>NW_021604577.1:13824524-13872361 GCF_004785775.1 Grammomys surdaster
AGAGAGAGAGAGAGAGAGAGAGAGAGAGAGAGAGAGAGAGAGAGAGAACACCAAGGAAGACGCTAGACTTTAGCTCCTCTTACCTCTTACCTCCACCTTCCAGGTACTGGGATCACAGGACTGCTACTAGAACCAGATCCATGACTTTTAAGTAACAATGTTCATAGGATATAATCTACAATTCTACAATAAAGTTTAAAGATTAAACAAATTGGCCGGGCGGTGGTGGCGCACGCCTTTAATCCCAGCACTTGGGAGGCAGAGGCAGGTGGATTTCTGAGTTCGAGAGTTCGAGGCTAGCCTGGTCTACAGAGTGAGTTCCAGGACAGCCAGGGCTACACAGAGAAACCCTGTCTCGAAAAAACAAAACAAAACAAACAAAAAAAAAAAAACAAAAAAAAAAGATTAAACAAATTAAAAAATAAAAGTTTAACAGCTAAGTAAAAACATGGTCTACTCGTCTCTCTTACCTAAAGCGTTTCCTTTTCTAAACAAAATTGAAGTGTGGTTTTACGAGGTTTCGATGTAAGGACCACATGAATTCTAAATAGTAAAACTCAAGGTTGCAAACACCCCGGCCCTGACTAAGCATGTTCATTGTTGTTTACAGCAACTCTTGTTTGAGAAGTCTTTAGGGAAACACATTCTCTCTCCAGGCAATCTAGGCATTATCAGTTGTGATCAAATTCTTGACCTTCGGTCAGCAGGAAACATAAACTAGATCCCAGGGTGGGTGAGTTTCCCTTCCTTTGTCCCCTTAATTAACAGTTCTTGTCTAGGGCCACAGAGCTATATCTAACAAGAAAACAGAAGAAGCAGCAGAAAAGAAGACAGGATGGTCAAAAGGGAGTCAGCCATAGTGGTGCACAACTGTAACCAGAAAGAGAAGCTGAGGCAGGAGGATTGTGAGTTTGAGGCCCCACCTTGAAAACATACTGAAACACAAATGCTGGGCAGTGTTGGCACACACACACCTTTAATCCCAGCACTTGGGAGACAGAGGCAGGCGGATTTCTGAGTTCGAGAGTTCGAGGCTAGCCTGGTCTACAGAGTGAGTTCCAGGACAGCCAGGGCTACACAGAGAAACTCTGTCTTGAAAACCAAAAAAGCCGGGCAGTGGTGGCGCACGCCTTTAATCCCAGCACTTGGGAGGCAGAGGTAGGCGGATTTCTGAGTTCGTGGCCAGCCTGGTCTACAGAGTGAGTTCCAGGACAACCAGGGCTACACAGAGAAACCCTGTCTCAAAAAACAAAAAAGGAGAAGAAGAAGAAGAAGAAGAAGAAGAAGAAGAAGAAGAAGAAGAAGAAGAAGAAGAAGAAGAAGAAGAAGAAGAAGGACTCCTGAAAGTTGTTCTCTGACCATTACATGTTCATGCTGCCTCCCAATAAATACAGAAATCGGTAATGCAAGGACTTGCACCTCCTGCAAGTCTCTAGAAGGTTCCTGGTCTGCCCAGCCCTGACTTTAACCATATGAGGTTTATTGGGAGTAGGTATGGGGACATCATTTCCAGCCATTGTCCACTGAACTCTCTTACGCAGTTGCTCCTGACCTGCCTCCTTTATGACTTTAATAGAAGTTTCTAGGCATTGGGTACCACAAGTTAGGTAAATCCTGTTAGGCTCTACAAGAACGACAAACTTTGAAGAAAAAAAGAATATGCCTTGGTCACACCATACTTTCATGACCTTGGTGAATCTCAGTGTCTTGGTGAATTCTGCAACTGAGGTTGGTTTCTTTTGGAAGTTTTGAATGTTTCCTAAACCACAGGTAAGGAAGGTACCTGTTCTATTAAATGGAAGAAGGATAAAGAAATGTAAATTTAGAATTCCGAGTATGCTGCCTATGTGCTTCTAAAGTGAGGCCACACACACACACACACACACACACACACACAGGTTCTGTGTTACTTACCTTTAGAAACTGCAGGGCAGGGCTGAGGAAGTAACTAATCTGGCTGTGGAATCTCAGAGTAAATAATTCAATTCTGGACTCCAGAGCAGAAACAAACAGCAGGAGGTCTTGGGTTCCGGCTCTAGGCTTCTCAGAAGGCCAGGACTAAATCCAGCCTAGATGTAGGGAGGAATGGGAACAGATAAAGGGTAGAGACAGACAGGGAGCAGATCTAAGCCAGCCATGGCGACCATTGTATTAGGGCCTAGGCTTGCTTTTCTTTTTGTCCCCTCTCTCCCTCCCCTCTCCCTCTCTCTCTCTCTCTTACTTTCTTCCTTCCCCTTCCTCTTCCTCCCATTTCTTCCCTCCACCCTCCTCTCCTTTCCTTCTCCTCCCTGTCCTCCTCCTATCTGAAACAGGTCTTGGTGTATAGCCTGGGACTATGTCACTATTCAGACCACATTACCCTGAAACTTGTGGCAGTTCTCTTGTCTCAGCCTCCCAAACACAGGATCTGCTACCATGCCTTTTCCGAGTTTGGTCTGAGCCCTCTGAAGATCTCTATTCACACCCTGGCTTCAGTCCAGCTTCGCCAAAAGCTTCGCGACGGAAGACCTGTTGCATAGACTCTGTTGCTGACTCTGCAGTTTGAGGACAGGCTCACGCAGGTTAAGAAAGGAAGATTTGGAGGTTCCACTACACCACAAGGAAATCCACACCCCCAGAGTTCCCTCTGCCTGAATGGAGCTGCACTGAGTAATAAGGGGGCAGCCTGCTGGTACCTCTCACCTCACAGTGCTCCCAGGGAAGGAAGAGCCTCAGCTTGGGACAGTAAAGCTCCAGAATCTTAGCCTGTAAACAGGAAGCTGCAGAATAAAGTTTAGACATGAAAATTTAGAGACTTACATTTGGCATTCATTCATTCATTCATTCATTCAAGATAGAGTTTCACTATATAGCCTAGTTGTCCTGGAACTCACAGTGTAGACCAGACTGGCCTCAACTCAGAGATCAGCTTGCCTCTGCTTCCCAAGTGCTGGGGTTAAAGGCATGTGACAGTGTGCCAGGCTAAACTTGGTATTTTAGTATTTACAAAAGCAAACTCCATTTCATTTAAGCGGCAAGTTCAAGACTCAAGTCCAAGCAGTTCTGTCTGATTTAGGTCAATGTAATGTTTGGAAACCCTGTTCTGTACCTTTTCTGTTCAATGTTAGTCTTGCTTCCTATTTTTCAGCTTTTTTTTTTTTTTTTTTTTTTTGGCTTTTCGAGACAGGGTTTCTCTATGTAGCCCTGGCTGTCCTGGAACTCACTCTGTAGACCAGGTTGGCCTCGAACTCAGAAATCCGCCTGTCTCTACCTCCCAAGTGCTGGGATTAAAGGTGTGGGCAACCACTGCCTGACTTATTTTTCAGCTTCTTTCTGAATTTAATTGCAACTCAATTAAAAATATTTGCTGAAAGTCTGTTAAGGATCTCTCCCTGGTCTGTCATAGTAGACAGACAGCTTTCTTGAAGATTTAAGTGGGGGCTGCAGAGATGGCTCAGGAGTTAAGAGCACTTACTGGTCTTACAGAAGAACTGAGTTTGGTTCCCAGCACCCATACCAGGCAGCTCTCAAACAACTGTAACTCTAGTTCCAGGGGATCTGACACCCTCTTCTGTCCTCCAAAAACATGCACATGCTCATATGAACATATCCTTACACAGACAGATACAATAAATCTTTAATGGGCCAGGCAGTAATCTCATTATAACAAACAGCTGATGAGCTGTATCTACGTGCTGAGTACTCTTCTGTATGTTTTCTTGTATAAGATATATGTGATTATGTTTGTTTTGGTTTATTTGTTTTGTTTAGTTTTGGGGTTTTTCAAAACAAGGTTCTCTGTGTAGCCCTGGTTGTCCTAGAACTTCCTCTATAGACGAGAATGACCTTGAACTCAAGAGATCTGCCTGCCTCTTCCTCTTCAGTGATAGGATTAAAGACACAGGCCCAGGGTGTATGTGTGTATGCGCAAGTACGTAAGTGCACACACAGGCATTCCATGGTACTCATAGGATCAGAGAACAGCCGGGCAGTGGTGGCACATACCTTTAATCCCAGCACTTGGGAGGCAGAGGCAGGCAGATTTCTGAGTTTGAGAGTTCAAGGCTAGCCTGGTCTACAGAGTGAGTTCCAGGACAGCCAGGACTACACAGAGAAACCCTGTCTCGAGAAAAAAAAAAAAAAAAAGGATCAGAGAACAACTTGCCATCCTGGTGGAGTCCTAGGAGTTGAACTCAGGTCCCTCTGTTAACAGAACACATCTCTATCAGCTGAATCATCTCACCTCTGTCATAGTTACTTCCCTCCCCCCTCCACTTCCCTTCTCCCTCTTGCTCTAGCCCTGCTTGCTCTGGCCCAAAGGTTTTTATTTATTTATTTTATATATATGTAAGTACACTGTAGCTGTCTTCAGACACCCCATAAGAGGGCATTAGATCTCATTACTGAAAGTTGTAAGCCACCATGTGGTTGCTTGGATTTGAACTCAAGACCTCTGGAAGACCTGTCAGTGATCTTACCCACTGAGCCATCTCTCTAGCCCCATCGTTACTTTTCTATTGTTGGGACAAAACACTATAACCAAAATAACTTATTAAGAAATTGTTCAAAGCCGGGCGGTGGTGGTACATGCCTTTAATCTCAGCACTTGACTTGAGAGGCAGAGGCAGGCGGATTTCTGAGTTTGAGGCCAGCCTGGTCTACAGAGTGAGTTCCAGGACAACCAGGGCTATACAGAGAAACCTTGTCTTGAAAAACCAAAAAAAAAAAAAAAAAAAAACAAAGAAAAAGAAATTGTTCAAGAAAATAAAGAAAGGCTGGGCAGTGGTGGCGCAGGCCTTTAATCCCAGCACTTGGGAGGCAGAGGCAGGCAGATTTCTGAGTTCGAGGCCAGCCTGGTCTACAGAATGAGTTCCAGGACAGCCAGGGCTACACAGAGAAACCCTGTCTCGAAAAAACAAAAAAAAAAAAAAGAAAAAAAAGAAAAGAAAGAAGGAAAGAAGGAAAGAAAAGAAAAGAAAGAAAGAAAAAAAGAAGGAAAGAAAAGAAAAGAAAAAAATTGTTCAATTGTCTTATGGTTTCAGAGGGTTCGAGTCCATAATGGAGAAGCAAAATCAAGATGGCAGCAATAGCTGAGAGCTCACATCTTTATCTGAAAGAAGGAAGCAGAGACAGAGAAACACAGAAAATTGGGCAACAACCCATTCCCAGAGACATACCTCCTCCAACAAGGCCACACCTCCTAATCTTTCCCAAACAGTTCTACCAATTGGGGGCCAATTCAAACATATAAGCCTTTGGGGAGTCATTAGCCTGCCCATAGGGAGTCATTTTCATTCAAACCACCACATCTACTGTACATGGTCTTTTAAAAATTATTTAGCATATGTGTATTTATGTATGTGAATGCACACACCGCGGCTGAGTGTGGAGGTCTGAGCACAACTGTGACGCGCCGCCTCGCCGAAAAGGAGAACACGCCACACTTCAGGATTCTTCTGACAGCAATTTACTGGTTACAGCAATTTCAGATGATGTTACAGCTCTTAGATGGTGTTACAGCTCTTAGATGGTGTTACAGCTCTTAGATGGTGTTACAGCTCTCGTAGATGGTAGTGGCGAAGGACCCCCGAGCCCCAGAACCCACTGCTTATATAGGATCCTGGGAGAACTTACTGCATGCTCATTGGCTCCTTAATGATGCCTAATTAGCATACCAGTTTCTTATTGGCTCTTGGAGCACTCTTAGAGTAAGGCTTAATTAGCATATTCATTTTTTGTCCTTTGCGCATGCGCACATTCGGCTGGGCTCTGACTGGAACCAGAGCGCGGGAAGCCGGTGTGCTCTGCGCATGCACGCTCCCATTCATGGCTCTGTCAGAGCCGAGAAGCAGGGAGCCGGCGCCCTTACTCAGGCGCGCTTTACCTCACGGCTCCCTCACGGGCTGAGAGGCAGGGAGCCAGCGCGCTTTGCTTCACGGCTCCCTGACTAAGCCGTGCCTTTGAATGCGGCTCCGTGCTTCTTGACGGAGCCGCACCGCTGACGGAGCCGCGCCATTGACAGTTGGCGTATGTGGCTCCCACACGGAGCCGCGCCATTGTTGAATGGCGTACGCGGCTCCCAACACACAACTTCAGGGATAGGTTCTCTCTTACCACCATGTGGGTTCCAATGATTGAATTCAGGTCATGAGGTGTTGCAGCAAGTTCCTTTACCCACCAAACCATCTGACCATTTTTTGAAATTAATTGGTGTGTGTGTGTGTGCGTGTGTGTGCGGGCACATGCCATGGAGTATATATGTAGATCAGAGGACAACTGTAGGAATTAGTTCTCTTTCTATCATGTAGGTTCTAGAGATTGAACTCAGGTTCAAGCCTGGTGGCAAGTACCTTTAATCCACTGAGTTATCTGACCAACCCCCTTCAAGGTCTTTTAAGTATAGGCTCATAGCCAGGTGCCATGGCACACTTCTATATTCCCAGCACTCAAGAATTGGAAGCAGGAGGATCAGAAAACTTAAAAAGAAATCTTGGGGTATATAGAGAGTTTGAGGCCGTCTAGGCTACGTGAGACAGAGAAATTCCTTAACTTGTATGTGCAGGTGAGGTGTTATAGGTGGGCAGTGCATACATATGAGATTACATGTGTGTGAGCCCATGAGTGAGAATTCAGAGGCCAGAGCATGATGTCATGTGTTCCTTTTCTTTTTTTCTTTTTGTTTTTCAAGACAGAGGCAGGGTTTCTCTGTGTAGTCCTGGAACTCACTCTGTAGACCAGGCTGGCCTCGAACTCAGAAATCCACCTGCCTCTGCCTCCCAAGTGCTGGGATTAAAGGCATGTGCCACCACTGCCTGGCATGTGTTCCTTTTCTATCACTTTCCACCATGCTGCCTTGAAATAGGCGCTGGCGCTCTCTCTCTCTCTCTCTCTCTCTCTCTCTCTCTCTCTAAAGATTTGTTTATTTTTTATTTATATGAGTACACTGCAGGTGTCTTCAGACACATACTAGAAGAATGCATCAAATCACATTACAGATGGTTGTGAGCCACCATGTGGAATTGAACTCAGGACCTCTGGCAGAGCAGTCAGTGCTCTTAACCACTGAGCCGTCTCTCCTCCAGCCCCTAGATAGGCTCTCTTGATGAACAGGAAGCTCAACAAACAGTTCCACTAGGCTGGCCAGCCAGTGAACTCGCAGGGATCAGTCTATCTCCCAGTGCTGGAGTCACAGGAAAACACCACCTTACTTGAGTTTTTTATGTGGGTGCTAGGTATTCAAACGTCCTGGCAGTTGTAAAACAAATGCCCTTACTCACCAAGCCTTTCCCCAAACCCCTCCTTAAACTTTAAAAAAAGATTTATGTTTGTTTATTTATTGTGCAACTGAGTTTCTCTGTGTAGCCCTGGTTGTCCTGGAACTCATTCTGTAGACTAGGATGGCCTCAAACTATTTAATTTATTTTTAAATTTATGTGTATATGGATGTGTATGTACCACGGGTGCCTATGGAACCAGAAGAGGGCATCAGATGCCAGGACCTGGAGTTACAAAGTGTGGGTGCTTCTGACCCTGGAACCACCTCTCCAGGCCTCTCCCTTAACTTTTATAACTGTTTGAGAGTTATTTACTATCAGTTGCTGATACTTTCTGTTTTTGTTTTTTGAGATTCATATTCTCTCTCTCTCTCTCTCTCTCTCTCTCTCTCTCTCTCTCTCTCTCTCTCTCTCTCTCTCTCTCGTTGTCCTGGAATTCACTATGTAGATAAGCCTGACCTTGAATTTGAAGAGACCCACCTGCCTCTGGCTTCCAGTGCTGAGATTAAAAGTATGTGCTTCCATGTTCTGCTGATAACTACTTTTTAAATCACTCACAGAGTGTATTGCTTGTGACCTTTGCTCAGAAAGGAAAGCTTAGGTATTAGTTAATAACCTTATTGTTTCAAGGACAAATTCTTTATCCACCTTAGTTTTCTGCTATGGAGTACAGCTGGAGCCAGTACCATAGGTCTTCCTTGGTCATTCAAATTGTGCTACTTGTATTTTCAATCCTGTCCTGTATTTTTTTTTTTAATAAGGATTTTAACCCTTTGGCATATAAAGATCACAGTGTTTCTGGGCTTCATTTAAATGACATTTAAGACTTTTGGGTAATGACTGAGGTAGGGCCTGCGAGATGGCTTGTGGGTAAAAGTGACATGCTGAGCTGACTACTTCAAGACTTTGGGCGAAAAGGGAGAAACAATTCTCAAAAGTTGTCTCTGACCTCCACATGTGCCTACCCACACTCACTCACGTCACACACACAAATATTAACGAATGAGAAAGTTAAAAATAATCAGGGCATCTGAAGTGTTTCCACGTGATCTTTCTCAACCTTCATCTCCATGGCCGAACACAACTCCTCTGTGAGTTGTACACAAATCCTGCTCATTAAGTGCAGCCCCACCCCTCTTTCTCAACCTAGTCATGGCAGGCACCCTTAGCTTCAGCCAGAAAAGAAGTTCGCACCTTTTTATCTGTTAGCAAATCATTTAAGAATTCCCTTTTTTATATGCGAGTGTGTGACTGTGTGTGTGTATCTGTTTCTCTGTCTGTCTGAGAGTGAGAGAGAGAGAGAGAGAGAGAAGCAGGGATAGAGGAGGAATAGAGGGAGGGTGGGAGGGAGGATCCCATGTGGCTTCCACTGGTTTCAAATTCCTTTGTAGCTGAGGAAGACCTTGTGGTCCTGATCTTCCTGCCTCTACTTGTTTGGAATTTCAGTGGGTTTTTTTGTTTGTTTTTTTGTTTGTTTGTTTTGGTTTTGTTTGTTTGTTTGGGTTTTTTTTTTGTCTTTTTTGAGACAGTGTTTCTCTGTATAGCCCTGGCTGTTAGTGTTGTTTTTTTTAAGGTAGGTTTTCACAAGTAGCCCATGCCGTCCCAGAACTATGTAGCCAAATCTGGCCTCCAACTCCTGGCAATTCTCCTGCCTCAGCCTCTCAGTATTGGGATTATCAATGTGAACCACTACAAATACCTGAGCTGACTAAAACATTTCACACCTAACTGATATTTCCTTCCCCCCTCCCCCCCCAGACAGGGTTTCTCTGTATAGCCCAGGCTGTCCTGGAACTCACTCTGTATGTAGACCAGGCTGGCCTCAAACTCCTGCCTCCCAAGTGCTGGGATTAAAGGCGTGTGCCACCACTGCCCGGGGAATGTGGAAGTCTTGTTAGCAAGACAGTCTAGCCTAATTAGTGAGCTTCGGCCAAATGAGAAACCCTGTGTCATAGAAAGTGAACAGCTTTCCTAAGGAGGAAACCTGAGGTTGTCTTTTGCCTATACACATATATGCATATGTGCACACACATACAACATTTTGTTTTTTAAGACAAGGTTTTGTCGGGCAGTGGTGGCCCATGCCTTTAATCCCAGCACTTGGGAGGCAGAGGCAGGCGGATTTCTGAGTTCGAGGCCAGCCTGGTCTACAGAGTGAGTTCCAGGACAGCCAGGGCTATACAGAGAAACCCTGTCTCAAAAAACCAAAAAAAAAAAAAAAAAGACAAGGGTTTGTGTGTGTGTGTGTGTGTGTGTGTGTGTGTGTAGCTCTGGCTGTCCTAGAACTCACACTGAACCAGGCTGGACTTGGATTCAGAGATCCACCCATCCCTGCCTTCTGAGTCCTGGGACCAAAGGCATGTGCCACCACAGCCTGGCAATACATTTTTTTTAAAGAGACGTATCTATTCATTTTATGTACATGAGTACACCATTGCTCTTTTCTGACACACCAGAAGAGAGCATCAGATCCCATTACAGATGGTTGTAAGCCACCATGTGGTTGCTGGGAATTGAACTCAGGATCTCTGGAGAAGAACAGTCAGTGCTCTTAACCACTGAGCCATCTCTCTCCAACACCTTAATGATGGTTCTTAAATGCTTTAAGCTTCCTTGTAACCCACCACCCACCAGAGGCGGTGGAAAAGAAAGGATACATGGGAAGCAGACCAGTTTAGAAAGGTTCTTTGGAGCAACTCCCATTTGTATTGTCTGGAAATCAACTGTTCGGTTCACAGATTAGCAATTTGATCCACTTGTAAACACCTCACAGATACACCAGCAGTCCAGTTCGGTAGAGTCCGGTTAGCAACAGTGGTGACACGACCCAGCAGAGACAGCCAGACCTCAGCCTCTCCTCAAATCATCAGGAGGGACCAACAGGAACACCAGAAGTTCTCAGCTGTGCCTCTCTCAGGGAAGCGAAGATCAGCAAAAACGAGAGACCCACAAGCGTTGCACAGGTAGCTGGACCAGCAAGCCGAGCTCTGTCTCCAGCATTCTGTAGAGTCCTATTCATGCCCTCCACACATCACGTGTCCTCCACGTGCCTTGTCTCGTCATACCTCTTGCCTCAGCACCTGCATCCAATCAGCTCAAGTCCTTGGAAGCAGCAACAAACCTTAATACACCACCAGAAGGTTTTTGGTGCATTTCTTTCTATGGAGTCCTGACAAATGCAGCTCAACTATGCAATGTAAGGCAAACCAATACATGCGTGTCATTAGCAAAGAATCCTTCATCACGTGTCCTTTCACGTGCTTGCTTTGGCAGAACATCCCCTCTCCTGTGTTTGCTTTAACCAAAGGTTCCTTCACGAGTCAGCCTTAGCCTTTCGCACCTGTGTTCAGTTTAACAGAACATTCCTTCACGTGTTTGCTCCAGCAAAATACCATCCATCCGACTTTCCAAAGAACCTTTAAAGTTTCTACCTCAATGGTTCCCCCCAAGGTATAGTTGAGGGGAGGTTCTTATTGTAGATACGAAGAAGATACAGGCATCTGGAAGAGCCCAGAACAAGGAAAGAAAGTAGATTGAATATGAACAGCAGACTGGACCAGGACATGAAAGGAGAAAGGGGGCACGCGAAGCATGAAAGAGGGAGGGAAGAGAGAGCCGAGAGAGAGGGGACCAAGAGAGCACTTGTCAGAAGGGCAGGGCTATATAGGAGTGGAAGCCCATGAGCTGGAGATGTTTAGGGGAGGGGAGGGGTGAGAAGAGCTGAGAGGAGCCAGGCTGCCAGCATGGGCCCTGTAGCAGGTATCTGAGATGCTGAGGGAGCCTGGAGGCCAGCGTGTACTTCGGTATGTCAGTAGGTACCACAGGTAGCCGTTATTTTTTGGATCTGACATTTCAGACTTTTTGTTGATGATAAGGAACAACATAATCTCTCTGTGACTTGCTTCTTAGCTGAAATTAGGGTGTCACTGTCAGAGCCCAGGAAGGCTGAGGTGCTGGTAAGGCCAGGGGTGGGGAGAAGACTCATGCCAGGGGATGGATAGATACGTGTATACGTGTAGGAAGGGAGGTGGAGAAAATGAGTCAACTGCAGACACGATGGTATTTGTTTGTATGTGAGGAGGGAGGAGATGAAGGATCTGAATAGGACAAGTAGAAACCTGGCTTGAATCTTGAAAGCGATGGTCCCATTCATTAAATGGAGACTCAAGCTTTGCTTGAGTGATCCTTTGTGGAAGTGAGGAGCGGTAAGTTAGAAATGATTATTTCTTATAAAATTACATTTATTTATTGGTTTTGTGTGTGTGTGTGTGTACCATTCTACCTTGTGGGTCTGTCCTAGGGATTGAACACTGACTGCTAAGCCATTATGCTGGTCCAAGGGATTATTTTCTTGAAGCGTCTGTGGATACTGGTTTGGTGCTATTCAGCTGGACATTTAGATCAGGTCTGGGGATTGTTTCTTAGTATAAAGGCAAAGAATACTCTTGTAATGAGAACAGCTCTGTTTTTATAGTGTTCAGTCATTAGCACCCCAAACTGAGGTAGTTATTACTTCCTCAGCAGTAAAAGCTTGATTATAGCCCCTGTCTGCTTACTGTGTGAAGGCTCTTGGTTTCAGAAACTTCCACAGGCAATATGGTATTAATGGTGATTAATCATCACGTAACTCAACACAAAGACAAGAATTTTTACTGTGACTTCCTGGGAGCGCTTGTACGGTTTTTTAGGGGCCCTCGGGGCAAGGGAACTGGACCGTTCTCCCGGTGGCCCTGGGGCCTTCCCAAGCCTGAGCTCGCCAGCAGTGAGCAGCGACTATTGCTCTAGGTCGACCTCTGGGCTCTTACCTGACAGAAAGGATCCGGCGTCCTTTCCCCTTCAGGGACAGCTCCCCCTCCAGGAGTGGGCAGGGGGCGGGGCCGACGCTCGGCTCCGCCCTCGGCCCCACCCGCGCGGCCCGCTCGGTTCGTGGCCTTGCTTGTGCGTCTGCGCGAGCCCTGGACTCGAAGCAGCCATGATGGTGGGTGTTCACGGCGGCGCCGAACTCGGGGCGCGCGGTGGGGGCGGCGGGCGCGGGGACGGCGCGGGCTGGGCGCTAATGTCTCTCTTTGTGTCTCCCCCTTCCCTTCCTCCCCTTCGGTGTGCTGGGCCCGCCGACCCCGCAGGAAGGCCTGGATGACGGCCCCGACTTCCTCTCGGAGGAAGACCGCGGAGTAAGTTGTGTCTTGTGTCGCCTAGGACCCTCGGTCCCTCCCCCGCCGCGGACCGAGGAGGGGTCCCGGGCTGCGCGGCCGCCCTGCGTCGCCCTTCCGACCTCCGCGGCGCGCGCCCCGCCCTTCTGCAGCCCTTCTTCCCGGGGGTCCGGCGCTCCTCGGTTCCGCCGGTCCCGTGGCCGCTTTCTCTTGGGCGGGCGATCCAACCCCGTGCTGAGCTTGCTTTTCCCAGGCCCCGCTGCAGGTGGGGTGGCGAAGGTGGTGGCCGGGTTGGGACCCCTCCATCCTTGACTCTCTGGGCCAGGAAACCCATTTTCACACCTTCCCGGTGGTACCGTCAAAAATCTTTCTGTGGCTTTCTGGAACCTCGTTTCTCCTTTCTCTGCTGAATGGTATGGATTTGGTCTAAATTTACTCTTTTGTAATGATTTTTTTTTTTTTTTTTTTTTGGAATCAGCAAATCTCAGTTGTGCCCTAAAAGATTTTGCAAAGAACTGATAGCCTTCCGTAGCTTTACTTTTTCTAGTATATCCCTCAACCCCCATCCTTTTCAGGGTTCTCTCAGTATTGTTTGCCATCTCTAGCTCTCTTAAGGTATGACTTACAGAATAATAATTTATATAAAGCTGTCCAGCGTGATGTTTTGAGGAGTGTAGAGATTGCGAAATAATTACCATTGTCAAGTTAATTAGCATAGACCTCACTCAGGACCTCACTCAGGTACCTTCATTTTCTTTTTGAGGAGAACACTTAACTTGGTCTACTCTCAACAGAGTTTCGAGTATACATTATTATTAATAACTCCGCTGTACATTAAGTAGCCAGAACTTAAAGCTGAAAGTTTGTATTCCTTGACCACTCCCTCCCCTTCCCCTCTTCCTGTCCTGTGTTTAAAGGTCTCATTCCATCATTTCATTTCTTCCTCTCACTTCATACCCCCAACCCCACCCCCCTCAGCGCTCCATTTGTCTTAGTGAAGGGTAGCAATGCATGTAGCAACTTGTACAGGTGCAGGATTGAAAAATACTGCTACTGATGTATGACTGTCGCTAAGCTAAAGTTTCATGGTCACCATTTTACCATTTAACCGGTTGCTCAAACTTCATTTGTTTTGTTTTGAGATAAGTTTTCTTGTACAAGGCATTTTTCCTGCCTCCCAAGTGTGGGTGATAGGTGCATGCCACCCAGCCTAGTTGTCCTTTGTTTTCTATTTTGCTTTTACTTATCCATCTTAAATAATGTGAGAGATGCAGGCATTAGTGGGTTTGGGATAGCTGATAAACACTGTAGGATATTGTTGTTGGTAAGAGATTAATTCTTGCCGGGCAGTGGTGGCCCATGCCTTTAATCCCAGCACTTGGGAGGCAGAGACAGGCGGATTTCTGAGTTCGAGGCCAGCCTGGTCTACAGAGTGAGTTCCAGGACAGCCAGGGTTACACAGAGAAACCCTGTCTCGAAAAACCAAAAGAAAAAAAGAAAAAAAAAAAAGAGAGATTAATTCTTTGTCTGTGTGGTGGGTAGGTGCATCTGTGTGCCGGTGCCTGTAGAGGCCAGGCGGTGGTGTCACATCCCAGAAGCTGCCATTACAGGTGGTTGAGAGCTGTCTGTGTGGATGCTGGGGACTGAATTCAGGTCTGTAAGAGCAGTGTGCTCTAACTACTGAAGTCATCTCACCAGCCCCCAAAGCAGAGTTTTTAAAAGTTAGTAGCACAGAGGGGCAGATATTACTGCTGATCCGTTTCCTTCCTCCAAATACTCCCCTTTCTGCTTTCCTGTCATACATGTAGTCAATTGCAGAAAACCGCTTTGAAGAGTTGGCTCTCTCCTTCCACTTAATCACGGGTTCTGGGATTGAATTCGGGTTGTTAGCGAGCACTTTACTTACTGAGCCATCTTGCAGGCCAAGGCTGGGGTTTAATAAAGATATTTAATACAGACTTAAGCATGAGGGTCAGGAAAGAGCCGTTCTCTCAGAAAGCCGCCTAAGACCATCAGAAAACAGGTATTTACATTATGATCCATAACAGTAGCAAAGTTACAGTTATGAAGTAGCGGCAAAGATAACTTTGGTTGGAGTTCATAGCATGAACCTCTGTGTAAAAGGGTGGTGGCATTAGGAAGGCTGAGAACCACTGCTTTAGATCTTTTTGCTCAGACTATAGAAAAGGGTCTCTCCCCTTCCCCCTCACATTGTATTTGTTTATTTTGTTTGGGGGATGCACATGTGAGGTCAAAGGACCGTTAGCAGGTGTTGGCTCTTTCCTACTGTGTGACAAGTCATGTTCTCAGACTCCTTCACCCACTGAGCCATCGCACCAGCCTTTCTTCTCCGCCCCCACCCCTCTTTCCTTTGTTTTGTTCTCAGATAGGGCTCCCTGTGTAGCCCCCAAGCCCTGGTTTTCCTGCCTCCCCCTCCCAAGTACTGGGACTGCCTGTGAGCACCATCACATCCAGCTTTTGAAAAGGAGTCTGAGAGAAAGTATAAAGTGAGTGTTTGATCTTGGTTGCAAAAAGAGACATTAAAGAATCAGAAATAACACAGGCATGTAGAATCATGAGTAGGTAAAAGTAAAGCCAGTATTTTAAAGAAATCTTTTAAAACAGACGTAGAGTTTCATCAGGGTATTTTTATCGGGACAGGCTCTGAGGACAAAAAGAAAATGTTTTATGGTGACTAAAAAGAAGGCTTAAAAATAGTGTAGTGTATTTGGTGACATATACCAGTAATCCGTGTTCTTGAGAGAACTGAGGCAGAGGGATGGCTGGGCTAAGAGTGTGAGGCCCTATCTTTGTGTGCTCCCCTACTCCCAAAAAGTTAAAAACAAAACAGACCCTCAACAGCATCACAGCTATAGGCTAAGCCTTGTTTCCTTCAGCTCCACCTCTTCAGGAGCCACACACAGAAATGAAGGACAGTAGCATCGTTTAATAAACAGATGAGTCCTTGGACCGGGTGTACTGTGTTTTGATGTGCAATGCATGTCAGAGTGGTGGCCTAGTTCTCTTAGCATGTGCTTTCAGTTCTAACTGGCATGCTGTTTAAAAACAGCTGTAGTGGGTGGGGTGACTGCATCTTGTGAACTCCCCGTCCTAGTGTTGTCATACTCCAGCTGTGCAAAGAACATTCAGTCATACACAGATCTTCAGATCGGAACAGTCCTCAGGAGGCCAGCTTAATTTCATCTTGGAAATATTTGCTGTATCTTTTAAAAATTTGTAAAACTTTTATTTATTGTTAATTGGAAGTGTGGAAGTCAGAGGACAGCTTCGCAAGGTTGGTTCTTTGCACCTTACATAGGTTCCAGGGGTGGGTCATCAGGCTCTCACTGGTGAGTGGTGTTCCGGTTTGCTTTCTCTTGTGATACAACACTGATCAGAACCGTCCTGGGAAGGGAAGGCTTCACTTGGCTTACAGGTTATGTAATCCATCAGTGAGGGAAGCCAGGGCAGGAGCTTAGGGCAGGAACTGAAGCAGAGCTATGGAGGAGTGCTGCTTGCAGGCCTGTTCAGCTGCTCTCCTTAACCTAGGCTCACCTGAGTAGGGTGGCGATCCTTACAGTGGGCTAGTCTGATAAAGTCAGTTCCTCAGTTAAGTTTGTTCTTTTCCAGTGACTCCTAATCTCTGTTGACAAAAACCAGCACACGTGGCAAGTACGTTCGTCCGTTGGCATCTCAGGGGCCTTCCCTGTCTCCCTCCTGCAGCCTTGGTGTTTCTCTGGCATGAAGCAGAGCTTACTGCTGCTCTCTGTCCTTCTGATTTCTGTTCTCCCTCCTTGTTTCTCACTGTTTCATTATTAAAATCATTAAATCACTTCACTTCCCCGAAGGACTTCCCTGTACCCTATTTCTTTGGCATAAAGTCCAGATATCTTTTTTTTAAAGATTTATTTATTTATTTATTTATTTATTCATTTTATGTATATGAGTACACTGTAGCTGTCCTCAGACACACCAGAAAAGGGCACCAGTCCCCATTACAGATGGTTTTGAGCCACCATGTGGTTGCTGGGAATTGAACTCAGGACCTCTGGAAGAGCAGTCAGTTGTCTTAACTGCTGAGCCATCTCTCCAGCCCAAGTCCAGATATCTTATGCTCTATTTATCACTGTTGACAACCCTTTGAGCTTGCCGGTCCATACCTCTCCCACTCCACACAAGCTCTGTTTGTCTTTGAAGCGCCTCTGCACTTTGTCTACCTGGTATATGCAGTTCAGTGCTGTAAGGGGCTCCTCACATTTTCTTTGACTGGAAATTTCTAGAACAAATATTTGCATTATTTGTGTGCCTGTCCAGTGTTTACACATTTACACAGATTCAGAAAGATTAAAGCACTGGTTGTGCTCATATACAGCTAGTAGGAGCTGTAGTCAGACACGATTGAGCTCCAGTTTCTGGACTCCTAGCCTTCTTGTTGCCACGGTGAATTTAGTTACCCAGCCCTCTTTAAATAAAAATAACTTTGTTTTTGAGACAAGGTCTCACTCACCAGGCTGCCTCTAACTCAAGAGACCTGCTTTCCTCTGTCTTTGGAGTGCTGTGATTAAAGGCATGTCCACCATGGTCATCCTAGTTTTATTTAGTTTTTGTTGTCAATTCTCCTGAGGGCTGGGATTTGTTTTACTTACAGTACAAAGCATTGGTGGGCACGTGGTGGCACACGCCTTTAATCCCAGCACTTGGGAGGCAGAGGCAGCCTGGTCTACAGAGTAAATTCCAGGACAGAGAAACCCTGTCTCGAAAAAACAAAAAAACAAACAAACAAACAAACAAAAAAGCATTGTGTTCCCTTGTGGTATGGTGCAAAAACTTATGAAGTGGCAGGTTGCTTCTTGTATGTTCTAGAGATAGCAGAACCTCAGTGGGCCAGAGTCATAGTGGATTAGAGATGATGCCAGGTGAGATGTTGAATGCCCGGAGGGTTGCTCTAGTGATTTTGGCTTTTTGAAGTGAAAACCTTTTTGAATTCAGGAATAGCATCTAGTGTAATGAGATTGTAGCAGTGAGTCTATAAGGAACAGGTTACTGAAGGCAAAACAGAAACAAGAAATCAACAGGAGATTACAATAATTGTTATTTTTCTCCCTCCTCAGCCATCTCTACACATTTACTAATCCTATTGCTTTTCTAGCAAAAGAAACTGATTAATTTTTAATATTTATCTTGTGTCAGCACACATGTATGTGACAGCTTGTTAAGGTCGACTCTCTCCTTTCAGTATGTGGGTTCCAGGTATCAGACTCAGGTCGTCAGGCTTGACACCGAACTCGTCTACCTACTGAGCTGTCTCCTCACCCTGAAAGTGTCTTTTTGTCTAAATATTAACCACCCAGCAACTGGTCAGCATCTTTTTTCAGACAGGATTTCTCTGTGTAGTCCTGGTTGTCCTGGAACTCACTCTGTAGACCTCAGACTCAGAAATCTGCCTGCCTCTGCCTTCCAAGTGCTGGGATTAAACGCATGCACCACCACCAGAAGTTTTTTTTTTTTTTAGTGTGTGTGTATGTGTTTTCACAAGCACCTGCAGTGCAGGTACCCTTGGAAGCCAGAAGAAGGTGTTAGATCCTCTGGAGCTGGAAGAGTCATCAGTAGTTTTGAGCCACCATGTGGGTGCTATAAATCAAATTTTTGTCCTCTATTCTCTGGAAAAATAGCAAAGTGTTTTTTTTGTTTTTTGGTTTCGAGACAGGGTTTCTCTGTCCTGGAACTTACTCTGTAGATCAGGTTGGCCTTGAACTCAGAAATCCACCTACCTCTGCCTCCCAAGTGCTGGGATTAAAGGCGTGCGCCACCACTGCCCGGTGCAAGTATTCTTAAAATGGCTCCTCCATCTCTCCTGCCCAAGATCTTTAAATTTTATTTTATTTATTTGTATGTATTTTTTTGAGACAAAGCTTGCTATGTAGACCAGGCTGGCCTCAAATTCCGAAAGATTTGCCAGGAGCTGCCTCCAGCCCTGGAATTAAAAGTGTGCACCACTTCCCTGGCCTTTTAAGTTATTTTTAATGATACTGTACTTTTTGTTGTTTAACGTTTAACAGTCTTTGTCTTATGAAGAACAACACAAATGCTTAACCTACTCTGTCTCTGAAGTACAAAGTTTATTGGACCAAATAAAGATTAAACCAGTTGAAGTCTAGTTAGAAATTTCCTCAAACTGAACTCACTAGTTGCAGAAATTTGATTAAATGTCAGTGATCATAGGATGTCTACATTAAGTCTTTTCCTTATTAAAAACGTCTAAAGTTACTGGCTTTTCCCCCACAGAATGGAAAACAGTCTACTTGAGAAATCTGTATAATTTATGTGACGGACATTAAATTTACAATGTTTTATGATGTCTAAGTAAAGGTGATTGAAATTTTTTTTGTGTGTGTAGTACAAAGACGTATAGTTAACTGAAAGATCTATTTCAAGTGTGTTAAAATACAAACATATTCACAGAACACCCAGCGGTGGTGATACACACCTTTAATTTGAAAGCAGGGGCAGGCAGATCTCTGTGAGGACAAGAACAGTCTGGTGTATAAAGAGAGTTCAGGACAGCCAGGGCTGCACAGAGAAACTCTGCTTCAAAAGAAAAAAATTCACTGAAACAATATATAGCAAGTTAACATTCAGTGGAATTTTGTGCTGATGTGGTACAGTACCACCTGAGATAAGGAAGAAGAGAAGAGAGATTCCATTTTAGAGACTGGCTTCTCCGTTGTGTATCTTGGTTATTATAAACAGGTCTTGAAGCCGGGCAGTCGTGGCACACGCCTTTAATCCCAGGACTTGGGAGGCAGAGGCAGGCTGATTTATGAGTTCCGAGGCCAGCCTGAGTTCCAGGATAGCTAGAACTATACAGAGAAACCCTGTCTTGAAAAACCAAAAAAAAAAGAAAGAAAGAAAGAAAAACTAAAACAGGTCTTGAAAAAGTCTTATGCATATGTAATGTGAATGCAACTTACTGTCAAAATAATCTTTTATGTCTATTTTTTTTTTTTTTTTAAGACAGGGGGTTTCTCTGGACTAGATTGGCCTTGAACTTGAGATCTGCCTGCTGCTGCTTCCTGAGTGCTAGGATTAAAGACATATATCTACCACCGCTACATTTTGTTTTTAGAACAGGGTGGTGAACTCAGCTTTTAAAACAGTGAAAAAGACACGGTAGATTGAATTAATAACTCTTAAGGTACTATGCAAAGTGTCTAATATGCTTTAATAAGGTGTACAAAAGAGAAGTAGCAAAGTTAAAAAGCTAAGAGCTAGGTCTTAGGGCTGGAGAGATGGCTTAGCAGTTAAGAGCACTGGCTGCTTTTCCAAAGGACCCAAGTTCAATTCCCAGCACCTCCACGGTAGCTCACACCTATCTGTAACTCCAGTTCTAAAGGACCTCTACACAGTGTAGGTAAAACTCCAGTGCACATAAGAATAATCTTAAAAAAAATAACAACAGGCTGAAGAGAGAGAGTTTACTGGGTAAAGTGCTTGCTGTACTGTCATGAAGTTCTTAGTTCAGACCCCCAGAGTCAGCCGAAAAAGAAAGTCGGACATGGCAGCATATACTTAAGGTTCCAATACTGGGAACATGAGTACAGGCAGGTCCTGGAGGTGGGTGACCAACTGAACTGTCAGCTTCAGGCTTGATGAGAGACACTGTCTCAAAAGATAGGATCTGTTGGGTGTGGTGTCATATGGGACAGGCTAGCTGATCTGTTTGCTAGTTCTAGTATGGCCAAGGCTACACAGTTGATACTTTATCTCAAAAAAGTGTGTGTGTGTGTGTAGTATGTATGTTTGTATGTTACTGCGTGACAGAAGGTGACACTTGACATAGACACTTGCCTTTAGTAGCACATAGCCCATGCACCTCCCTACATGTTCATAAGCCACACACAAGAACTAAAGCCAGAAAAGTAAAGTTTGTTAAAGGGATGCAAAAGAACTCTGAAAGTGAAAGAAATCTCTCCTCATCTCAGTTTGGAATTTTGTGACGTGATTTTTATTTTTTTTATTTTTTTATTTTTTTTGGTTTTTCAAGACAGGGTTTCTCTGTATAGCGCTGGCTGTCCTGGAACTCACTCTGTAGACCAGGCTAGCCTCGAACTCTCGAACTCAGAAATCCGCCTGCCTCTGCCTCCCAAGTGCTGGGATGAAAGGCGTGCGCCACCACCGCCTGGCTGAAAATCAGCAATTCTTAACCTGTAGGTTTTAACCCCTTTGGAGGTCAAACAGCATTTTAGAGGGGTTGCCTAAGACAATTGGAAAACATAGGTAGTTACATTATGATTCATAACATCAGGAAAATTATAGTTCTGAAGTAGCAACGGAAATAATGTTACGGTTGAGGGTCACCACAACATGAGGATCTGTATTAAAGGGTGGCAGCATTAGGAAGGTTGAGAACCACTGGACTAAATGAAAGTTCATTATGTGACACGGGGATGTTTATAAAGATAGAAGAATCAAAACGACAAATGTCTTTTGGGGCATACTGGTGAGTGCCTTTAATTCCCTTGAACCTGTAAATCCTAGCCCTCAGAAACCCTTGAATTCAAGGTCAACCAGGGCTGTAAAGTGAAGCCTTATCTCAGATAACAAACAAGGAAAAGCCAAATGTGCCTTCGATAAAGGGGGAGGGCATTGTATTTGTTATAGAAAGATGAGGAAGTTGGAGAAAAAAACTTTTATCTGGAGTAATCTTGTTTTCTGAGACAGAGTCCTGGCATACAGCTCAGGCTGGCCCACTGCTCATTATGTAACCTAAGCCAGCCGCACTTTCTCTCCTGATGCACCTCCTATCAGGGATTGCAGAGTGCACCAAACAGCTGCTGGGGCCAAGTGGATTCTTATCAGTTGTGTTTAGGAAATGCTAATGTGGGCAATGAAAACAGAGCAGATGGGAAACGTGAGCTGGGGGTGCCACTCTGCAGTAGAGCCCATGTTTACCACATGCCAGGATCAGCTGGGACACCCCACCACGCCCCCCCCCCCCCAGCTTATGCATGCCTGCACAAAGAATAGAATAAAGAAAGGTAAAGTTATCCTCAAAACTATACGATTAATGTACTAGACTAGTTTGCTTTGGGCGTTGCAACAAAGCACCTCAAATAGGCTAACACAACAGCAATTTTCATAATTCTAGAGGACAGCAGTTAGAAATCAGCACGACTGCCCCAGAGCCAGTATCTTCCCTCCAGAGCCCTGTAAGGTCTTATTCTTTTTCTTTCAACTTAGGAGTAGCTGCCAGCAATCTTAAGGGGGCAGCATTGTTCTGAGCGTTGCAGTCATGTTGCCTTCTCTCAGTTGGATTAGTTCTGGTTTTGAGACAGGATCTCAAAACCATATAGCCTTGGCTGGCTTGAAACTTGATCTGTAGATCAGGCTGCCTCTAACTGACAGAGCTCCACCTGCTTCTTCAGAGTGTAAGGACCACCACGCAAAGTTGTTTGTCCTTGAAGACTTACAGCAGAGTGCAGGCTGGAGAGATGGCTCAGTGCTTAAGAGCACTGACTGCCCTTCCAAAGGTTCTGAGTTCAATTCCCCGCAACCACATGGTGGCTCACAACCATCTGTAATGGGATCTGATGCCCTCTTCTGGTGTGTCTGAAGACAGCTGCAGTGTACTCATACATAAAATAAATAAAATCAAAATAAGTAAGAGTCAAGGTTCACCAGGATGACCTCTGGAAAACTCTTAAGTGAATCACATCTGCAAAATCCTTTTGGCCACATAAGGCCCATTTACAGACTGTGGGGATTTGGATATAGATTCCTTTTGGGAGCCATTAGTCAGCCTGCCACAGTAATTATTTTAAAAGTGGCTTGAACATGAGTTAAAAAAAAAAAAAACAACAACAACAAAAAGGAAAGAGAGCCCCTACATTTTTGGCAGTGGAGATTAAGATGGGGTCTAGCTGGTCTTGTATTCACCATTCTGCCTGAGCCTCTTGTGTGCTAGGACCACAGGAGAGTCTGGTCTCTGTTTTTGTGTTGTCTTGTCGGAAGAAGAATGAAATTACTTAAAAGTACATAGAACCAGGTTTGGTAATACATATACCTTTCATTCCAGCCCTTGGGAGGCAGAGGGTGGAGGATCACAGGTTTGAGGCCAACCTGTCTGTCTTTTAAAAAAGAAACTTTAAAAAAAAAAAAAAGACTGAAAAGATGACTGCTTGGTTAAGGCCACATAGCTGCCAGTAATGCAGTTCAAAGAGGGTCCTCCACCCTCTTGTAACCCTCTTGGGCTCCTCCATGCACGTGGCGCACATGTTTGCACGCACACACAGATAAAATAGGGACATTTTTCTTTATGTTATTGTCTCTTTTTTAGCTTAAAGCAATAAACGTAGATCTCCAGAGCGATGCAGCTCTGCAAGTGGACATCTCAGACGCTCTCAGCGAGAGGGATAAAGTCAAATTCACCGTTCACACCAAGGTAAGGAGGCCTTTGTAGTTTCCGTTACTTTAGAAAGGCTGTTACTTGTGTAATATGTTGACTGGAAGTTACTTTTTATCTGTAAAGTGTTTCTTTGAAATAGTATGTGTGGGAACTGCCTATGTAGACCAGGCTGCAGGAGAAGTTACGTATTTAATGATTTGCTGTCCAGGAACTCACTGTGTGAACTGGGCTCACCCCAACTCCTAGGTCTGTCTGCCTGTGCCTCTGGCCTGCTGGGATTTGAAGTGAGTGCCCCACACCCAGCTAAAACGTAAATCTTAAGGGATGATAGCACTGCAATATATAAGTGCCTATTAACTTGTTTTTCAAAGATCAGAGGATAATTTAATTTTTATTCAAGAAAATTGCTGTCTTTACAGAGTTCATTGCCAAATTTTAAGCAAAATGAATTTTCAGTCGTTCGACAACATGAGGAATTTATCTGGCTTCATGACTCCTTTGTTGAAAATGAAGACTATGCAGGTTACATCGTAAGTATAAGTATTGAGGGTGTTAATGTGCAAGTATCCAGGTGTTGTGTGTGCAAGTACCCTCAGAGGCCAGAAGAGAGACCTAGAATTTGAGTTACAGTAAGTTGTAATCTGACATAGTTGTAAGCCTGACATGGGTGCTAGGAACCAAACTCAGGTCCTATAGAATAGTACCAAACTGCTGAGCCATCTCTCCAGCTCTTAGTTTATTTTTAATGATGTATATGTGTATCTGTGTGTGGGTGTGTGCTTTCGAGTGCAGGTGCCTGTGCCAGAGACATCTGATATCCCTAGAGCTGGACTTACAGGTGGGTGTGAGCCACCTGACAGAATCAGGAACTGATCTTGGCTTGGGTCCTCTGCAAGACACTGATGTCTTTACTGCTAAGTGTCTCTCCAGCCTGAGTTGAGTTTTCATTTTCCTTTCTTTCTTTCTTTCTTTCTTTCTTTCTTTCTTTCTTTCTTTCTTTCTTTCTTTCTTTCTTTCTTTCTTTCTTTTTGTTTTTCCAGACAGGGTTTCTCTGTGTAGCCCTGGCTGTCCTGGAACTCACTCTGTAGACCAGGCTGGCCTCGAACGAGTTTTCATTTTCTAAGAGCATTTTCGAACCTTCTATGGTTTCGTTCAGCATTTTTAGTAGCTGATGTGATTTATAAAATGGTAGCTGTGGGGCATTGGCTTTCCACCTTTTGGTTTTTCGAGACAGTTTCTTGGCTGTCCTGGAACTCATTCTGTAGACCAGGCTGGCCTTGAACTCAGAAATCCGCCTGCCCCTCTGCCTCCCAAGTGCTGGGATTTAAGGCGTGGCCCACCACCGCCAGGCCAACTTTCCACCTTTTATCCTGGGCTGTCAAGTCTGTTCTTACTTGATCTTGAATTCTTTGGGATTTTTTCAAATTAGAGTTATACTATGTTGCCCAGCCCCTTCCTGGTCTGGAACTCACTATGTAGTCCAGGCTGACATTGAACCTGCAGCAGTCTTGATGCTGCCTGTAAAGTTCTAGGATTATAGACAAGAACCCTTCTGAACTTGGATAGTTACTGTTAGTATTGGAGTAGGTAATTAATGAGGAAATGTTTTCTGGACTTGGGGCTCTGAGTGGACAGGTACTTAAAGGTTAGAAGGTTCCTGAAGACATTGTGATAAAGAGTAAGTGGTTATTCTTCCGCAGCTGTTGACATTTGTGAATTCTCTGAGGTCCTCATGACTTCATTATGTCTCCGTCCTGAGACCAGCACCCCCTTGATGTGAGGATTTTGGTGAACAAGCAATAATGCCTTCTTTTTGCATTCTAATCCTGTCTCTTCTCCCAACGCCTCATGCGATGGTGCCTTTCTTCCTGCTTTCTCTACCAGGAGGCTACTTCTCATCGGTTAAGACTGTCTCGGTTACCTTTATAGTCACTGCTCGACATGGCATCGGAGCTGTTTAGTGTGTATATCCTGAACTGTATCTGATGCCGTCTGACTCTGACCCTTTTCTCGGAGCAGTTTGTTGTTGTTTGTTTTGTTTTTTAACTTAGGGGGACTGGAGAGATGGTTCAACAGTTACGAGCACTTGCTGCTCTTGCAGAGACCCAAGTTCAGTTCCCAGTGCTCCCATGGCAGCTCACAATTATCTGGGAGCTGCAGGGATCCTATGCCTTTTTCTGGCCTCGGTGAACACTAGACACACATGTGGTGTGCAGACATAGTCAGAGGCAAAACATGAATGCCTCTTGAATGTTTTTTAATTAAAAAAATTCAATGCATATTTATCTATTTATTTATTTATTTATTTATTTATTTTGAGACAGGGTTTCTCTGTGTAGCCCTGGCTGTCCTGGAACTCACTCTGTAGACCAGGCTGCCTTCGAACTCAGAAATCCGCCTGCCTCTGCCTCCCAAGTGCTGGGATTAAAGGCGTGCGCCTCCACCACCCAGCTTATTTGTGCTTTTTTAAGATTGAAAATAGATTTTTTTTTTTATGCAATATATTCTAATCATGGTTCCCCTTCCTTCATTGCCTCCCATATTCTCCCCAACTCCCCACCCATCCATCCCCACACCCTTCCACCTCCACACCTTCCTGTTTAGAAAACAGGCAAATAAAACAAATACAGAGGGGCATGAGAAGCACACATGCACACAAACACACACAGATTGGAAACCAGAATATATAAGTGAAAGACTGGTAGGGTTAAAAATGCCCAGACAAGGGGCTGGAGAGATGGCTCAGCAGTTAAGAGCACTGACTGCTCTTCCAGAGGTCCTGAGTTCAAATCCCAGCAACCACATGGTGGCTCACAACCATCTGTAATGAGATCTGATGCCCTCTTCTGGTGTGTCTGAAGACAGCTACAGTATATTCATAAATAAAATAAATAAATAAATCTTTTTTTAAAAAATGCCCTGACAAAACATTGTTATTTAAAAAAAAATCTATAAAAAATACTATCGAGTTCATTGGTGTTGGCCATTTGCTGCTGCAGTGGGGCCTACCCTTAAGTGTAATTTTTATACCCAGTGAGACTCTATTGGGGAAAACTAATTTTCCTTTGAGAGAGATTATCAATTGAAGATAGCTTCTTGGAGAGGGATGGGAGCGTGTGTCTATTTCCTCCTCTCTTTGCTGGGATCCTGTCTAGCTTATAGACCTGTGCTGGCCCTGTACATACTGCCAGTCTGGAAGTTCGTATATGCATCAGACCTGTTGTGTCTAGAAGGAGTGAAGGCCTTGCCTCCTTGGTGACTTCTTCAAAGCCCTGAGAAGGCAGGTTTGGTAGAGACGTCCATTTAGGCCTGGGTGTCCTGAGGTCTCTGACTCTCTGTACAGGGTCCAGTTGTGGCTGTCTGTGTTTGTTCCCATCAGCTTCTCTGATGGCCAAGCAAGACACTGATCTGCTTCTCAGGGCATGACCACTGTCTTAGAGGCACAATCTTATGCAGCCAAGGCTGCCCTTTGGTTTGCTGTATAAAGAACACTAGCTCCTTGAGTGCTGGGCTCAAAGGTGTATGCCTGCCCCATGACCAGCCTTTCAGTGCTGCAGGGCTTCTGCCCCAAACATCTCTCTACCCTCTGAGGACTGCCCTAAAACAAACAAATTGACAGTGTATGATGGGGGCTGGCCACTTGGAGGGGTGAGGCAAGAGGGTTTGGTTTTTCAAGATTGGATTTTACTCTATATAGCTCACTCTGTAAGCCAGCCAGGCTGGCCTCGAACTCAGAGATCAGCCTACTTCTTCCTCCCGAGGGCTGGGATTGAAGGTTTGTACCACCACCACCAGTAGAACCCACAGATCTTGATTTCTAGAACTGGAGGTGTTTTCTAATCTGACTTTGGCATCTCTGGTGTTCAGTTCACACTGTATACTTTGGCATTATCAACACAGTGCTGTATTCTGTCTGAGTCAGGGCTTCTCTTGTAATGAAGCTGTACTCAGAAATATTAGGTTGGCCTCAAATTTGCAGCCATCCTACTCAGTCTCCTGAGTGCTGGAGCCACCATCCTCAGATACTGTGGCACAGTACTGAAAGAAATGGAATGGGGTTGGTGGGATGGTTGTCAGGTAGAGTCTGCCACCAAGCCCTGAAGGCCTGAGTCTGACCCAGGGTCTCACATGGTAGAAGAGGAGACCTCGGTCCTGCAGGCTGTTCTCTGATCACTACACATGCTGGGATGAGTGTGTACGTGCACTCATACACAAATAAATGTTTAAAAAAATGAAATCGTTCCTTAAAGTTAGTTATTTGGTTTTGCTATAGATTCCACCAGCACCACCAAGACCTGATTTTGACGCTTCACGAGAAAAACTGCAGAAGCTTGGAGAAGGGGAAGGGTCAATGACAAAGGAAGAATTCACAAAGATGAAACAGGAACTGGAAGCGTATGTGATGGTTTTTTTGTTACTTATGTTACTCTGATACCCATTTCACCATAGTGACTGAAAAAGCCAGTGTAAGTCATAACAGTCTGTTCATGACCATGATGAGAGCCTCTTCAAGAAAAGTATACCATTGTCTCCATTATCAGATTTTATTTATTTATTTTATGTGACAGGACGTTGTTGCTCTCTTCAGACACACCAGAAGAGGGCATCAGATCCCATTACAGATGGTTGTGAGCCACCATGTGGTTGCTGGGAATTGAACTCAGGACCTCTGGAAGAGCAGTCCATGCTCTTAACCACTGAGCCATCCCTCCAGCCCCCATTATCAGATTTTAATAAACAGACTCTGAGAATTGAAAATTGAGGTCTAAAACCTCACTGAAGTAGTAGGAAGGCAATATGACTTTAAAACAGTATATATTTTCTAAAAATTATTTATAAGGCCTCAGTCATCCTCGCCTAGTCTCTGTTTTCTCAGCATGTATCTGCTCTACAGCTTCCATTTCTCGTAGAAAGTATGCTGAGCGATTCTTCACATGTCTTCTTTTACGGCCTGGTCTACAGAGTGAGTTCCAGGTCAGCCAGATCTGTTACAAAGAGAGACACAGTCTTGAAGAGCAAACAGAATAGGGGAAAATAAAAAGCAGTATGGATCTCTAATCCCAGTACTTTGGTGGTAAAGGCAGGAGGGTCAGGAGTTCAAGGCTAGCCTTATCTATATAGTGATTTTAAAGTCAACCTAGGCCCACATAAAACCATGTCTCAGAACAACAATATCAAAATGTGTAAAGTGCTTGTATATTACATTTCCTTTCCTCTGCCAGCTCTAGGTGACCTAAAGAAGACAACTAGAACCACACTAATGAGAATAGTTAGACAAGTGTTTTCTTTTTTTTCTCATTAATTTCTTTTAGGGGGCTGGAGAGATGGCTCAGAGGCTAGAGTGCTTGCAGTTCTTGCAGAGGACCAGAGCATATCAGATGGCTTACAACTGTAACTCCAGCTTTGGGGTATCTGACAGCCTCTTCTGGCCTCCCTGGCAGTTGAACACGTGTGCACAAACATATGCATACAAAATTATTATTTTTATATACACTCAGAATGTATTAAGTCCTTGAAATTTTGATTTTTTTTTTTTACTTTTAACATATTTGATAAAATAGTTTCACTCTCTTTTGAACTTTGTAGTTTTGGGAGGCATTGAAGTTTGCTTTAGTTTTTATGATAGTGGGCATTGCCATCATGTGGTCTTATACCCCAGAGCGCCCATCCGGCCGCCTGCAACAGAGGGATTTGCCAGCCACCTTTCCAGATCTTAAGTGATGATCATTGAACACAATATGGCCATCTCTCCCTTTGTGCTTTTTCTTTAAGCATCTAATCACAGTGCTACTAAATCCCTTTTCAGAATGCTGAGTGAGTTACCGCGAAGCAATAAATGAACAAAGTAGATGCTGTTAAAGTGTAAAGTGACACATCAGAATTCTGTCAGTTCTGGGTGCAGCAGTAGTCTAAGAAGACTAGAAGCTAGAAACTAGCGGAAGGAACACATTTCTATTGAAGCTCTGGCTTCCTGTGGCCCTGATCATGGCTCTTCTGTGGTCTGGGTGGGGGCTGGAGAGCAGAGCATTTTGCCCTACTGCCACCCGCATCCTCTGGACCCTTCCTTGTGTCTTCACTGAGTGACCACCTCCCAAAGGTCAGACTTCTCCCAGCACTGGGCCTGCTGTGGTGCAGGCTCATAAAACTTAGGCCTCTTGCATGAAGTTGAAGCAAGAATATCAGGCTTTTTTCTTGAGTGGTTCTCACCACCACCACCACTATACATAGATGCACACGCACACATACATACATGTAACAGAACTGTCGTGTGCTGCTCTGTGGTTGCTTGAATTCATTGATAATATAACTTGAACACATTTCTTCAGTATAATGTCATAAATAGTTGCTCTGTGGTGTATGTGTGTGAAAGTAATATTAACACTGAAAAATGATTAATGAGATTTGGGATTTTTTTGCATTTGTATATTCAGGCTGTAATCATATAAAAATTGTGTTGTTAAGGTTGTATCAAATAATTATACCTAAAAAACAAATATCCCAACCTAACATCGACTTACATAATGGAAAAGTTTGTTAAGAGTTGAGATTTTAACATTAGGATACAGTAAATACTAAAACAGCATGAGACTTTCTCAGAAATAAAGCTTACACCTTTACTTAACAGTTCAACTAAAAGCTTTGTTGATATGAATTATGTCCCTGCATTTTAGCTTTACGTTTAGAATGCTCCAGCGAGTGGAGCACGGGTGACTTTGTAGTTGTTGCCATTGTTTACTCTTGATTCTGTGTCGTTTCCAGTGAGTATCTGGCGATCTTTAAGAAGACGGTTGCCATGCATGAGGTCTTCCTGTGTCGTGTTGCAGCGCACCCTATTTTGAGAAAAGATTTAAATTTCCATGTCTTCTTGGAATATGATCAAGATGTGAGTGTCAACAAAAGCCGTGATGGAAGTCTGTTGTTTTCATAAGGGTTTGGAAGGTGGGGGAGGAAGGAGTGCTGCCCTGGCCCAGGTGCCCAGCACCTAATGCTTCACAGTTAGAGGGAGCGGTAAAGAACTCCTTCCACCACGTGGGGCCTGGAGGTCACACTGAAGTTGCCAGCGATGCCTTTAACAGCAGAGCGTCTTAATGCTTTGATTTTTTTTCAGGGCCGTTTAAAGCACCACATTTCAGTAGCAAAGTAGAGTTTCAGTAGAACTTGAGTGGATCAGTTAGATCAAGTTATAAATTGAATTTCCATAATCCAAAAGCCCAAAATCAAAAACTTTGTTTCTCTGAAACAGAACCCACGGTATCCCAGATTGGCCTCAAACTCCATGCAGCCCCAGCTGGTATAGGATATCTGACGCTCTTTCCCCATCATGATTGCTGTCATTAGAGGCATGTGCTACCATGCCCAGTTTGAATGTGGGACAGGGAATAGAACCTAGAGCCTCTCTAAACTTAGCTACATCCCCAGCCCCAAAACTTTTTTTTTCTGTTTTTTAGTCTGTATTTCAGGCTAGCCTCAAACTCAGTACAGTCTCTGCTTGCTTACTTAGTACTTAAAATTACAGGCATGCACCATCAGAGCCAGACTGAAATCCAAACCTTTTATTTATTTGTTTTTTTAAAAATTTATTTATTTTATGTATATGAGTACACTGTAGCTGTCTTCAGACACACTAGAAAAGGTATTGAGTTCCATTACAGATGGTTGTGAGCCAACATGTGGTTACTGGGAATTGAACTCAGGACCTCTGGAAGAGCAGTCAGTGTTCTCAACTGCTGAGCCATCTCTCCAGCCCCTCAACCTTTTATTTTTTTAAACCATTTTCATACTCAGTAAGTTTCAGGGCCTGTGAGATGTCTCAGAGAAGCCACCTGATGTGAGCTCTACCCTGAATTTCATATAACCTTTTCTCTTAACACTAAGCCCCCAGCTGAGCCCTGGGCCAGATTGTTTGATATTCAAGTATTCTAATTTTTAGGTATATCAATTAACGTAAGGCCAAATGCTTATTTTTCTGGCATAAGAAGTTTCTTTTGGGGCTGGAGAGATGGCTCAGTGGTTAAGAGCACTGATTGCTCTTATAGAGGTCCTGAGTTCAATTCCCAGCAACCACGTGGTGGCTCACAACCATCTGTAATAGCATCTGATGCCCTCTTCTGGTGTGTATGAAGACTGCAATGGTGTACTCACATATATAAGAAAATAAATCTAAAAAAAAAAAAAAAAAGAAGAAGTAGTTTCAGCACTTAGAAGCAGAGGCAGGTGGATTTCTGTGGGTTCATGGCCAGCCTGGTCTACAGAGTGAGTTCCAGGATAGCCAGGGCTACACAAGAGAAGATGTCTTAAAAAATAAAACAACCACAACTAAATAGAAACTGAGAGAAGTTTCTTTTGTAAATTCGCGGGAAGGGTAAGCTAATGATGACGTTCAGTGTTGAAGGCTGTAAATGTATTATTTTTAACTAAAGTATGCAAATATGAAAGGAAAATGTAATTTTAAAAGTACTTATAAGAATAAATAACTGGGCTGGGAGATGGCTCAGCAATTAAGAGCACTCACTGGCTGCTCTTCCCAAGGACCTGGGCTTAATTCCCATCACCAGCATGGCAGCTCAGATCTGTCCATAACTCCAGATCCAGGGGATTAGGCACTCTGACATAGACATGCATGCAGGTAAAACACCTGTGCACATGAAATAAAAATAAATAAAAGTTTTTTTAAAAGTACATAATTGAGCTGGGTGGTGGTGGCACACGCCTTTAATCCCAGCACTTGGGAGGCAGAGGTAGGTGGATTTCTGAGTTCAAGGCCAGCCTGGTCTACAGAGTGAGTTCCAGGACAGCCAGGGCTATACAGAGAAACTCTGTCTCGAAAAACCAAAAAAAAAAAAAGTACATAATTGTAAAAGGGCTAAAGATTGAACTCAGTTGTAGGTGCTCATCTGGCATGTGACAGCCTGGGCTCTTGAGCTCCCAGCTCTCCCGGCTGGTCTAGAACTCCACGCACAGGAGTTGACCAGGTTGTCTCCTGAGTGCTGGGATTAAAGGACTGCACCATCATACCTAACTCCACTTTTGTTTGTTTGCTTGTTTGTTTTGGGTTTTTTTGTTTGTTTGTTTATTTGTTTTCGAGACAGGGTTTCTCTGTGTAGCCCTGGCTTTCCTGGAACTCACTCTGTAGACCAGGCTAGCCTCGAACTCTCGAACTCAGAAATCCGCCTGCCTCTGCCTCCCTAGTGCTGGGATTAAAGGCATGCACCACCACCGCCCGGCAACTCCAGCACTTTTTAAAGAATTTTTTAATTACATTTATTTACTGTATGTGGGTACACTTGTGGAGGTCACAGGATGGTATGTGAGAGGCCTTTCCTTCCATCATGTAGGTTCCAGAATTGAAGGCAGGTTGCTAGGTTCAGTAGTTCCTTTACCTACTTAGCCATCTTCTTGGTTTGATAATGTTGGGTTTGTCCTTTATTTAATACAGTTTATTACTCATGCCTTTCATTTTGACTAGTATTTGAAACAGCTGTTGGTAGCATTTGAGTTGTCAGAGAAAGAAAGTTGTACACTTTTAAGTTTTTAACAAAGCCAGTGTGTAGACTAAGAAGCAGGTGGTTCTCTTAAGGCCAGGCTGGGCTATGTAGAGAGACCCTGTTCCCCCCCTGAAACAAAGAATAGAGATTAAGTTTTAATTTATTTTGACCTTTTGAAACAGGGTCAGTTAGCCTCAGACTTGCAGAATCTTCCTGCTTTGTGTTCCCAGTGTTGAGATATAGGCACACATGAACACACATAGTCAGAGGTCAATAAAGTTAGCACCTTTACTGACCACTCCGCTCCGCGGGCCTTTCATGGTCTTCATTTAGGGAAGCTGAATAAAGAAAATGATTTATTGGGTACTTGTATTTGTTTGTTTTCAGACTAGGTCTTCTATGCAGCCCTAGCTGGCTTGGAACTCACTCTACAGACCAGTCAGGTCTCTGAACTCAAAGCTCCTCCTACCTCTGCCACCCAGAGTGCTGAGACTATGGGTATGTATGTGCCATCGTGCCTGGCTGGACTTTAGGTTTTTTTGTTGTTGTTGTTGTTGTTTTTGAGGCAAGGTCTCTGTTGCTCAGACTGTTCTGAAACTCATGATCTAGACCAAGCTGATGGATCTCTCTGAGTTCAAGGCTAGCTTGGCCTATCTAATGAGTTTCTGGAAAAGCAATCAGTGTTCTCAACCTCTGAGCCATCTCTCCAGCCCGCACTACATTTCGTATGTATAAAGGAAGACCTGGATTAAACTTATTTTTTTTTTTTAAATTGTCTTTCAGTTGAGTGTTCGAGGAAAAAATAAAAAAGAAAAACTGGAGGATTTCTTTAAAAACATGGTAAAGTCAGCGGACGGAGTGATTGTTTCAGGAGTAAAGGTAAAGTTTATACTTGATGAGCAGCGTTGGTAGAAAGCATAGACTTTGTTTTATAGAAAGAGTCTTACTGTATATCCCTGGTTGAACTGGATTTCACACAGATCCACTTGCCTGTGCCTCTCAGATTCTGGGATTAAAGGTGTGTGCCTTGTGTGCCCCTATGTATTTTATGAATGCTCTGGAGGTCTGACCATGAAGCAGCTGGCTAGACGAGAGAGATAAGAGAGAATGTCTGTGTAGAATGGATGTTAAATCCCATGTACATAGGACCTTCAGGGTGCAGGACAGACAGCTGTAGGATGGACTGCCTCCGAGCACTTGCTCTAGCTTGCAAATATTGGGGTAGACCTGGCTTTGGATTTAGGTAGATAGCAGCCTAGGTTTCGGTAGTGTCTTTGGGTAAATGGGTGATCTTGGGAAAACTGCCTTCCTACTGAATCTGTTCCTCCATCTTCAAATGAAGTAATACCACTTCATTCATGGGATTGTGGGATAAATGAAATATGAGAGAAAATATTTATTAGTCAACTACTAAATAGTAACAATTTCTTTTTTAAAATGGTATGAGAATTTACTTATCTGGCATCTTTTTTCTGTAAGTGTTACAATATCAGCAAATATTAAGATAAATAGTGCTCCTATTTCATTGTTACTGCCAGCTCTTAGGTCTGCAGGAAAGCTTGAGTGTGCTGTTTGACTTACCCTCTGAGCTGGTGTTAACAGTCAGGTGCTGACTGCACTCCCATGGAGACTCAGTCTGCGGCATCTTGAATGCTGCCGTGCATTGATAGTTAATGTTTCTCTTAGCTAGTAAACATAAACCACGATTAGCTGTGATTTTGGTAATCAGTGGACAATTTTGAACATGTATAATATGTTAATTTGAGGCTTGTGCTTACAGTCTTCATTATAACCCTACAAGTCAGATATGTGTATTCTCATTTTCATGGTTAAGAGGTCTGTTTGAAGTGATGGTTAAATGGCCCTTTCTTTAGAGCAGACTCTTGCTCAGATTCTGTTGCTATAAATGCTAAATTATATCAGTAACTCAAAGAACAGTTGCTAGAAAACACTAATAGTGATTTTTATTATTATTTAAAACATATATCTAGCCTTATTTCAAAAAGAGAGTGGGGGCTGGAGAAATGATTGTTCAGTGTTAATACCACTGCTGTCTTCCAGTGGACCCAGGTTTTCTAGTATCCACATGGTCTGCAATTCAGTTTCAAGGGATCTAATTAATGCCCTCTTTGTCCTCTGTGAGCACTAGGCACACAGATGCTGCACAGTCATTCATGCAAGCAAAACACCAATACATGAGAAAGAAAAATAGATGTTTTTAAAAAGAAAAGATTGAAAGTGGTGCTTAATTGTATCACTGTTCACAGAGCTCACTTGGCTAGGTTTGTCCAAGCGGTTAGTAGGCTAGGCAGCCCCTGAGTGACCTGTGAAATGTATAATAGACCAAGAAAAATGGGTGTCTCATTTACGGATACCAGAACTGTCCCCTTCATCAAAAGTGTTTGTCCACTTCTCCTGCAGGGATGTTTGTGGCAGCAGAGTGCAGCCAGTGTCTGTTTCAGGGTAAACTCAGACGCTCTAGCCTTTAGCTGGGAACCATGGGCTTGTCTGCTAAAGTCTCCCTGTGCCGATGCGGTCAAGCCAGAGTGCTACAAGCTAGCTGTGCTCCTTTCCAGGCTCTAAATGATGACAAGGTTTTAGATCATAGTGGACCAAGCGTGTGTAAACAGCCAGCGCTCTTTCCTCACCCTGCAGGACGTAGACGACTTCTTTGAGCATGAGCGAACATTCCTTTTAGAATATCACAACCGAGTTAAGGATGCATCTGCTAAATCTGACAGAATGACAAGATCTCACAAAAGTAAGGCTTCTGTGGTAAAACTTTCTGTTTTTAAAGATTTGTTTGTTTTGCTGTCTATGGTGATGCATGTCTTTAATTCGAGCACTCAGGAGGCAGTCTGTTAGTTCAAGGCAAGCCTGGTCTATATAGTAAGTTGTAGGACAGCCAGGGCTCTGTAGAGAGACCCTACCCCAACTGCCCTCCCCACCCCAAGAATATGTGTGTTCGTGTATGCCTTGGTGTATGGATGTGCACCAGAAGAAGAACTGGAATTGTAGGTGGTTGTGAACCACCTGATACGGGTGCTGGGAATCAAACCCAGGCAGGTCCTCTATAAAACCAGCAGATGCTCTTAACCACTAGGTCATGTTGCTACCCTCCAAACTTATACTGTAACTGAAATAATCATAAAGCCAACATGTTACTTACAATTTAAAAGTCTGAATATAGAGCAGTGGCCTATGACGTTCAGGCCCCTAAGTGTCTTCTTTGGGTCAGAATATATATATCCCAAGCTGTCCTTGAAATGACTATGTACCCAAAAATGACCCTGAGCCCCTGATCCTCCTGCCTTTGCTTTGCCTAAACTGAGACCATAGGTATGTGTTTATCCAGTTTTTATGTGGTGGTGACAATCAAACCCAGTGCTTTGTGAATGTTTAGTAAACACACTCCCAGTTAAGCCACAGTCATAGCCGCACACTGTCTTGATTCAGTCTGGCCTTGAACTTTGAGGCTTCCTGCCTCAGCTGTCCCCAAGACCTTTTTAAGGTGTGTCTGTTCGTTTTATTGGTATTTACTGGTAATCCCATTGCTTGAGGGCCAGCCTGGGCTATGTATCAAGTGAGATGAGATGCCTCAGTGGGTAAAGATCTGTATTGTACAGCACAATGATTTTAGTTCAATTCCAGGAACCCACATAAAGGTGGAAGAAGAGAATCAGTTCCATAGCGTTGTCCTCTGGCTTGCACACTCGTGCTGTGACACGCCTGTGCCCATATTCAAAACACACACTTGTTAATGTTTAGCTTCTTTCTTTAAGATTTACTTATTTATTTTATGTGTATGAGTACACTCTAGCTGCCTTCAGACACACCAGAAGAGGGCATTGGATCCCGTTACAGATTGTTTTTTTTTTTTTTTTTGAGCCACCATGTGGTTGCTGGGAATTGAACTCAGGATCTCTTAACCACTGAGCCATCTCTCCAGCCCCTAATAATAAAGTTTAAACAAATAAAAATGTAAAGAAGAAAACAGTACAGGGAGGGAATGAATTGAAGAAAGTATTAGTGATTTGTATTAATTTGGCCAGATAGGTGGTGCCTAACGAGATGATAATGAGTTGATGACAGTTGATCACCAAATAAAATAAAGCAGGTCGTGGTAGCACGCCTGTAATCCCAGCACTGTGGAAGCTGAGGCAGGAGGATTGAATGAGCCTCGGGTCACCTCATAATAATAAGTTCTGGAATTACAGGTATGCACCTTATACCTAATTTATTTAAAGCGTAATAGACACATTGAGTCTGGAGAGAGAGATCAGTTGCTAAGAGCACTTGCTCTTCTTCCAGAGGGCCTAAGTTTGATCCCAGCACCCATGTTGGACAGCTCACACCCACCTGAAACTCTAGCTCCAAGGGATTGGAAGGCGGCCTCTTTTGGCCTCCAAGGAGATGTGCACTCAAGAACACATACCCTTACACAGATATACATAATTTAAAATGTTTTTAAACTATGAAAATATAGAACCATTCTAATTTAAATAACTAATAATCAAGTGTTTATCAGTTAATTTTGTGCAGCATAAATATAATGTAAGGATTATTGATTTGTTAAAGAGACAGACACTAGTGAAAATACTGCTACTGTATTCTCAGAGAGTGACCTTATTTATTACTAGCTAATCTGTGGTAATTACTTTGTGCTGTGCTCTTGTGTAGCATGTACTTTTTATTCCAGACACTTTGTAATATTGAATAACTCATTGAATCTCCCACATAAATTTTGGCCAGTGTTATCCTCATTTCCATATAAGGCCACTAACACAGGGATGCACCTAAGTCATAGAGTGGTCCCATGTTGCCCTGCATTCCTTTAAGGCTGAACTAAAAGAAGTACTTACTATAAGCCTCTCTCAGTCAGTGAGCTGCCTGTGGGGAAGAGTCCCTGGAATTGTGCTCAAATCCAGCCCTTTGCCCTGTAGCATCTGTGAATAAAGGAGCTGTCGTTTGTGTGTGTCCCCTGTGTATGTCAAGTCTCCTGTTTGTAATTCCTACCTATCAGGTCTTCCCAGTGACTTTCACCATCTTTGCCAGTATCTGTACCAGATCATTGTGCCTGTTTCTTGGTTGGTCATTCTGTCTTTTCAGTCTTTCTACTTTTAGACTGTAGATAGCAGACTTTTCTGGAGAGGTAGAGAGCTCTAAAATCCTTTTTATGTTGATTTTGCCACCTTTAGGCTTAAATACTTAGTTATATTTATCGCCCGAACCCAAACTCTTGTGATTTGTAAGACCTTGACCTCCAGAATGCTTCCAGTTTTCCTGTCTTCACTTCCTCTGCTCCCCTTTGTTTCCAGCAGTACTGAGTCACACCTGCTGTCTGGTGTGCTGTTCTCTATTGCTGTGACCCTTCTCCATGCAGTTCCCTTTAGTCAGGGTGCACCCTCCGCCTGCTAAAGATTCACTCATCCCACACACGTGAGTTCATGCTGTAGTTTCCACTGTCCCCCGCAGCTTAGGTGGTGTTTTGTATGTGTGTGTGTGTGTGTGTGTGTGTGTGTGTGTGTGTGTGTGTGTGTATCTGCTTCCATCCATCCTAAAGCAGTTTTCACATGTCCAATGTCCGCCATACTGCATTACAGTTGCTTGTTCCTTTACTCTGTGTCTTCTATTACATTTTGCAGATAGGTAATCAGTAAGTATTTTTAAATCAACAGGTTAATATATTATTAAAACTTGCTTTTTAATTCTTAAAACTTTCTCCACAGGTGCTGCTGATGATTACAATAGGATTGGGTCTTCACTATATGCTTTAGGAACTCAGGACTCTACAGACATATGCAAGTAAGGATTATATAGCTAAGAACATTCATATAACCAAAGCAGACAAAGGGGTTTGCTGGCAGCAAAGGAAATAGTACTTGTAATTTTCATAGGCATTTTAGGATATTTTTATCAACTCATTTTTTATAAACTGGGTTTTTATTATTATAAAATACTTGGATTCTTTTTTGTCTTCTCATTTTCTAATTATTATTTTAAAATGTGCAACACACATTTTAAAGGCTGAGCATGGTAGTTACATCCTCTCATCCCAGCACCCAGGAAACAAAGGCAGGCAGGTAGATATCTGTGAGTATGAGGCTAGCGCAGACGGCTGGGCCAGGGAGAATGGGGAGCCAGTATGCCGGCAGGGAGAGTCTGGTGAAGACCGCTAGAACAGGGAGTGCAGAGAGGGAGCTCCGGGGACCACTGGAGCAGAGAGAGTGGGAAGGGCTTTTCCCACAGGAGTTTTCCACTTACACAAATGATTCCAGAATCTCAGGAGACACGTGGGATTGAAGACATGTAGATTTATTGACGTGGTGAAGCTTCTAAATGATGACGCTCTCCCACAAAATGCCAGAAGGGGCTTCCTTATATTGGAAGGGGGAGAGGGGCGGGGCTAGGGCCTTTAGGTAATATGTAAATCTTGAGGCAGAGACCTGTTCTCCGCCCTCTACCTGTGCCTTACGTGACCTACTGCATGTTACATGGAGACCTCCCGTCAGGTCTCTGGATTCTGGGGGCGTGTCCAAACACCCCAGGATTTCCACAGCCCCACAGAAACCCTCTGTATAGATAGATGATACAGAGAGAGAGAGAGAGAGAGAGAGAGAGAGAGAGAGAGAGAGAGAGAGAGAGAGAGAGAGGGAGAGAGAGAACAAGAGAGAACAAGAGAGAACCTCTCAATAGACAGAGACAGACAGACAAGACAGACATCCATGCAGGCTTCAAACTTGCTGTGTAGCAAAGAATGACCTTGGATTTTCCTGCTTCTGCTACCTGAATGCTGGCTGCTGGGATTCACAGGCATCTACTACCATTCCTTGCACTGACAGTGAAATTTAAACAGTTGTTTTTTACACTTACTTATTTTGTGTATGTATGTGTGGTAGGGATGTATATCACAGCACATCATGGAATTGCGACTGGACCAAGTTTGATATACATGACACCTTGTCTCAAAAATAAAACTGGAGAGCAGATGTAGTATATATCTTACGTGACCTACTGCATGTTACATGGAGACCTCGTGTCAGGTCTCTGGATTCTGGGGTGTGGCCAAACACCCCAGGATTTCCACAGCCCCACAGTACCTGAGGCCAAGGCAGAACAATTTTGAATTCTGGGCTAGCCTGGACTACATAAAACCAAGAAGGAAGGGGAAAAAATTAAATCTTGGAACTGGATAAATGTCTCAGTTTGATTTCTAGCATGTATGTTTGTGGCTTAGAGCTACCTGTAATTTCTGTTCCAGGAGATCCAACACCTTCTGCATATATATATAGAATACTCACACAGCATACCTACATTAAAATTTAAAATTTAGGAGCTGGAGAGATGGCTCAGCAGTTAAGAGCATTGGCTACTCTTCCAGAGGTTCTGAGTTCAATTTTCAGCAACCACATGATAGCTCACAACTGTCTGTAAGGGGATCTGATGCCCTCTTCTGGCCCGCAGGTATATATGCAGCAGAGCACTCAACATTAAATAAATTAAAAATTTTAAAAATAATACATATTTACATGCAGGCAAAACACCCATACACATAAAACTAAATAATTTAAGTTGTTCATACATGTATATTCTTTGTATATTCTATATACATACATGTTTTTTCTTTCCATTTTTATGTATGTATGTGAGTGTCTGTATGAGTGTATGACAACTGTGTGCTAGTGTCCTCAGAGGTCAAGGAGTATGTCAGATACCCTGGAGCTGCGGTTACAGGTAATTGGGAGTCACCTGACATGGTGGTGAACAGAACTCAGATCCTCTGGAAGAGTAACAAGGTCGTTTAACTACTACAGCTATCTACTACAGGCCCTCTCCCACTCCAACCCTCTTTTTGTTGAGATAGATTCTTACTATGTAACTGTGCTGGTCTCTTAATTCACAGAGACCAAGTGCTGTGATTTAAGAGTTGAGCCACCACACCCAGCCAGGAGTATTGAAAAATTGATGTTTAGACTTGCTACACTGTCTATTTGAAAGTGAATTCTGAAACAGCAGTTGCTTATTTATTTTTGTTTTCAGAAAAAAGCTGCTTACTTAAACTGGGACTGTAGTTTTGTAGTAGAGCCCTTGCCTGGTGTGCATGAGGCCCTGGGCTCAATTTTCTTAAATGCCAAAAATAAAGAACTAAACAATTTTTTAAGAAATATTTACTTACTTATTTTATATATATGAGTATAAGAGACACTGTAGCTGTCTTCAGATACACCAGAAGAGGGTGTTGGATTCCATTACAGATAGTTGTGAGCCACCTCAGGACCTCTGGAAGAGCAGTCAGTGCTCTTAACGGCTGAGCCATCTCTCCAGCTCCAGAGCCAAACAATATTATTGGAGGATTCTAAATTCTGTTCTGACTTTAGTGTTTTCCTCTATTTGCTTGCATGCTTTAAAATTTTTTCTTTTTTTAACCTTTTTTATTCTTGGAAGCAGTATCTCACTGTATCTATATCACTATATATCTTTGTAGACCAGACTGGTTCAGAACTCACAGAAATCTACCTGCCTCTGCCTCCTGAGTGCTGGAATTAAAGGTGTACTCCACCATACTTGGCTATCTACTTATTTGGGAGACACACACTTGTATGTGTGCATAAGTGTAGTGATCAAAGAACAACTTGTGGGAGTTTTTCTGTCTTTAACACCATATAGATTCTAGAGAGTCAAAATAATACTATTCTGGGGTTTAAGTAAGCAGTTTATTGTTATAAGTGCAGGGAGTATTTTTTTAACTATTGAAGTTTTCAGTTAGCAAGATCATCAGATGCTTTATGTGATGAAACAAAAATGTCCTTTATTAATATGGTTTGGAGTCATTTCTATACCAAGTGAAAAATTAATCAAATGATGCTTCTGATGAAAGTATTTTTACTTTGCAGGTTTTTCCTCAAAGTTTCAGAACTGTTTGATAAAACAAGAGTAAGTACTAAGCTTGAGAGAACTGCTGCATAGATTGTGCTTGTTTGAACATTGTGTGGCATTGTATCCATTGGGAAACTAACTTTGTATCCACTGGGAAACTAACTTTGTATCCATTGGGAAACTAACATGGTATTGTACTGTAGAACAATGAGGCAGAAGAGACTCCTTACACTTCTCATACTTCCACACCTGCATCCATGCATGGTGACACAAAGTAATAGTAATGTAAAAAATTGTTCAAAATGTCAGCTACGGTGACCTGTCAGTGACTAGTGTGTTGGGGTCCCAAGGGTAGAGCCGCATTAACAGGACACAGTGGCTACACAGCTTAGTCAGCCAATGCACAGTCTATTCAAAGGCAAAGCAGAATAAAGATTTCCCAGTTTGTAGTTCTCACCAGATGCTGTCTCCCTAGCAATAGCATACCTTGGTTCAGAGTGACCCAGACCTCCTTGCAGACTGAGAGATCTCTCAGCAGTCCAAATCTTAGATGGATTGCTTTTTTTTTTTTTTTTTTTTGGTTTTTCGAGACAGGGTTTCTCTGTGTAGCTCTGGCTGTCCTGGAACTCACTCTGTAGACCAGGCTGGCCTCTAACTCAGAAATCCGCCTGCAGATGTATTGCTTTCTCATGAGAAAAGGATCATGAAGGCCACTTCCTCGGGCATGCAGCTCACTTGGCAGAACACCAGGATTCTCAGAAAGAGAAAGTATCTTACTTTGTCCCAGTCTGCTGGGATTCTCAGGTATCCTTCCGTCACCTCAAAGCTGGAAGGCTGGGAGCAGACTCCTCATGCCATTTCTCTACAGTGACCCATACCAATAATCCTGGTACTCAGAGGCTGAGGCAAGAGGATTTTGAATTCAAGACCAAACTGGACTACATATGTGACCTATATGAGAAAAAAGTCTGTTAAGAGCAGTGAGACGGCCCACGGGCTACAGTACAGGCTTTTACTGTCAGGACCTCCGTTTGATCCCTGGAACCAACATGATGAGAGAAGAGAACCACCTTCTAAAGGCTGGCCTCTGACCTTCAATACTAGCACCCCATGAAGTTTTGTTTACCACATTCGTCCCTGTTTGAATAACTGAGCATTCAGGATGCTCTGTGAGCTTGCTCACACTGGGTGATTTTTGTCACCTCTCTTTTAGCTGGTTGGTGAGCATGCCTTTAAGAAATAGACAAATAGACGATTTTAACAGTAATTTTAGATACATATTTTTGAGTCAGGGTCTAACCCAGGCTAGCCTTGAACTCTGTTTAGCTGAGGATAACCTTGGAATACTGATCATGCTGCCTCCACCTCTCAAGTCCTGGGATTACATGTGTGTATCACCACACCTGACCTCATTTCAGATTTTTAGGGAAGTATATAGAGTAGTAAGCATAGTATAGAGAAGTATAGCCGGGTGGTGGTGCACGCCTTTAGTTCCAGCACTTGGGAGGCAGAGGCAGGTGGATTTCTGAGTTCGAGGCCAGCCAGGGCTACCCAGAGAAACCCTGTCTCAGACAAACAAACAAAAAAATATAACCAGTAATATTGTTTTTCTCAATGCCACCAAATATAGATTTTTCCTTTTACTTTCTAAGTAATTAAGTTACTTTTTGCAGTATAGCTTAAGTCGGGAGACTTAGATCTCTTATTGCATTTAGCATCTTAACATCCCTTTGGGTGGACATGTTTAGTCCCAATGGTCAGGAATTGGAGATAGTTGAACCTCTGAGTTCAAGGTTGGCCAGGGCTGCACAGTGAAACACTCACTATCTCAGAAAATAAATCAGCAGCATCTCTCAGCTAGGTTTGATGACATGCTTTCATTCCAACACTTGAGAGCAGCAGCAGTAGGGTCCTAAGTTCAAGGGCTTCCAAGCTGCCAAGATGACTTAGCAAGTAAAGGCTTTTCAAAATTTCTGGAACCAATGTAGTGTTGAAATCAGGGAACCAATTTGCAGAAGTTGCTCTATGACCTCATAGTGTGTACACTCACATATACATATGTGCAATAATGATATTTTTAAAACCACTCCCTCTAAATTATATGAACCAGATGTAATGGGCATGCCTACAATCCCAGCACTTGGGGACTGGGGCAGGGGAATCATGGCTTCAGGCCATCCTGGGTTACCTAGTGAGACACTTTCTAAAAAACATTACCTTTATCATCATCTCTTTTTTGGAGGGGGGCAGCTTTTGGAGATTCTGTGTAGTCCTGGCTGTTCTGGAACTTGATCTGAAGACCAGGCTGGCCTTAAACTAAGAGATCCAGCGGCCTGTGCTTCAGAGTGCTGGATTGAAGTTGTTAGCCATCACCACAACCACCTCTTTCATCTCATCTCAAACAGCTTCATCTGTTGATTAGTGCCTACCAGTGCCATCGCAGTAGATTCTAGAATGGTGAAGCTAAAAATGGTAGGAAAACCAGTTTTCAAATGTAGAATTTCATTAATAGTGTTCTATAAATTTGTTATTTATTATTCCGTAAATTTATTAATGCTATTTGATTTTTCTGTTCATTTCTTGTTGGAATTACCAAAGACATCCTGAAAAAGCAAAATGGGGTCCATAGTTCTTCAGTGTTTTTACTTAAAGTAGAATGTAGCCGGTGGTCTAATCCACAGGTCTCCTCTTTCAGAAAATAGAAGCCCGGGTGTCTGCTGACGAGGACCTCAAGCTCTCTGACCTACTGAAGTACTACCTTCGGGAGTCTCAGGCAGCTAAGGTAACTGCTGTCGTTTCTTCAGATAGGATTGGATGGAAAAGTGTGAGGTGGCTTATAAGGACACTGGTTTGTATTTTCACACTGTGTGCAGTGCGCTGTGACGGCTGGGATCTGTGCAGTGCGCTGTGATGGCTGGGATCCTACCACTTGGTGGGGTGGACAGGAGAAATGAGTGTGAGGCTGTCTTGGGCTGTGTAGTGAGACCTTGTCTCAAAAGATAAATAAATGTTGTATGAATGTACCTTTCCTGGAGCCAGGCATCATGGTGCACACCTCTGATCCCAGCACTCTGGAGGCAGAGGCAGGTGGATCTTGTGGTGTATAGTTGCAGGACAGTCTGGGCGATACAGCAAAATCCTATCTGGAAAAAAAAAAAAAGTGTTCAAATAAGATTCATATACCTACCAGTTTCTGATTTGGTCTAAATAAGTCTCTGGCTGACTTGAGAATTCTATTAAGTAGAAGTACCTTGTATTTTAAGGCAACTCACATTTCCTCCTGTAGATAAAAGACTTAGTTACCAAACAGCAAAGACCTAGGAAAACAAAATAAAACAAATATTTTAAGACAGATGCATAAAAAGCACTGAGAATACCCTAATTTTCAAATCAGTTGTGGTTTGTGTACTTACATGGTATGGGTATGGTTGGTGGGAGTTTTGCTGGGATTAAAAATGTACGTCCCCAACTGGCTTGAACGTGCTTCTTGCATTTGTTCTACTGCTTAGCTATATCCCCAGCCCAGTTACTCACTTCTGAAGGCTTTGTTATAAACTGTGGTTGAAACAGGTAACTTTTTAAAAGTCAGTCTGACTGCTGCACACTTCAGCAGCACATGAATTAAATTGGAGTGTGTAGAGAAGATTTGTGTAACCCTTGTGTAAGAATGACTTGCAAATTCATGAATCCTTTTGGGGGCTGAGGGTGGAGTCTCACTGTAAGGCCTTGGCTGGCCTCCAGCTCACAGAAACCTGCCTGCTTTTGCTCCCCAGATTAAAGTCACACATTGCCACACCCAGCTCAGTATTTCCTAAGTTCATCTGAGGGTCAGCATTTGCCTTTTAATAACTGTTGTGGGATTAAAGAAGGAAGAAATCATCTGGGTATAGTAGCCCTTGCCTTTAAGCCTGGCACTGGGAAGGCAGAGGCAGCTGTATCTCTGTTGAATGCCAGGCCAGCCAGGGCTACATAGTGAAACATTCTGTCTCACAGAAAGAAAAGGGGGTTGGGGTGGGAGGCTAAATCAGGTCTTTTGTTGGGGATGCCTGTAGTCCTAGCCCTTGGGAAGAGGAGACTGGGGATCAGAGTTCTCAGTCATCTCCAGCTTTGTAGTGAGTTTGAAGCCATCCTAGACTACTTGGGACCCTGGCCAGATAGGTAAATTCATGGAGACAGAAAGCTGTTAGTGAGTATGGATTTTCTTATTGAATGGTGAATGGTGTCTAACATTGATTCAGATAGTTACTCAGCTCTGCACATGATCTAAACCCTGAGTTGTATATTTTATTTGGGTGAGTTGTAAAGTATGGGAATTCTATTTCAATTAAGCTATTATTTATTAAAAACGTTTAGGGGCTGGGAGCATAAAGTGTAAGCCCTGGTTCAAGCCCAGAACAATGGATTTAGAAGTCCCCAGTGTATAAGTGTTGCTGCTGCTGGTGGTGGCGTTGCATCTAACTGTGGTGAGGGTACAGCGTGCACTGTGAGTGTTCTGTCTTGCAGGACCTCCTCTATAGAAGGTCTAGATCGCTGGTGGATTATGAGAACGCCAATAAAGCCCTGGACAAGGCAAGAGCGAAAAACAAAGACGTTCTACAGGCCGAGACTTCCCAACAGCTGTGCTGCCAGAAGTTTGAAAAAATATCCGAATCTGCAAAACAAGGTACTGAGGATGCGCCTTTGGGCTCAGTGCATGCTTGACAGTGGCCATTCTAATTGTTTTATTTTTGTCTACAGAACTGATAGATTTTAAGACAAGAAGAGTTGCTGCATTCAGAAAAAATTTAGTGGAACTTGCAGAACTAGAACTGAAGCATGCAAAGGTAGTGTCATTAAATATTTAGTCATGGGGCTAGAGAGAAGGCACTGACTGCTCTCCCAGAGGTCCTGAGTTCAATTCCCAGCAACCACATGGTGCCTCACAACCATCTGTAATGGGATCTGATGCCCTCTCCTGGTGTGTCTGAAGACAGTGATAGTGTACTCATATGCATAAATAAATTTCGTGGTTGATTAGCCCTCTCTCTCACCAGTTCTTATTTGGGCTTCTGTTGTCTTCAGTACTAGAATTGTACCTATTCTGTGCATGCCAGCCATGGTTCTGTCACTGAGCTCCACTCCCATCCTGACAGCCTGGGAATGAGCTTGTCTGGGGTTGTTGAGGCAGCTTCTTAACTCTACAAGCTTGGTTAGAGCTCACTAGGTAGACCAAGTTAGCCTTAAACTCAGTGGTCTTCCTGCCTCAGCCTCTACTTGAGAGGCTGTACTCTGATCTACACACATGCTGAGACATTACACATGCATACATGCAAACACAAAATAATGTAAACAACAACACTGTTGTGATGCATGCATACCTGTAGGATACTCTTGAAGAGGCCGAGGTAGAGTCACAAGCTCAAGGCTAGCCTGGGTTATACCTTTGGGGCTGGAGAGGTGACATAGCAGTTACAAGCAGCACCTGAATCAAGTGGCTCAGAACCATCCTAGCTCCATGTTCAGGAGGTAGAACTTCCTTCTGTGGCCTCCATAAGCACCTGGCTATATGTAGGATACACATACAAATAAAATCATATCTTTTTAAAAACTGAAGATGTCTCAGAAAAGAAAACATGAAAGTAATCAATATTCCATCCAGTGGGTGAGTGGATGAATTGTGGTGTATTCATGCATAGGCTATAATGCTGTGAGAGCAAAAAAAGAAGTAAAGTCCTAATAGAGCATGGAAGGTTTTCTATTTTTTGTTTTTCTCTTGAGACAGGGATTTTTGCATAGCCTTGGCTATTCTGGAACTAGCTCTATAGAACAGGCTGGCTTTGAACTCACAGAGATCCACCTGTCTCTGCTTCTAGAGCAATGGAATCAAAGGTGTGCCACCACCACCCAGCAAGATCATTTTTTTAGTTATTTTTATTTCATGGCATTGGTGTTTGCCTGCATGTGTGCCTGTGTGAGGCGCTGGACGCCCTGGAACTGGAGTTACAGACAGTTGTGAGCTGCCATACTGGGAATTAACCTAGGTTCTCTGGAAGAACGGTCAGTGCTTTTAACCAGTGAGCCATCCACCTCTCCAGCCCAAGATCCCTGTTTTTTAAAGCCCATCAATCTGTGTGTTGGAGAATAGCTCAACAGGCTAATAGCACTTGTTTCCTAAGAAGGGATGGGTTTCACTCCCAGTCCCCACATGTGGTTTGTAACCCCAGTGCTAGGGAATTAGAGGCCCTCTACAGGTGCCAGGCATGCATGGAGTGTGCATACATACATACATGCATACCAAAACTCATATACATAAAATAAACCTGAATTTTTTTTTTAATCCATGGATGGTTCTTGTTTGAATCTACTATTATGCTGGCTTTGGAATGTTGATTTTCATTTTTCTTTTCTGTGATGCCGATCAAATCCAGGACTTTGCATATGCTAGGCAAGTATTCTACCACTGAGCTATACCCCATCTTCAAATGTTGACATTCTCTCTCTCCCCTCTTTCTCTTATTTTTTTTTTTAATTTGAAACTAAAATCTCCCAATACTTATTCTGTATCACTCTGTAATTCAGGGTTGGTTTAAACTCATGGCAGTACTTCTGGGATTACCAGAATGTGCTAAGGTGGCTCCTCTTCTCTCTCTCTCTCTCTCTCTCTCTCTCTCTCTCTCTCTCTCTCTCT
>NW_021604577.1:13872371-13877459 GCF_004785775.1 Grammomys surdaster
TCTCTCTCTCTCTCTCTCTCTCTCTCTCTCTCTCTCTCTCTCTCTCTCTCTCCCACCCCCCCCCTCTTCCTACTGATCCAGAGGCAGAACTCTGAGGAGTTACCTGTCCAGCACCATGTCTGCCTCCAAGCTGCCATGTTCCCACCGTGATGATCATGTAGTAAGCCTGTCCGCCAGTCCCAGTATAAATGTTTTCCTCTACAAGAGTTACCATGATTGTGTTGTTTCTTCACAGCCATAGAAACCCTAGCTACCAACCATCTGCAATTACAGATGTTCCACTACGCTCAGCTTTTTATTTGGGCTTCAGGGACTCAACTCAGGTTGTCAGGCGTGTGAAGCAAACACCTTTACCTGTTTCCTCTGCCTCCCATTCCCTGCACCTCAGGTTTAAAATGGCAGGGTTTTGTTATGTAGTCTAGCATGGTCTCAAACTGACCTGTCTCTTGCTTCAGGCTCACAGGAGCTAGGGTTACTGGCATAAACCTCTACACCCAAAGGGAAAGTTCTTCCTTCTAGCACAGTGTTGTGTCTTGGTCATTGTTCTAATTCTGTGAAGGGATACCATTACCAGGGCAACTTTTTTTTTTCTTTACCCTTTTTGGTTTTTGAAACAGGATTTTTCTGGGTAGACTAGGCTGGCCTGAAACTCAGATCCACCGGCATCTGCCTCAGCCTCCCAAGGGCTGGGATTAAAGGCATCACCACCATCCAGCTCAAAGAACCTGTTATACAAGAAAGCATTTAAATGGAGACTGGCTTACAGTTTCAGAGGGTGGTCCATTATTATCATGTTAGGGAGAATGGAAGCATGCAGGCAGTAGCTAGAACAGTCTGAGATCTTCACATCCTGATCCACCAGCAAAGAAACCCCAAAGACTACCCCACCCCTAGCTGCCCCTGTGACACAGTTCCTCTAAGAAGGTCACACCTCCTAATGCCACTCCCTGAGTATTCAAATATGAGTCTATGGGGGCCATCCTTACTCAAACCACCACAGTGGCTGTAGGAGAATTTAAACAGGGTCTCTCTCTGTACTCTTGGCTATACTAGACCTCACATAGATCCATCTGCCTGTCTCTACGGCCCAAACGCTGGGATTAGAGGTGGGTCTCACCAGATCCCACTCACCAGATGTCTCTTAAGTTTTGAAGCAACTTCAAATGTTCTACAAATGGCTACCTGCATGTGAATTGAATTCTGTAGAATACTTTTGTGTGAAATGTTAGTGCTTTTTTTTTTTTTTAATACTAGTTTAATGGCCTGTCACACAATCAGAAATCAAATTCACTAGTTAACTTTGGACTCAAAAGTCTTAATTTTACCCTTGCCAAAAACATGTCAAGGATGTGGAGAGATGGTCTGACTGCTGAGAGCATTGATTGGCTGCTCTGTTCTTGCAGAAGACCCAGGTTCTTCAGTTCCAGCACCCACGGCAACTTAAAGTTGTAGTAATTCCAGTTCCGGGGACCTGATGCCCTCTTCAGACTAAGCACTCACGCACATAAAATAAAAATGAATTTTTTTTTAAAGTAAAATAATCTAAACCATTCATTCTTGTCTAGATAGAAATTTACTGAACAAGTTGGTACTTTGTGTGTTTAAACTGTTACAGAGATGTTTCTTGAATTGTGACATTAGAATACAATTTCTTTTATGCTTGCTTGCTTGCTTGCTGGTGTGTGGCCCCTGATGTACATGCAGGCAAAACACCCATACACATCAAATAACAATAAAAATTTTTTACAAACAACAACTCTTGCAATCTGTTAGGACTGAAAAAATTGGTGATTGATTGTCTTCTCCTTACTAGGGTAACCTCCAGCTACTGCAGAACTGCCTTGCGGTTTTAAATGGAGACACATAGGCTTCTCTCTGCCTTCTGATGAAAAGGGCTGCCTTCAAATCTGGTTTGTTTTCCTGACGACCTCTGGCATCTAAGCTCACTGGGAACAACAGAAACAGCGGGCACAGTGCATCGGCTCTTCTGAGAGACAGTGGAGCAGCTGGGCTCACTGGCCGCAGGGTAGCGGCCTGCCACCTCGCACTCCACCTTCCAAGAAGCCCAAAGTTCAACCTTGTCTTTTCTTTAAGTAGCCTGTCTTAACTGTGTTTATTTCATATGTGGCGATTCTGTGGCTGCAGGCCTTATTTACCTAAGAATCGCTTGTCGGGTTTTAACATTCTCAAAGTACATTGTTCACACAAGATAAAGGTTGCCTTTCTGAATATTTTTTTAAGCATCCTGTTCCCTTAGTTCTTTCATGTATCCGTGTAAAGCATCTTAATGAGTCTTACTTTAAATTAATGAACGTAGAAGTTTTGGGTCAGACTTTATGTAAGCTTTATAAGTATGATCTCTGAAGAAAAGCAGATGTGTTAGTATGTTTGCCTTAAACTTGTGGACTAAACCAATATTGTAAACGCCCAGAGACAGCAGCGGCGTTTTTACTCCCTGCCCCTTGTATCGCTCTGGAACTTGGGGTAGCTATAATAAATCTGGTACTATGCTTTACAGTGCGGGGTTTTCTTTTCTTTTTTTTTTTTTTCTCTTTTCTTTTTTTTTCTTTCTGTTGAAATGGCCAAACTAGGTTCACTGACTGCTTTACCTCACATAGAGTGACCAGTTTTCTGGGTGCATTGTTTCAAAATGCAGCAGCATCACAGTTCCCTGGATCCCTGGCTCCCGTCCCTGGCTCAGTCATAACCATGAGACATTTGTAAACTGAGCTACTTGGTGGCTCCCATGGCTGTGTAGTGAGTGATGTAGAGGGAAAGCTGTCTGCTAGGAGGAGAAGTGTGCCGGGAGGGGTAATCCCCAGGACAAAAGTGAGGTGCAGACAGGATTTGGAGTCCCTGGAGTCCCTGGTTGTGTGTCAGGCACGGCCTGGGCGTTCTGACTGGCCCAGACATGATCCCCGTGTTCTTAGCCTAAACTTGAGTTGGATGATAGACTTCTTATCTTTTCCTTACTCCTCTCCTATTTGGAAACCACAAGAACTTGGGACGGTCACCTGGAACGTGATCCTAGTTTGTTTACATTTCTCTAAACCATCCTGAAGATTCCGGGGTTGGGGTCTACCTTACAGGTCAAGACCCAGCCTCAGCCTCAGCCTCTCAGCGCCCATTCCCTCGCCTCCCCCCTGTGCTGGTTAGTATGCTGGCTCTCTCGACTGACGTTTCCCTGTGTCATTCGAACGTTGGCTTTCCTGTTGCCCCAGGCATCGTTTTCGTCCTTGGTTCCTTCGTGTATGCGAACTTGATTGGTAGAAATACACCCACGCAGTGTCTACCAGTGGGTGAGTGCAGGACCAAGAGCCCTTGCTTCTGGGTTCGATCCGGCCCTCACCAGCTGCTCCTGAAGCCTCAATCAGGTATGGGCAAGATGCTCTTGACTTCTGGCTCTGTTCTCTGCTATGAAGGACATGTTGACCTACCTCACAGGGATGTTGTGAGGATTAATAAATGTTGGTGCCGTGCTTCGGAAATGTGAAGGTGCTGTGTAAACGCCGAGAGATGGAAGAGGCCCAAAGTACATGACGGTTCTCTTTCTAGTGTTTTGTTTTGTTTTGTTTTTTTAAATCAACGTGGTCTCTTTAGGAGTGGAAAGGAGTGAATATTTCATTAGAATTTTTGCTTATTTTTTACGCACTGTGTAGGAGTGCTTTCGCCTGCCTATCAGTCTGTGTGCCCCATGTGTGCAGTGCCAGAGAAGGCCAGAAAACGGGGAGATGGGGCAGAAAAGAACATAGGATCCTCCAGAACCGGAGCATCGATGTAGAGGATGCTGGGAAACGAACCCCGGGTCCGAGGGAAGAGCAGCCACTGTGCTCCGTCACTGGAACATCTCTCCAACCCGAGTTCTGTGTGCAGATGAGTGTAGTGTGTGAGGGCAGGGACCTGGGCAAAGGTCAGAGGAGGGCTTCTGGGAGTCAAATCTCTCCTTCCAGCATGTGGATTGTGGGGACCAAACTCCAGCTGCCAGCCGTGGGGCAGGTGTGTTTACCCCGCTAAGCCCACTTTCCAGGTCCCGGATTCATTGTGAGCATGTGTCCTGGGGCCAGGGGTAGTTGGTAGCAGCTGCCCATACTTGGCTGCGGGCCTTGGGTAGTAGGCTGCATAGCCTACAGAACGGGCAGACTGTGCAGGGCTTTCTCACCGAGACCTGGAAAATAACCTGGGTAGCTGGGCCTCATGCTGCATGCTTGTGATGTCACGACTGCTGCTGTGCGGTTCAGGCCAGGCAAGACCCAGAGGTGAACGCCTGCCTCTGAAAACAAAGGAGGGCAGGCGTTATGGTGCAAACCGTAAGGCCAGCTGCGGCTGGGGGACCTTTGAGTCTGATGCCAGTCTAGTTAGTCTACATAGGAAGTTCTGGGCCAGCCAGGACTACATAGATGCTGCACCCCATTGCCACCCCAAAAGGGTTTGAAGCAGCAAGCAGGGTAGCTCACTGGGAAAGTTGCCTGCTGTCAAGCCTGAAAACCTGGGTTTGATCCCCAGACCCCCTGGGGTGGGGGGAGAGGACCAACTCCCAGAAGTCAGCCTCTGACCTGGACACTCATGGCTTGCCCACACGCACAGGATTAGGTTTAACTAATGAAAGCCAAAGCAAAAAGAACGTATTTCCGTACAAACATGGCTCTGAGGCTACTGAGGAAAGCTTTGTGCCTGTGGCCCACTGGGGGTGGAGAAGAGTTAAGTGTCTGGCAGTGTGAAGAGGGACACACAGGACTTGCTAGAGGGACCGGTATAGGCTCCAGACACCTAGAGAGACAAGCTTTCAATCCAAAGCAGACTTATTTGCCCCAGAGGGACAAAAGGTAGGGAAGAAGAGACAGACAGGAGATAGAAGACAAGGGGAAGGGATACATAGCAGGGTGGGGGGTGGAGTGGGAGTCCGGGGTGGGAGAGACCTCCCCAAAGGTGGATACAGAGAAGACAGACTCAAGCCACTGGCAAATGGCAACTTACGAGATAAAATGGGAAAGCCCACGCTAAAATGAGGTGTTTGGACTTGGTTGATCTTGTTAATTGAAGCAGGGGGCTTTTAATTATTTTAATTATTTAATTATTCGATTATCTTGA
>NW_021604578.1:0-6388 GCF_004785775.1 Grammomys surdaster
CAACGTTCAATGGATAAAGTCAAGGAGATGATGCAGTTCTGTCCCAGGTTTGTCAAGGTACCATCAGATTCTGAAGAGCACACACTGCAGAATGCACAAGTCTTGCCATCTCAGAGTCCACAATGTTCCACGTCTGAGCCACATTGTTTCTGTGGAGAGCCAAGCCACTGCTACAAGGATGACTGGATTGTTGATTGGGAACCATACTACCTACCTTGTGTATTTCAGAGCTGGGACTGCCTGAGATACCGTCCCAGATTGAAGTATGCCATGAAAAGGGACACAGAAGTCTTCCAGAGAGAGAGTCCAAGGGAGCCACAAGTGTCCCCAGGAGATGTGAACAAAAATGACAAAGATACAGAGAAGCCAGAACAGCCCTCCCCAAGCTTGCTCAGGGAGAAAGGGCTGGAACTTGAGACCTGTGATGGTGGAGACTGCCCTGACCAGAATCCTGCTTCTGACAGTCCCAGATGCCAAGGGTGCTGGGCATGGCTTCAAAGGGCTTTTGGCCAGAAGAAGAAGTGAAAAGGCCACCTAGAACTCTGTTTGAAGCCCAGGAGCCCTGTGCTAAGACTTGCAATTAGGGCATCTTCAGTCAGCTCCTACTACTAAAGCAAAGACACACAAAAAGGCAGCTGTATCTGCAGCCATCTGGTGTCTGTTTGTTTGTTTGTTTGTTTGTTTGTTTACAGCTTTTAAAATAAAAATGTTAAAAGGCTAATTAAATTTGTGTTCTCAAAATGGCCCAAGGGAAAAGATGAAGGGTGTAGTGGAAACAGAGGAGGATACACTACTGTTTCCTGTTGGTTACAGGAATAACTGGTGGTTTGTTTTAAAGGAAGTCCTCAGGGGACCGTAGACATCCGGGTTCTCATGTGTGCTGAGCCATAATATAATCAGCACACAGAGAGCAATCTTGAGCACTTTGGGAAACAACTGATCTACCCAGCTGCCCCCACCCCCAAATTAATCTAGGGACCACCTGCAACTTCTGCTTACCCCTATGATTCTCCAGGTGTCGGGAGTACCAGGTAAGGTTATTAAAGCCACACTACGTGTGCAGACATCCAAACATGTCTACCTTTGTCTCAGGGGAAACTCAGATGTCCTGTATCCTTCAGGTGCATACAACATCCCAGGGGTGTTTGTTTGTTTGTTTGTTTATTCTTTGAGACACTGGTTCTCAGTAGCTTAGCTGTTCTGGACGCTCCATGTACAGTACACTAGGCTAGTCCTGGACTCAGACTCACTTCACCTTGCCTGTCTATTATTCAGATTAGAGGCCTGTGCCACCACTTCTGTACAGGAGAGTCTTTCTAATTTTTAGTGCTTTCCAGAACAAATTTCTGCATCACATGTCAACTCACCTGCAAGACTGGCTAAGGTGGAAAGTCATGGCAGTGCTGGCCCTGACACACAAATCCCAGCCACATTACCTGGAGAGGGTGTAAGAAGCAGGCTGTTAACAGGACCAACCATTTTGTAATAGGAAACTTATAGAGACAAGTCTTGAAGTGAAGTTGTGCTGTGATAACCAGCTGTAATGAAGTAAGGGCCCAGTCATAACCAGACAGGAGTGGTTATCAGCCATGTATGTCAGCAGGGAGGTTAAATCAAACATAAAAGAGGAGCCCGACCAGAGCACATCATCACACATTGGTAACCATGGCTGCCTAATGTGATCCTCTGAACAAGCCTCCTCAGCACCAGATCATCAAAGACACAACAGAGAGACTGACACTTTTTTATATCAGTTAGTGTTATGTGACTGATTTTTGTATGTAATTTTTATTTTATTAATTTTTTTTTGTGGATAGATGTTTTCTCTCCATGAAAGTCTGCACCACATGCATGCCCAGTGCCTGAGGAGGCCAAAAGTGGATTTCAGATTCCCTGGCACTAGAATTACAGATGGAAAGCCGGGCGGTAGTGGCTCACGCCTTTAATCCCAGCACTTGGGAGGCAGAGACAGGCGGATTTCTGAGTTCGAGGCCAGCCTGGTCTACAGAGTGAGTTCCAGAACAGCCAGGGCTACACAGAGAAACCCTGTCTCGAAAAACCAAAAAAAAAAAAAAAAAAAAAAAGAATTACCGATGGATGATTGTGAACTGTCATGTGGATGGTGGCAATCGAATCCAGGTTATCTGGAAACTCAGTCAGTACTCTTAACTGTTAAACCATCTCTCCAGCCCATGTATGCATGAGTGCATGCATGTGTGTGTGTGTATGTTCATATTACGTATATTCATATGTATGTATGTATGACATGAGGTTTCTTTATGTAGCCATGGTTGTCCTGGAATGCATTGAGCTGGCCTTGAACTCACAGAGATCATCCTGCCTCTGCCTCCTGTGTGCTGGGATTAAAGATGTGTGTTTCCATGCCTGTTGATATTTTTAATTCACATAAGAGGTATAAGAAGACATCAAGATATACATCAGATTTTATTCAGACCTTTCTATCCATTTGCAATTTAAAATTGTCCTGTGTACATTTTGTCTGCTGTCTCCATCTGTGCACGCTGGCCTCTGGTGGGCCTCCCATGCACCCTTTTTCTCCCTTGTTCCATAGTGGACACCCAGTTAGTCAAAGATACTCCCTTCACACATAATATTCCCTTAAGACTTTGTGAGATAGTTTCTCTAGGACTTGAGAAGAATTGTGCCATGCAAAGGTGAATTTCAATTGTCAACCCTGCTGTGTGTAGAAGCACTTACATGATTAGTAAAGCCCAACTCTGAGTGGTCAATAGTGCCATTACCTTAGACAATTAGATTCTGAGAACTCTGATCCAATGGATAAATTAGTCCCTGGATAGATTCTTAGGAAGATGGTATTATTTGGAAGTGGGGCCTAGTCTGAGGAAAGTAGGTGACAGTGAATATATGTATTCTTCAGGTCCTTTCCTATTCTAGCCTGTTATTACAGTCTGCTTCTCTACCCCATCACCTTGTTTTGTTTTGTTTTTTAAACAGGGTCTGCGTATTCATAGTCTTGGCTGGAACTCATTATGTAGACCACACAGACCTTGAACTCAGAGATATGGCTGCCTCTGCTGTCTGAGTGAAACCATGGAGCAAACTAAATCCTCCCTCCCTTATTTCCTTCAGGTGTTTATTCGTAGAAGCACAAGAGTAACTAAGAAACTCACTGACGAAGTCTTGTTTTCCTGAGCACTGGCAAGACTGGATATCACAAACACAGTGAAAGCTGCAGAAGCCAGCCATGTGCAAGGGGCTTTAAGCCTCTGAACACAGCAGTCCTGGTGGAAGCTAACACAACACATACTGTCCTTGTTTCCTTCTCTGGCTCCTGTTACTTTTTGGAACAGTATCTCAGTACTTAGTCCTGGCTGACCTGGAATTCACTATGTAGATCAGGCTGGCCTCAAACTCACAGAGATCAGCCTGCCTCCTGGGAGTACTGGGATTAAAGGTGTGTGGTACCACACCTGGCTCCCTAAGGGTTTTATAATTTCTATTTCTCCTCAAGAGCCAGATTGGAGGGTAGCTTTTACCTTCTGTTCTTTGTTTTGTCTTTATTTTTGACACAGTATCTCACTTAGTTCAGGCTAGGCTTGATGTAGCTGAGGATGACCTGAAGCTCCAGGTTCTCCCACTTTCTAAGAGCTGGGATTAGAGGCAGCACACAGGTCTTCACTCTGGCTGCAATCTGCCTTTGTTGTCGGTAGGTGGGTTATAGACTGGGTGTTTTGGAGTCCTTAACCTCTTATTCAAGGGTAAATCAAAAACCTAGACAGGTTGTAGAATAGCCAGGAAACTTTATTCAAATCAAATCAAAAAAAGCTAACAGGTCAGAGAGAATACAGTCGGCAGTGGAACCTATGAAGAAAGGTGCTCAAAGGCTGCTTCCTTCCTTTCATGGCGTTCAAGGGGATTGGAGTCTGGTTCTGGGGCTTCATTTGTGTGATTCTGTTTTTACTGCAGGCTGTGTAAGCCCTCGCTTTCTGCTCATATCCTTCTTCCATAGTACCTTTTAAACATAGGCACACCTAATTACACATAGGTATAATATGATCAATAGCAGAGCCTCTCCAAGAGTTCACTTTCATGGCATATTGTACTTTACTGCTTGTGCACCCAAAACCAGTCCAGGTCAGCCCAGCTCACTGCTGCCTCCTGGCACCAGAACAGCTAAATGGAGGCTTGCTGGGAGGTACAATTCCTATGTTCAGGGTCTAGGATGAGTCTCACAGCTGCTTTCTCATAATGGAAGTCTTCTACAGACTCCATGAGTGGTTTGGTAAGTATAGTAGGGACCAGACTGGCATTAGGGAAGCCAGTGGGGCATTCCACTGCCTGAGGAATGACTTACTGGAGACTCTCAGAGTGGGTTGCAATAGGAGTCCGGGATCTCAGACCAGGTCCTGGGTATGCAAGGAGGGCAGTTCCAACATAAGCGCAGAAAGCCGTGACTATGAGTCTATTAACTAAATTCACTGACATAAAGTCCTTAATGGCTTGGTCCTAGAAAGCCTGTCTTGGGTGACAGGGGAAAGAAGAAAAAACAGACACAGATATAAAATAGCCAGTATTGAGAGGGCTGAGCTTCTTCTCATGGAGGGCCTCAACTGACCCACATTCTGGAACTTCAGTATTTTTACTAAGTACAGGAGAAGAGGGAGGAGTCAGCTTGGTAGGAGGTTATTGGTATATTTGTTTTGAACTATTTTATTGGGTTCTCATATCATTCATCTTTCCAACCCTTATTCTACTCTAATCACTTTCTTTTTTTGTTTGTTTGTTTTTGTTTTTTGTTTTTTGTTTTTCGAGACAGGGTTTCTCTGTGTAGTCCTGGCTGTCCTAGCACTCACTCTATAGACCAGGCTGGCCTCAAACTCAGAAATCTGCCTGCCTCTGCCTCCCAAGTGCTGGGATTAAAGGTATGCGCCACCACTGCCCGGCTTCTAATCCCTTTCAACTCCCCAAAAATAGGTAGGAGAGAAAGAAGGTTAGAGGGGGGAAGGACCATAGATCTCATTCAACCAACAAGATAGACTATTTCCTGCTGATTAGGGACATTAGGTTCCTTGGAGGCAAGTCCAATCTATGTAGTCAGGATATCTCCAATTTCTCCTCATCAAACAGCAACAATAGTAACCGGGAGCAGAAGAGGGTGCAGCAACTTCCTCAGAGGGTCCCTGGCTTCTCTGGGACCCTTACATTGACTTCCCCTCCAGAGTTCCCAGGATTAAATGACCCTGCAGCTGGCAAAAATCACACCCTTGCTAGTGCACTAGGCAAATCCCAATCACCTGCTGTGAAGCAGCCTCTTATCCCACACCTCGGATTAAAATTAAAAGCATATTTACATAACAAAACTGAGTTTTTAAAAAAACTGAACTTTCACTGCAGGGTGCCTCTGTAGGGGAGCAGTCACAGGTTGAGGTCGACTGCGGGATCACCTGCTCTTACTAGTTTTGTACTCACTAATCAATCACTGTTCAATCATTTATTGTACTAGGACCAGAAGAAGACTTTACCATGCCTCTGAGCTTCATCCAGGGAAAGGCTTAGCCAATTCCAAATGGATCTGACTGTATATTTGATTTAAGGAATAAAGGGTGAGTCTTGCACAGCAAGAACTGGAAACCATAGTAACAGCTGTTCTTTAGCATTTATTCTTCATTGATAGTAGATTTTCCCCTAAAATAATTAGATTGTTATTGAGGGTCTTCGTGAAAGTAGTCACCTCACCTGTCGTCCCACCACCTCTCTGAGCAGGTACACTTACACTGTCCTGGTTATGGGGTTAAACATAAGGTTTTAGAGATGATATTGACACAGACAGTAAAGGTTAGGAATCAAGTTTTACAGTCAGGTAATTTGAATCACAGAGCTTAAGTTGTTGGGGATTAGTTCTAATGCTTTGTCTTATTTCAGCTCCCAAAAGCCACTTCCAGACCGGAGGGTCCCTGCCCCCAACTGGCTTCGATTGATAATAAAGAATTGCCATACAGCCAATGGCTGGGCAGAAAGACTGAGGCGGGACTTTTAGATTGCATGGGTGAGGGGCCAGGAGACGGAGGAGACATGGAGAAGTGCCATACCTGGAAAGCAAAAAGATGAAACTTAAAGTCCCACCAGCGTGTAAGGATCCAGGAAAATGGCCCAAGGGGCCACTCCCCAAATTGGGTCTGCTGTAGCTGAGATGAAATGCTGATTTAGCAAGTTGACTCAGGAAAGTTGGAGGGGAGAATGTGTGTTAGCCACAGGGAGATTTAGAAGTGGCCAGCCAATGAGCTAGTCAAGGCACATCAAAATTAGCTGATGTGTGTGTGTGTGTATGTGTGTGTTGTGTGAGAGAGACACACACACACAGAGAGAGAGAGAGAGAGAGAGAGAGAGAGAGAGAGAGAGAGAGAGA
>NW_021604578.1:6398-6563 GCF_004785775.1 Grammomys surdaster
AGAGAGAGAGAGAGAGAGAGAGAGAGAGAGAGAGAGAGAGAGAGAGATTCTAAAATTCGGAGAGCTCTTGGGTGGGTGCAATGTGCACCAGTGTAACTGCCTTTCTTTTGTAACGGCCGTCAGGTTCTGCTACTTTGTAAAGGCCTGCCGGTTCTGCTGTTCCGG
>NW_021604578.1:6573-15820 GCF_004785775.1 Grammomys surdaster
GTCAGGGTATATGGCTCAAGATGGCTGTAAAGATGATAGCCACTTCCGGCTAAGAGTCGGCTCCCAACACACCAGGAGCCAAAGAAGTTTAATTAATTCACTGGTACATTATTAGGTTTAAAAAAAAATTATCACTTTCATTTTTTAAAAAGTGTCTTTTGGCCAGGCAGTGATGGCACACACCTTTAATCCCAGCACTTGGGAGGCAGAGGCAGGCGGATTTCTGAGTTCGAGGCCAGCCTGGTCTACAGAGTGGGTTCCAGGACAGCCAGGGCTACACAGAGAAACCCTGTCTCGGGGGGAAAAAAGTGTCTTTTGACTATGACACCCAAAAGTTGAAAATGCAAAAAGGAACGTTTTCTTTCGTATTTCCAATTTGGAAATGTCCAGCATACTGGAGTATGAGAGTTTTCCTATGTGCCCTCCTCCATCTCCTTCTCCCTTTTCCTTCCTCCCTCCCGCTTCTCCTTGAATATGATCTTTCTTTCTTTCTTTTCTTTTTTTTTTTTTTTTTTTTTTGTTTTTTCGAGGCAGGGTTTCTCTGTGTAGCCCTGGCTGTCCTGGAACTCACTCTGTAGACCAAGCTGGCCTCAAACTCAGAAATCTGCCTGCCTCTGCCTCCCAAGTGCTGGGATTAAAGCCGTGTGCCACCACAGCCTGGCTGATAATGTGCCACCACTGCCCGGCTGGTAATGCTTTTTAAAAACAAACAAACAAAAAAGGAATACTACTCAAACTTGGGTGTTATCCTTTCCCAAGGGACAAGGCAAATTTTCTCTGTACCTTTCCAATTATAGTATAACTGAGCTGAAAGGAGCATGTTTTGTTTTGTTTTGCTGTATGCTAAATCTTTTGTGAAATTTTCAAGCGTTCCGTTTTGGAGGTCCTAGCTTAGTACCCACACGTTTTGGAAAAATTACGAATATCCAGCATGAGTATGATGCGGAAGGATCTGCCTTATCCATCCACAGACATGCTGGCTTCCAGGTGTGAGTGGAACTTACAGTGTTTCTGCCGAGAGACGTAGGCTTGCTATACCGCGGGTGGGACCAGAGCGCTAGGCCCCTCCCTTCAAGGCTGGGAAGAGTCCTAGGTAGTAAGTGGGCAGAGACAACTGAATTGGGAGACACCAGTCTCCCTTTGACAAGTGAGATTTCCAAGAGGGCTTGTTTCTGAGTTTTTCTGGCTGCTCCGGTAGGCTCCCGCACAAAAATGAAAGCAGTCTTGAGCAAGCTGAGCTGGGTGTCTGTCTTCAGTTCCGAAGGAAAGAGATTCCCACGGTACAGGTGAACCCTGTGAACACTCTCGCTCTGAAGCAGCTTCTCCAGGCTAGAGCACCACAACCTAGTGATAACAGCAGGCTGCTGAGATGTTTGAGTCCAGGTGCCTTGTGGAGCACCACTGGTCTGCCGCCTCCAATAGGTGGAGATAACGCTCAGGGGAGGCCACTGTCCAAGATGTCAGCTCAGAACCAGAAGAGGCCAGGACCCCTGCTCACCCGTTCACACATGGACTTTCAGCTCCATGGCTTCAGTCCCACAGGAACCAGGAGAGCAGCTGACCCATGGACGAGACAGTGCCTTCTGTGTTCAGCAGCAAGCTAGCCACTCTGAAACCGAGTGGTTGCAAACTCCACAAAGTCGATAAAGAAACGTGATTAATTCAGTACATGAAACTGAAACAAAACTGCGGCAGGTAAATATGCCAAGAAGAAAACAAATCCAAAAGTAACTCCTTATACAAAACGAAAACAGAAATAATCTCACAGAAAAGGGGAGTGAAGGTGGTGCAGTGCCCAAGAAATGCTGGGTCTAAGTTTGCTGCCACTAACATGCTGCTGGCTAAGGAAGGCTCGGCTCGCAGCCACCTAGGAAGGAGAAATCAGAAGCCTCTGGTGAATGCTTCGAGCGCCGACACCTGGCAAACAGCGGTATTGCCACGTAAGGAAGGTCTCTAAACTGGATCAACAGGATCAGACCTGTTTCTTCAAGATGACAAACTGCTGGTCTTGACAAAAGCATGGTGTTTAACAGAGGAGATAGCTTGCAGGAGTGTATCGACCTGGTATGAAATAAAGTCGTGTTGTGTTAGAACGAGGCTCCTCTTTCTATCAGGACGCTCGCGGAAGGCGTAGATGATGCTGCAGAGTCAAACACTTTCGCTATGCTTTTTTTTTTTTTTCCGGTTCCAAGGGAAGGGGTTTATTTGGGGAAGGGAGTGGGAGAGAGGAGCGGGAAGATGGTGAGTGAAGAGAAGAGAGAAAGAGAAAGAGAGAGAGAGAGAGAGAGAGGTCGCTATGCTTTAATACACCTGTTAGCTAAGTTTTCCAGCTTCAACACTAATAAAAAACATTTGGAAGGACCTGCCTAACTCGAGCCCAGCTTTCTCTCATCCTAGCACTTCTTTCTCGGGACAATAAATTCCCTGGTGTTTGAGGTCACTAGGATTGCTTCTTTGCCTTACAAATGAAAGAGCAACGAAAAACAGTTAACCTTCCCCACCAGAAAACCCACTGCCACTTCCGGCAGGAGGGAACACCCTGAGGGAGCCTATGAAAAGCTACAGCTCTACCTCTAATCTCAAACCCACCCTGGCACAGCATGTCAGCAGGAAAGCTGGCCTTTGACAGTATAGTCATGAGGGAGCTACACTTGACTCTCTCCCCGGTGCCAAAATGCATTGGATAACACAGTACATGCTTAGCTGAAGTTTTGCTGCCTGTAAATCAAGGCTTAGTGTGCAACAGTTGGCAACCACAGGGTCTTTGAAAAAAAATTACATTTGGTGTGTGTGTGTGTGTGTGTGTGTGTGTGCACATGCGCCACAGGCATACCTGTGGAAGTCAGAGACCATCGTTTTTTTCCTTTTGCCCTGGATAAGGTCATCAGGCTTGTGAGACAGGCACTTTTATCCACTGAGCCATCTCCCCAGGTCTTCATTTAAACCTTTTTTTTTCTTTTTTATTTATATATTTCAAATGTTATCCCCTTTCCAGGTCTCCCCTCCAGAAACCTCCTATCCTATACCCCCTCCCCCTGCCTCTATGAGGATGCTCCCCCACCCACCCACTCCCACCTTCCCACCCTGATATTCTCCTACACTGGGGCATCAAAACCCCACAGGACCAAGGGCCACTCCTCCCACTGATGTACAACAAGGCCATCCTCTGCCACATATGCAGCTGGAGCCATGAGTCACTCCATGTGTACTCTTTGGTTGGTGGTCCAGTCCCTGGGAGCTCTAGGGAAGGGGGGTGTCATTTAAACCTTTATTTTTTAGATTATTTTTTTAAGATTTTATTTATTTATTTATTCATTTATCTATTTATTTATTTATTTGATGAGTACACTGTGGCTGTCTTCAGATACACCAGAAGAGGGCATCTAATTCCATTACAGATGGTTGTGAGCCACCATGAGGTTGCTGGGAATTGAACTCAGGACCTCTGGAAGAGAAGTCAGTAATCTTAACCACTGAGCCATCTCTCCAGCACACACCCCCCCCTTTTTTTTTTTTGAGACAGGGTTTCTCTGTGTAGCCCTGGCTGTCCTGGAACTCACTCTGTAGACCAGGCTGGCCTCGAACTCAGAAATCCGCCTGCCTCTGCCTCCCAAGTGCTGGGATTAAAGGCGTGCGCCACTACTGCCCAGCTATTTAAACCTTTTACTGGAAATTTAAAACTTAATTTATTCAATAAAGAGTTAACAAATTTTAGTATCTGTTAATAAAGATTGTGTGTATGTGGTCTTTGTATTTTTGTTGGTGTGGCTGTACGTACAAGCCCATGGTCCAGATGAGACACTATGCTTTGCCCATGCCAGCAAATCCCTCCATCACCAAGCTATATCTCTGGTTCTAATAAAATTCCTAGATAACTAAAAACTAAAATAAACCCTTGAGTAGGTGCTGGTGGCACATGCCTTTAATCCCAGCATTTGCCAGGTAGAAGCAGGCAGATCTTTGTGAATTTGAGGCCAACCTGGTCTACAAAGCACGTCCAGGACAACTAGGACTCTGTCACACAGAGAAACCCTGGCAAAACAAAAACAACAACCAACCAAAACAAAATAAAATCCCAAGTTGCTCAAGGGTCAACAGCCACAGTGGCTGGGGTCCTCAGTTCATCTATGGGGTCTTTGACATTCTACTAAGGAGAAAGAATATATTCCAAGTTTCATCAGTCAAACTCGTATCAGGAAGCATTTAAAAGGTTTGGAACCTTTCCAAGGGGCCAAACCACAAGAGTTCTCGGGGGCTGCTGACACCAGCCAACAGTCACCCCAGGACCTACAGCTCTGTCTTTCTCCAAAAGCAGGACATAGGAAAAATCTATTTTGATGTTTTATTAAGATAGTTTAAAATGTGTAACATCTCAAAAGGCAGAATCCCTTCTGTGATTTGTGAAGAAGCAGAAGGCTTAGGAGAGGTATCTGTCCCCAAAGAGCCATCCAATGAGGCATCTAGGTTGAAGAAATTTCTTCTGGAGCATGGAGACATGGGAGAGGAAAGCTTTGAGGATGGTGGCCACACACCTGAGACTTAGGTGACTCCCCACTCCCTTCCAGATTCCTGACTTGAAACACATGTCACATGAAAGAAGCGTGTTCTATGATCATGTAGGCCCAAAACAGAGTTCTCCATGCTAATGAGGTACCTAGAGGCCCCAGAGGGCTTAGCCAATAACCTTCCCTTCCCAGACATTCCTCCCTGCAAAAGGTATTTAATCTTAGGTCCACTCTGAGAAGTGAGTACATTACGTTATGCATCCATTTTCCACCACGAACAACCAATAAACTGTTCAGTCTCTTTCAAGATCTCTGTGAGGAGCCAAGGAGAAGGCATTACCTACAGAGCTGCTGAAGTCATGAATTGTTTGTACCAGGCAGGCCTTGTGATGCTCCTGCCACTTCAGTCTCCCAAGTAGCTGGGCTTTACACCACCAAGACTGATGCCACCTTATTAGAATTTGACTATGTATCATCTTTATAGATATTTCATCTGCATATCTTGCTTTTCAGCTGCCAGACCTCTCAATTCAAAGGACTCTAGCAAGAAGCCAGCCCTGCATCATTCACAGTACACGCCTCTAATCCCAGCACTCAGAGGCAGAGGTATGTGAGTCTGAAGCCAGCCTGGTCTACGTCGTGAAACCTTCACTCAAATCTTCAGATGAGTATAATCTGGAGTAATTTTGAAAACCAGGAAGTGAATCAGTCCCAAAGGGTAGAGAGTTGCTACAGAGGGTGATAGCAGGATATAAGGAAGGGGGGAAATTGGGGAGGGAGAGGGAGGTCAAGACATAAAGAGAGAGGAGCAAGAGGGGCAAGTTACACTAAGAGTGTTTGAGAAAGCCACAACCTCATACAATACATAAGTGTGTGTGTGTGTGTGTGTGTGTGTGTGTGTGTGTGTGTGTAAAGTCACTTAGGCTGACAACTCCCTTCAAAACTACAGACCATCTAATAAAACTACAACCAAGCATGAGAAACCCTCTAATTGGTCAGGGTTGTCCAAGGGTCTCTAGAACATAGGCAATCGGCAGTGGCTACCTCCCAGAGGTTGAAGGTAAGTTCTGATTCCTGAAGTCAGCATGCACTGGTCCTGACTGAACCCTCTCTCTGAAGACTGGCTTTCCTAGAACCTGAAAAAAAGCAACCACTTTACAGGGGTAGAGCATGAGACACAACAACCAGCATGGCAAGATATCCCTAAAGATGTGACAACGGCATTCATATCTTGGCAGTAACCAAAAGATATCTGATTGGGCTTAAGGTCTGCCAGGTACTGGGAACCAAGCCAACTACCTGGAATTTGGGGGGGGAGGGGAGCTACGGATCTCAGAGGAAAACTTACTATCTTCCCTCTACTAAGCCAACATGATTCCTAACTGCGTTCCAAGTATTTATCCTTATACCCACAGGTAAGTATAGCTCCTAACACTCACCAAAGAATCTTCTCTTTGCAACAACCAGAAACAAGTACAGAAAAATATAACTGGTCAAAATTCGAAGAACAAACACCTAAAGAGATGAGGTTAAAGACATGGGGCTGAAGAGATGGCTCAGGGGTCAACCAAGGTCCAATTCCCTGCACCCACATGGCAGCTCACCACTGTCTGTAACTCCAGGAGTTCCGCACCTTCACACAGACACGCATGCAGGCAAAACACCAATGTACATAAAATAAAAATAAGTTTTAAAAAATGCAAAGAACAGCTGGGCAGTGGTGGCACACGCCTTTAATCCCAGCACTTGGGAGGCAGAGACAGGCGGATTTCTGAGTTTGAGGCCAGCCTGGTCTACAGAGTGAGTTCCAGGACAGCCAGAACTACACAGAGAAACCTGTCTTGAAAAAACAAAAAGCAAAGAACAACTGATCATAGAGAGCCCAGCTTCAACAGATACATCCACAACACAAACTCCTGTACCTAAGACTCAAGTAATTTTTGAGGAAGCAGGGATGGGAAAATTGTAACAGCCAGAGGATCAGAAAATCTACTATGTAATTGTATCTCCTAGAAATTACAGGGATGCTTCACCCACGATACCTTAACAATGCAGCTGCCTAGTAAGACCTGAACAAAGACTATTGTGCCAGGAAGCATTCATGAACCCCAAGAGACCACCAAGGAGCCGTTTCTAATGGAATCACATTAGGGTCTCTTTAGTACAAACTCATGCTTGGACTCTCCTCCAACCCAACCCTGACACAGCAGGACGGGACGGGATGGGAAGGCAGAGCAGCCTAGAGCCCGCAGCAAGACAAGGTTTATAGGGAATGGGAGTGAGAGGGGGAGGGGTCCAGCCTGGCAAGTATCTAATAGAATGACTATTGTAAGCCACCAGGTGTGTGCTCTGAAGCAAGACCAGGAACAATCACAAAGGATCTGTTGCTAGGGAGTAGCTAGGGGGTAATTCTGGGGTATAGGTCAAGGACAAGCCATGGGGTCCTTCCTGGTACTTGGGTGCAGCTTGGATCCAGCTGTGGGTCAAGTTCTTTTTTTTTTTTTCCTTTTAAGATGGAGGCTAGTCCCATAGATGGAGTATGTTCAGGACAACATAATAGACAGTCTAATATAGACTATAGACAGGAGAAAACCCTCAGGGCCCTAGCTCTAGACAAAAGGTTACCTGCAATTAAGGGTTCCTGAGACAGGGAAAAGTCATCTTCCCCCATGGAGGAGCTCCCTAATTGGTCATCCAACTCAGGGTGGTCACCCCTGAAAATCACATACATGCTATATTGAATAGACTCAGCCATTGTATCTGTATATTTGTGCATATACATATGCGTATACGTATACATACCACACAAGAGGAAAAGGATTAGGTAACTAGTTGGAGGTAAAGATCTCTTTTATACTTTTCCAGTGGAGTGACCCCCAACATGTCTGATTTCTCTAGGTGTTGTATTTTTAAAATATCTTTGTAACGGAAGCCAATATCAGATTTAATTTTACAAGATAGTTTTTATGTAAACATTCTCTAGAAGATGTTAATGTTTAGGTAGTGCTCACATAGCTCTAATGTTACCTAGCTCTCTAAAAGAAAAGACAAAATAAATATTAGGTTGACTTATAGGATGCGGTCTGGGTAGTTCTGCAGTAGCTGTCTCCCACTGGACAGGCTGAGAATCTTGCAGATGTTCAGCCCAGGAGGTTGGAGCCTTTTGTTAGCCCCAATGGGTGCTGAAGGTCCAGAGAATTCCTGGTCTTCAGTCTGTGTTGGAAACCTGAAGAAATAGGTTCTAATACCAATGAAGGAATGTCGTAAAAATCTACCTCGGCCTTTGGAGTGATGGGTTTAAAGGTGAGTGCCACCACACCCTATATTTCCATGTCCTTTTATCTGGTCTTCCACCGGAAGTTATAGCCCAGATTCTCGATGGATCTTCTGTTTCAAATAATCTAGATTAAAAAAAAAAATCCGTCATTGGGGTGTTAAGAAGCTTGAGAGCAAGTTGACCCCAGATGTTTAGTCGGCCCCTTAGGTGTCCAGATCAGCCATTAGTAATTCACCACAGTGTTGCTCTTATCTTGTTATTCTGGTTCTGGTTGGTTGGTTGGTTCGGAGTTTTTGGTGGAGGAAGTTTGAGACAAGATCACAGTATGTAACCTGGAACATGGTATGTACATCAGCCCAGACTCAAATCCCCAGCTATCTACCTGACTCTTCCTACTGAGTGCTGGGGTCGAGGGTGTGCACCACCATACCCAGCTGATCATGTGTTTTGTTTTGTTTTGAATCAGTGTCTCACGCAGCCCAGGCTAACTTCAAATTTTCTATGTAATTTACTGAATTGCACCTCTCCTCCTATTCTCCTTATTGTTAATCTACGGTAGCAGATGTATAACCTAAATGAGAGGAACAGAAAACAGGGGTTTCTGTTTTTCTGCAAGTGGATTGCATGTCCCTTCCTATATCATATCTATGCAACACACATTCAGGTGTATGAAACAGTGCTTTGACAAAAGCATCAGCTGGTTACAGTACCCAGGACAGTGTGTTACACAAGGAGCAGACACCTTGTTACACAAAGAGCAGATACCATGTTACACAAGGAGAAACCTTAGTGCCCAGGCTTTCCTCCTCTCTTGACCGTTTTAAGAAGCAACTTGGAGTAACTGACCTGTATCATCTGGAGTTGTACTATAATGCTTGTACAACTCCCAAAGCCCTAAAACACACACACAAAGTCCTACTGTCGAGTGAGCTTAAGATTACTTAAATCTATTATGTCAAATGATGGGGAACTAGCACAGTTGAGCTGAAGACTAAAAATTGTATTTAAGGTGAATGAAATAAAATGAGATGAGAGGTACTCTAAAGAAGCTCCTTTAATATGACCCATCGATTGTGTAAATAAGCCTAGAAAACCAGCTGCTGCCAAGAATTTAAAATTATGATTGCTTTTCCTTGTGAAAACCAATTTCATAATACTGGTTTTAAATCTTAAAAAAAAAATTGTATTTAAAAAGCCAGGTGTGCTGGCTCAGGGCTTTCTCTTTTCTGTGCCTTCTTTGGTTTGCACTGTGGTCAGGAGCATCTTTCCTAAGTTTGGGCAAAAGTCTTCATTTTCTCATAAAAATCCAGTCATTTATATTCTAGTAAATTCCTTTCTACTAAAACTGCTCAACTATCTGGGGTTTGGTTTTTTTTTTGTAGTTTTTTGTTGTTTTTTGTTGTTTTTGTTGTTTGTTTTGTAAGGACCCAGGAAGAGGACCCCAACTCAAGTCCCAATTAGCGCG
>NW_021604578.1:15830-79056 GCF_004785775.1 Grammomys surdaster
AAGTTGTTTGTGGTCTCTGCTGAGCTGTTTTAATTTTTACCCTTACAGTTTTGAGACAAGGTTTCTCTGTATAGTCCTGGCTGTCTTACAATTCTCTCTGTAAACCAGGCAGGCCTTGAACTCAGAGATCCGCCTGTCTCTGCCTCCCAAGTGCTGGGACTAAAGGCATGCGCCACCACTGCCTGATATCTGATAAAATATATATATATAATCAGATATTGGCTTTTTGAGACAGGATTTCTCTGTGTAGCCCTGGTTGTCCTGGAACTCACTCTGTAGACCAGGCTGGCCTCGAACCTGATCTCAAACTATTTTTATTTGTCTAATTTATTCATTTTGAGACAAGGTCTCACTCTGTGGCCTTGAATGAGCTGAAACTGAAACTCTGAAACCTACCTCCTAAATCCTGTCCTTAAAGGTGTGCACTACCCAACCCACTCTCTTTTTTTTTTTTTTTTTTCCCGAGACAGGGTTTCTCTGTAAAGTCCTGGCTGTCCTGGAACTCACTCTGTAGACCAGGCTGGCCTCGAACTCAGAAATCCGCCTATCTCTGCCTCCCAAGTGCTGGGATTAAGGGCGTGCGTTACCACCGCCCGGCTTCAACCCACTCTCTTTATTTTTTGAGACAGTGAGCTTAGATTGACCTCAAGCTCACTAAAATTCTCCAGCCTTCCAAGTGTTGGGATTACAGGCGTGAGTCACCATACCCTGACCTTCCCCTCCCCCCATGACCGGGTTTCTGTGTTAGCCTTGGCTGTTCTTAAATGATGTTTAAAAAAAAAATTACAAGGGATAGGCAGGTGTGGCCATGTACACCTTCTAAACCCAGTACTAGGGAGGCAGAACCCAGGACAGGGATAACTCTGTGATCTCAAGGCCAGCGTGGTCTACAAATCAAGTTCCAGGACAACCAGAGCTACATAATAGAGATTCCCAGCCTCCCTCTCCCAGTTGAAACAATATTTTTTTATATATTTTACGGAGCAAATTCAAAACAATGTGGATTGATTATGGAAGGGCTCCTCGCACTATCAAATGATACAGATGTTAAAAACTTTTATTGTTGTTGTTGTTTATGTATGTGTCTGCAGTGTATGTATTGAAGACAGGTAGGTACACACCACACCACATATGTAGAAATCATAGGACACCTTGTGACAATTGGCCCTATCGCTTTCATTGTGGGTTCTAGGAACCGAACTGAGGTAGCCAGGCTTGCATGTCAAATGGCATTACTCACAGAGCCACTTTTCTGGATCCAAGATTTTATCAAGTGACAATGATACTAAATGGTACTGTAATACAATTTAAGATGTAATTAAATATTCCCTCGCCTCTCCTCTAAAGTCTTTTCCACAGAAACAAGGTCTTCCTGTAGAGCTCCTCATACTGGTCTCAATCTTCAAACTCCCATCCTCCTGCTTTGGCCTTCTGAATACCTAGAATTACATTGCAGGCAAAGACCAGAGCATTTGCTTTGACAAGGAATGCATTCTTTTTGTTGTTTTGTGTTTTCTTTTCTTTTTTTTTAAAGATTTATTTTACATATGTAAATACGCTGTCATTGTCTTCAGACACACCAGAAGAGGGCATCAGATCCCACTACAGATGGTTGTGAGCCACCATGTGATTGCTGGGAATTGAACTCAGGACCTCTGGACTGACTGACCTCAGTCAGTGCTCTTAACCACCTCTGCTTCCCGAGCGCTGGGGTTAAAGGTGTGTGCCACCATTACCCAGTCAATGAATGCATCTTGAAAACAAAACAAAAAAAAATTTTTTTTAACTTTTTATTGATTCTTTGTGAGTTTCCCATCAGCACTCCAGTAAAGTTCACAAGTTCATCTTCCTGCCCCTCATAGCCTCGTATCTGCCCTTTGCCCTTGTGGCTTCCTGACAAAAATAACACACACGCGCGCGCGCGCACACACACACACACAGTAAATCAGATCTCTCATCATGGAAGCTGTAGTGTGTCACAGAGTGTCTCACAGTATATCCCTCTGTCCACACATCTTCATTTGTAAAAGTTCATTGCAGTGAATCGTTGGTCTGGCTCGAGATCTCTGGCTTCTGTGACACCAATAATATTGGATCCTCGCTGGGACTCCTCCCAGTTCTCCTGTTGTTGCCCTGTGTCATGGAGATCCTGCAGCCTTGGAACAGCAGGACTGGCCCTTTCAGTGGTCCCTAACTGTCCACAGATGATTTGGGGGTGAGCCAACTCAGAGCCCTGGATCTGGGCCTGGGTGGTAGCTGAGCTGGTCAGTGGCCTCTCCCTTGCCCACTCCTCTAGGTCAAGCTCTCCAGCTCGGCTTCGGCTAAGCCATCCAATGCGGCCACCTGAGGAGGCAGGGTCAGCTCTCCTGCTCTCATGCGCTTAGGGTGGCTCATCTGCACCCACGCCTCCAGAACCAGCCCCATCTGTGCTGTCCAATCATGATTCGAGGGGCCCACTCTCCCACTCCCACGTGCTGCAGACTTAAAGGGGCGGGGCCAGCTCTCACACACTTTGGGATGGCTTACCCTGGCTTCATCAGGGCCACCTTCAGTAGGTTGTCCACTCCAGGTGCAGGCCCCACTCTCCCAAGTGGAAGCCAAAATTGAGTTACTGTCACTATCTTATGATGCAGACAGAGAGACGGGAGGAGAAGGGAGATAGGCAAAGGTGGGAGGCACCAGGAATTCACCATGGTAACAAAAACAAGAACTAGGAGCCTGCGGGTGGGTGGTGGCCTAATGCCTTAATTCCAGGACTTGGGAGGCAGAGGCAGGCAGATCTCTATGAGTTTGAAGACAGCTTCATCTGCAGATCAAGTTCCAGGAGAGTCAGGGCTATAAAGAGAAAAATAGCCTTGAAAAAACAAACAACACAAACAAAATAAAAACAAAAACAGAAGAGAAAAATAACTGGGAAGTTGGGAAGTGTAGAACAATAGAACTTTTAAAATAAATTGAAGTGGGAATTTCTGGTTTCCTTGGAGACTCGGTTGTGTCATGTGATGTTTTTCTGGAAACCGCTATGAGAGGGTATGTTATATTTTGCTGAAATAAACACTTGCAAAGGCATGTGATGTTTAGAAAAAATATAAATACAACCTCGCAGACAATAACGGAATACCTTGCAATGCTTTGCTGATCTTCATTTGTCATGACTTCATTGAGAGAAATGCACCAGGAAGCTTCTCGTGATATTCCGGCTGCTTCTGGCCAATTCCATGGAGTCATGCGGTTTCTTCTGGATCAATCCGCTGCTACTGATCTGTGTTTGATGTTTTGGACTGGACTGCTGATATCCTGACAGCAAAGATTGGAATCACCCTAAAGAACTGCTTCTAAACAGGTCCACATCCCCCTTGTCCTATTAACCATTTTTCTCCCCTTCCTCTGGTAGGTGGGCTAGAAGGGAGGTGGAAGCATTTATGAACCCTGGATTTTGATAAATCTAAGCCTAAATAATTTCTTAGTTTTTTTACTCTGTAGACCAGGCTGGCCTTGAACTCAGAAATCCACCTGCCTCTGCCTCCCAAGTGCTGGGATTAAAGGCGTGCACCACCACCGCCCGGCTGGTTTTGCTTTTTGAATATTTTATTTATTTTTATTATATGTGTATGGCTGTTTGCCTGTTCCGAATTCGTACCAGTGACTGCAGAATCCAGAAGATGGACAGGAAGCTGTTTCTACACGTTAGGAAAAGAAAGCTGCTATGTGGACAAGAGCCAACCTTCTGCCATGCCCGGTACAGGGTCAATCTTCTATGCCATGTATGGTGTTTAATCTTCATATTGCCAACTTAGCTTAGAATCATCTAGGGGGCACATGCTACGCTTTGAATATTGGTTCTCTCTCTCTCCCACCCTTGGGTGCATTTAAAAAGTTTTATGTTAATGGTATTAAGCAGGTAGAAACTTAATCCCAGTGTGGTGCTCAGAGGTGGGAGCTTAGGAAAATGATTAGGTCAGACATGGTCATGGAAGTGGAGAGTCCTTGAGTGAGTCCTGGTGGCTTTTAAAATCATAGTGAAAGATGCTGTAGAGGTAGACATGCACACAGAACTCTAGCCAAGATGTAATGCAGCAAAGTGGGGGCTGGGAGAGGTGCTGTTCCTTGTCTGATCCTGTGACATGCTGCTTGGCCTTCTGGCCTCCAAAAACTGTGAACTCAATGCGTGTGGTGTCTCGTAATGAAGAATAACTAACTGACTGATATACTTTCCCAAAGTAAAAATGTTCCTTCAGAGCCGGGCGGTGGTGGCGCACGCCTTTAATCCCAGCACTTGGGAGGCAGAGGCAGGCGGATCTCTGAGTTCGAGAGTTCGAGGCTAGCCTGGTTTACAGAGTGAGTTCCAGGACAGCCAGGGCTACACAGAGAAACCCTGTCTCGAAAAAACCAAAAAAAAAAAAAAAAAAAAAAAGTTCCTTCAGGACGCACCAACGGGAAGCAGGAAGGAGTAACTGTGTGTGTGTGTTTTATTGCAGCTTGGAAAGTTTCCTCTAATGTCTGCCAAGAGGAAGCCCAATATAAAATCAGTTGGTAAAAATAAGAATGGGGGCTGCAAAGCTCTGGCTCCAATATACTTGCAGGGTATAGAAGAGTGAGTTTATAATAAAGAGAAAGATAATGTCCACTGGCATATACCACATCAGTTTCACCAATTTCCAGACACTATTTTCCTAGAAATCGGTTTTTACAGAAAGAAGGAGGGGGGGAGGAGGAGGAGAATTATCTTGTGAAAGTAAGGAGACTTCAGCATCTCTCTCCCAACTTACAGGCTCTTTCTAAAATACCATTTTAATAAAAATCATGCTGTTGGGCATCCAAGTGGAGGAAATACAGGAAGGAGTAGGGGAAGGTATAGTTCTCAAGGACATGCCCCCTGTAACATACTTGGCAACGTCACCCAGAAACCTTTCCGTTTCTCTCTATAGTACCACCATACTGTGAATCTTTTAGGCCAGAGCCGTCGAGATCTAATTGTCTCTGGAAATACTATCATTGACATTAGTTTCACCAACCTCCAGGTCTTCCTTCCTTCCTTCCTTCCTTCCTTCCTTCCTTCCTTCCTTCCTTTCTTCCTTTTCTTTTTGGTTTTTGGGTTTTCCATACAAGGTTTCCCTCTGTAGCCCTGGCTGTCCTGGAACTAACTCTGTATACCCAGGCTGGCCTTGAACGCACAGAGATCCACTTGCCTCTGCCCCTGGGAAAATGTGTTTACCACTATGCCCTTCAGACTTTACTTAATCCAGTTAACTTGATTAAAATTAACAATCAAACCTTCAGGAAACAAACACCTCAGGGTATGGAAGATTCTCCAAAGTTCAAATTAATTTTCCTTTCCAACCTCCGTTTCTCCTCCATATATAACATACACATATACAAACGTGGCTTCTGCCCAAGGGATTTTTAGGTAACTCACACAAAACAACTATCTAGGGCATTAAACTCCTCAGCCTCAGTCTTTGGAGACAGTAACTCCATGCTGTGCAGGGATGGAGGACAGAAAATGAAGACTGTTATTTTTTTTCCTCTATATTTGGAAGCTAAAGACCTGAACCAGCCCCAAATCAGGGAGGTTATAAGACACCATCAAACCCCAGGAGGTAGGAGTCCTTAGGAATCATTGTGTGTGTGTGTGTGTGTGTGTGTGTGTGTGTGTACATATTTGGGGGCAGGGTTGGCTTTTGGAGACTGGGTTTCTCTGTGTAACCTTGGCTGTCCTGGAACTCACACTGTAGACTTGGCTGGTCTCGAACTCACAGAGATCTGCCTGCCTCTACCTTCCAAGTGCTCAGATTAAAGGCATTTGCCATCACCGTCTAGGTCTTAGGGACTATCTTAAAGGTACCTTGTGGCAAGAAAAGTTAAATTTGTCCTTATTCATTGACTCATTTATGGCTGGGACTACTAACTAAGATATTTGAGAAAAACATATGACTATATTTGCTCCAAGTTCATTTGGCCCAAGATGTCTTCAGAAATGAAGACCCATAGAAAAAGGGAAAGTGTGGGATGCATGCGCAGCTGTACGGAACAGGAGATGAACTAACGGTAACAAGGAAGCAGAATGTACCAAGAGCATGTGCTCTCCCTCTTCTCCGTATCTGCTTCCACTCCTCCCTTCTAGGTATAGTGGGGTACTGGCTTCAGGAGGCAGAATTCTGTTCTGTCTGTCTCCAGTAAGAGAGGAAGGAAAGATGCAGAAGAGAACCTTCTGGCTTCTACCACTTTCTCAAATGCCACCGTGTTGTATTTTGGGACAGCGTCCTAAGCCCCAGCATTGACACCCTAGTAGGCTAAGTTATGAAGCCAAGCAGTGTGAGAGAACATACGCAGAGAGGAGCCCTGGTGTATCCATCCAGAGTCCAAGTGTGCCAACATTCAGGGTGGTCTTCACTCCTCATTGAAAACGCATCCCCCCAGGCATGCCAAGAGGTGTGTTTCCAAATGACTCTAAAGATTTATTTATTTATTTTATTATGAGTACACTGTAGCTGTCTTCGGACACACCAGAAGAGGGCATCCAATCTCACTATGGATGGTTGTGAGCCACCATGTGGTTGCTGGGATTTGAACTCAGGAACTCTGGAAGAGCAGTCAGTGCTCTTAACTGCTGAGCCATCTCTCCAGCCCTCCAAATGACTCTAAACCAACTTGAAAAATAAAGATTGAGCATTGCAAATGGCATAGAACGCTGGTTACATATGGCAGGATTTGAAGACTTTCCTTCAGAACCAGGGTATCTCTTGGTGTTTAATAACCCAAGATACTGTCGATTCCATGTTGTGCAGATTGTTTTTAGCATCACGTATGTTCAGTTGGTTTGCTGGTTCATCTTTGGTAACAAATTTGTATCACAGACTCAAGGGTCTCTGGGAGAGAAAGAAACCACAAGAAATATAAACTCAGAACCTCCTCTTAAACAGGACCTGTCATATCCTCTGATGGTTATTTCAGGTTAAGTAGTAGAACCAGTAGCATACAGGAAACTCTAGGGTTGAATTCCAAGCATCAGAAACAATCTATGAAATCCTGAATATTTGAAGGCCAAGCTCAGTGTGGTGGAACATTCCACCACCTGGGTGTGTGTATGGGGCTAGGGTAGATGGGCGGAGACAGGCAGATATCTGAGTTCAAGGCCAGGCTGGACTACACACAGAACTCCAAACCACCAAGGCTACACAGTGAGACCCTGTCTAACCTGTTTTTTTTGTTGTTGTTGTTTTTTTTGTTTTGTTTTTGGTCCTTGAAGACATTACCACCCTCATCAAAAAGTTCTTTTCGCCGGGCGGTGGTGGCGCACACCTTTAATCCCAGCACTTGGGAGGGGAGGCAGAGGCAGGCGTATTTCTGAGTTCAAGAGTTCGAGGCTAGCCTGGTCTACAGAGTGAGTTCCAGGACAGCCAGGACTACACAGAGAAACCCTGTCTCGAAAAAACCAAAAAAAAAAAAAAAAAAAAAAAAAAAAGTTATCTTCATTTGTAAAACAGATAGATAGATAGATAGATAGATAGATAGATAGATAGATAGATAGATAGATAGATTTAAAACAATAACAACTGTGGCTCTTTAGGGAAACCTAGTCTGCACATTCCTTTCTCTCTTTTTTGCCTTCCCATAGAAAAGTTTAGCACTCCAATTTTGCACCTCAGGTGAGGGACCACAGTCTGATAAGGGCCTAAAAATCCTCCTTCACATTTCCGTTATCTCAGAGCCTTTCAGAAAGGACAGGTGGCTTGGAAGGCTTTAGCAGTCCTGGCAATTTCTGTGTGAGAGCCTCTTGGTTGGAAGGACCTGCTAGTGGAAGAAAAGCAGCAATTGGCCGCACTGGCCAATATGCCACGAGAGGGCAGCAGTGAGCAAGGCGCCAGGGTTCTGACGGTCCTTGTGAAGATGGATCACCAGCCTTCGCAGTCGTTCTAAATTCAGTAGATGAAGTTAGTGCTGCTATCCACAACAGAAGTTAAGAAGAGAAAACTCATTTAGGATAGACATACCCGGGAATGTCCCATTGGGCAAAGCAAAGGGAAGGGCCAGAGCACAAAGTTTTTTAAGGTCTGGTAGGAACACACCAACAGTTAGATACCTTCAGTAGTGTGTCTGCCTTGATGGTTGTAACTCATAAGCAGGCCAAAGAGAAGAATAAGAGTATGTTAAGGCTGGAGAGATAGTGCAGAAGTTAGGAGCACTGGCTCCTCTCCCAGAGTACCCAGATTCTATTCCCAGTACTCACAACTGTACAACTGTAACTCCAGTTCTAGGGTAGCTGACACACAGACATACAATGCAGGCAAAACACCAATGTACACACAAGGAAAATAAATAAATCACTAAAAAAATTAAAAGGCACTTAAACAATTTAATAATAAAAGAGTATGTTGACATAAAGTATCCAGAAAGAGGCAGAAGTGTATTTTTTTTTTGATAAAAACCGTACAACTTTTTATTGTTAAGTCAAAGAGGTATCAAAATTAAAGCAAAACTTACAGGGTAAGACTTAAGGAAACTACTACGGAGCATCAGAGGAAGTGAAGTGGAACTAGGCGCAGGGAAATTATGAATTAATGAACACAGGAAGGAGAAGGAGGGAACAGTGAGAATGTGCAGAAGATTCTAGGGGAGAGGATCTGGCGTTACTTTGCTCTCTCACAAGCCCCTAGGGAAATGAATAACGGGAGAAGATGTCTAAGCTCCACTGTGTACTTAAGAGTCATCCTCCCCATTGGTGCTGTCTCTGTTATCTTCTCCCTCCTCAGGTTCTTTTTCATCATCCTTCAACTCCAGCTGGTCATCCCCCCGATCTTCATTATCATCATCATCCAGCAGGTCACCCTCCTCAGCAGAGTCATCTGCACCTGCCTCAGACTCCAGCTTCACATTAGTCTCATCTTTCTTCACAGAGGCACTTCTCTGCTCTTCTTCGGACTTTTCATTCTTCATCTCTACTGCTTGTTTGCTTTGTTCTTTTTCAATTTCTTCCAGGCTTTCCAGAAGAGAATCCACTTTTTGTTTTATCTCAGTCAGCTCCTTTTTAATGGCCTGAAGGTCATAACCTTTCAACTTTCCAGACTTGGAAGAAGATCCCCGTTGTCCACTCTTCGAATTGAATCCACTTTTGCCCCTTCGTGAGGTGTTCCCTGACACACGCTGGCGTTTGGAAGGCACCACAGCTCGAGCAATAGGAGGAGGAGGAGGAACACATGCTGGGTAACTGTACATCCTGTCATAATAATCCCGTTGAAAGTCATAGTCCAAGTCAAATGAGGAACCGTACATCTCCGCTGCAGATCCTTTCACACCTGCTTTTCCTCGGTTCACTTTTGGCTCTGCAGCCAGGTTAATATGTAAAACCTGGCCGGCGATCATTCTGCCATCCTCTCCAGCTACAGCAGCTCGGGCATTTTTTTCATTAACATACTGGACAAAGGCAAAGCCCTTATGCACAGAGCAACCCACAATTTTGCCATACTTTGAAAATATGGCCTCCACATCAGACTTCTTGACCACCAGAGTATTGAGATTCCCAATGAAAACACGGGAATTCATGGACTGAGGATCTGTCTTGTTGGTAATATTGCTAGCCATCTCCTTTGATGATGAGGTTTCTCACAAAGCTGAAAATGTAGCTGACGATCAAAAAAAATCTCACAAGAGTTAGGAGAGAGAGAAGAGAGAAGAGACTGCCTCTCCTACTGCAGGTCTACGCCGCGACGCCGGAGCTACAACAGCAAGGAGCCACACGACCGTTCGCTCTCCCTCTCCTCACAGAATGGCCCCCGAGCTCCTCTAGAAGTGTAATTTTAATTCACATTTTACCTCCATTTTATTTTTATGTTCTATAGGTTGATTCCATCAGCAAATATTTACTGAGCAAGTACAATTATGTTCTGGACAATCAGGATTCCTTTATAGAGCCTGGGTTTAGTGACAGCATGTGCAATATGTACAACAGTTGGAAAACACAATAGCTTTTAGTGAAGGAAAATGAAACCTATTATCTAACCATCCTAAGACAGTTAGTGTTAGCCAGGCACAGGAATCCCAACACTGAGGAACTGAAGGCACAAGGACTGTCAGGAGTTCAAGGCCAGCCTGATTCCACAGCAGGACTCTAGTCTCAAAAAAGGACAAAAACAAAGAAAAGAAAGATGAAGGTATTAAGGCTTTGATACGTTTGCTGTTTGCTTAGTTTCTTCCTTGTGGTATTGAGAATTGATCCCAAGACCTTCTTCATGCCAGGCAAGCACCCTCCCGACACTAAGCTGTAACATAACTTCAACTCTTTATTCTGAGGCAGGCATGCGATAGGTTACTCAGTTCAGGCCTTGAAGTTTGGCTCCTCCTTCGTTGGCCTCTTGGAGTTGCGATTACAGAATCACCCCACCAGGACTTCCTATATTGTTTTCATTCCTGTCCACCTTTGCTATGCCCGTACTCAGACATACAAGGCTGAGGTTTTATAGCACCCTATCTTATACAGATTTATATAATTTGTTTCGGGTAATTGTTGGAACTGTTAAACAGATTTACAGAAAGACCATTAGTGGATCATTTGAAGTTATTAAAAACTCCAAAACAACAAGACTTGGCAATACAGGCATGTATCGTCTAACAATTGGCAAAGAGGTGATTCTGCAATTATATAAACACCATGGAATATACTTACACAAATCTAGGTGATATAACACTCATATACAAAAGTATACGATGTGTTTGTGCATATGTGTCACACATCTATGGCATAAAATCCATTGCTGTTAGGAAATCAGCAAGACATGAGGTTGATTTAAGCACAAGAGAAAATTGTGTAATTGGTGAACAAGATAATGAGCCTATCCCATTCTGTTTTATAATAAAATTGTAATATATTTGAATATGTAAGCAGGAGCACATGAAAAGCAACAGCAAGTATAATAGGGTGCACAAACCGGAAACAGTTGCTTATTATCAAGTATCACACAATAATAACGCACTGTATCTTGATGTGACTAGAATTGCAGATTTGTTTACACCAGCATCGCCACAAACGCATGAGTTATATAGTGCTCTAAAATGTTCAGACAGCTATGACAGGTCTCATTCATGGGGACTTTTCAGCTGCATTATCAGATAACTGCCTGTGAATGTGGCTTTCCTGGCTGATGCCAGTATGTGGGGAATGCGAATATGCTGGCTGGATGTGTATGTTAGAAGGGGGGGGGGAGGAAAGAGTTCTACAAAGGGAAAAGTATGAGTATCAACAACCAAATGTATGATTTGGGTAGAAGAAGTGAACTTGATATGTTCACATGATGTGGTGTTCAGGTGGCTGAGGTAGCCAAGAGAGTAACAGGTCAGGACATAATGTCTGAACTGGAGTGGGAGTGCTTGATAAAGTTTCGATTTTAAATGTCCCCCAAAGTGTTGGGAGACGACTCTGAGCAGAAAGCGGCTATCATCTTTACAGCCATCTCGAGCCATATACCCTGACAAGAGACTTGTTTTCAACAGCCTACAACAGCTGAGCACACTCTGATAATTATCTTGCTTTTCTTACATATCTTGTTTTGTTGTTTATTGCCCCCAGCTGCAGGGTGCATGTGGTAAAGTGTCTTCAGCTGCGTTCCCCTGCTTGTGCTAATATATACCCATGATTTCCTTTCAATAAAGGCGAGACTTGAGGAGAGACTTGAGAGACTTGATCAGACTCCCTGTGTTGTCTCCATTCTTCGAGTCTCCGCCCCCACTCTCTCTCTCTTGCTAGGCCCTGACCCATGGACCGGAGCAGCAGAACGGGCTGTTATACCAAAGTCCATTCGCCAAAGGACCATGGAGCCTGTTGGTGGGGACAGTCTTTAAGAGATTGCTCAGTAGGAGGCAATGGGAATGCACCTTTAAAGGAGACCATGAGATCCTGGCTTCTTCCTCCTCTTCATGTCCACAAAGACAATGATTTTGTTCTGGCCTGTCCTCATAATATATTGCTTCATCACACACCACAGCCCAAAGCAATGGAGCCTATCCACCGGGGGCTGGAACCTATAGAGCTGCGAACCAAAACAATCCTTTTCACGTTGTGTTAGTTATCATACGTATTTATTATAATGGAAAGCTGAAGAACACAAGGTCTATACTGTACACCAATTAAGAACAAGGGGAGATTACATTGTACCAGCAAACAGAAGGAGAAGACAGAGCTGAGTTTCAGAGAAATGTCTCCATCCCAAAGACCTGGCCTGGGGAAGCTTGGGATGGCTAAAATGTTTCTAGACCGTTCTAGAGCTTTCATTTGATTTAGCATATGTCTGTGATAACTGGAGAACCCTTGGCAGAGTAAGTTGCATGATTATTTTTACCTCTTGTATACCTTGTACACAGTTTTACCCCTTGTACAGCAGTTCATGGGATCAAAGTTGAGATAGAGACTTCCTGTGTCTACTTATTCCACTGCTCAAACATGTATGCATCCCTTGTATTTAGCTTAGAACTGTTTCCATATAAGAAGTTTGAATCATCTTACACAACCGTGGAAGAAAAACAAGTACTAGAAACATGTACTGGATGTTTAATAACAGAACTATAAAGTCTCAAAATCATGTGAAGAATATTCTGAGCTCCAGGAGTCCTAGCTACTGAACAGCAAACTAATTTTGGGGGGGTTATTTTTGACTCTCAGAAATCAAATGAATCGCCGGGCGGTGGTGGTGCACACCTTTAATCCCAGCACTTGGGAGGCAGAGGCAGGCAGATTTCTGAGTTCGAGGCCAGCCTGGTCTACAGAGTGAGTTCCAGGACAGCCAGGTCTACACAGAGAAACCCTGTCTCGAAAAACCAAAAACAAACAAACAAAACAAACAAACAATCACCTTTTTTATGTACGAGTATTTTACCTGCTTGTATGTTATGTGTAGCATGTCTGGTGCCTTCAGAAGTCATGCGATGGCATTGGGTTTCCTGCAACTAGAGTTATGAGGTGTGAGCTGCCAGGTAGAGGCCAAGAATCGAACCCCAGTCTTCTGCAAGAACAGGTGCTCTTAATGGTTGAGCTAATTTCCATCCCCGTAATTTCTGTTGCTTGTTATAAAACCCAGTTTTATTTAAACCCCTTTCTGACCTCTGCAGATACTACCTACCCATGTGGTAACCATACATGTAGGCAAAATAATATAAAGTGAGTATGTCTCATAAAAAAAATTTTAGCAGGTCCTTTTTTTTTTTTGGTTTTTCGAGACAGGGTTTCTCTGTGTAGCCCTGGCTGTCCTGGAACTCACTCTGTAGACCAGGCTGGCCTCGAACTCAGAAATCCACCTGCCTCTGCCTCCCAAGTGCTGGGATTAAAGGCGTGCGCCACCACCGCCCTAAACCCCACATTTAACAGGCTTTTTAGGACATGGGTTTTGCAAAGGAGGCAGAGCCTTGTCTCTGCTAGATGGATACAGGAGCCCAGGTTCCCCTCTACGTCTCCATGGACACCACAGAGAAGGCTTTAACGAACATGGGGCAATATTGAGTGCTCTGGATGCTCTGGTGTCTGCCCTGAACCCACAGGGAAGGTGTTCTCATTCTTGTTGGGTAAAGAATGTCCAGATTGTCTACTGGGCTACTGCTGATGTAATTCCCAAAAGACAGCCTGCATCACAACCCAGAGATGGCAGAAACTTTGGTTTGTACTCAGGCACAGATGGAACCAAGTTTTTGTTTCTGGAATGCTTGGCCTAAGTAGTAAATCTGTTTTCTAAAAGATTTCAATCCTCCTTTCCTGTTCTTTTGGCCAGATAGGGCAGATTTTTATTAGTTTTCTTTGTTTTGCTTTTTTTTGGCTGTGCTCAACGGTTCACCTCTAGCTTCACTGGTCGAAAGTCTGAATACACGAAGCAAACAAGTAAGCTGGAAACCCACTGTCAGGTTCTGAGGTTCCAAGATCAGTTTCTTCTTCTCTGTTTCTGCCAGACTCTCTTTATGTTTGTTCTTTCATAGAATAGTCAGGGTTTTCAGTTGTTTTTCATGAGATGGGGAACCATTTCAACTTTCTAGAAGTGGAAGATTTATATTCATTTTGTTTTTTTAAAAACAATTCAATGGGGGCTGGAGAGATGGCTCAGTGGTTAAGAGTGCTTGCTGCTCTTCCAGAGAATCCAAGTTCAGCTCCCTGCACCTACGTTAGGTGACTTCTAACTACCTATACCTCCAGCTTCCCTCTTCTGGCTTTTGTGGATACACGCACACAGGCACGCACGCACGAACAGCATACAGAGATACATGCACATAAAAGAGCAAGACAATTTTAAAAATAAAAAGCACCGCACAGTATCTTGTATTCTTGAATTTTAGCAAACCAGGTGAAGGCCTCATCTAAAGGCACTGTTTAGAAGACATGTTTGAGGTTACTATCATAGTTATTTTTTATAAAAAGTTCACAGTATTTTTTTTTTTTTACAAAAAGTTCCCAGTAAAAAGAAGTAAAACTTTGTCATTGTTAAATTTTTTTTCTTTCTTCTTTTTTTTTTCTTTTCTTTTGCCAGTGTCTCATTGTGAATTCCTGGCTAGCCTAGAACCCACAGAAATCTGTCTGCATCTGCTCTCAAGTGCTGAAATTAAAGTTGTGTGCCACCATCTTAAACCTATCTTAAAGAAAGTACTAAAAAGAATTTGCAGATAGAAGGAAAGCCATACAAATTTTAAATACAGATCGAGACTGAATGAAGGATAACAAAAAAGGTAAAGCATGAGCCAGCTTTAGATCTGAAATCTGAATGGATACACATGAAACAATAAAATAATATTTACAATATTGAGATTCAAAAGTGAAAGACACAGAGGGGAGGAGAGTAAGGGAATTAGAGTGTCCCCAGGACTTCCTGATGTATAGAAGACAGCAAAAGTACCACGTCATTCAGATAATTGCTCAGTTGATAGAGCTTTTGCTTAGAGGCCCAGAGTTCAATGGCCAGTGCCTCATAAAACTGGTCATGAGAATTCATGCCTTTCAAAGCCATTTGGAAGGTGGAGGCAGGAGGATCAGAAGTTCACATTCATCCCTGGAGCCATAAAGGAACAAACAGTGAACAGATACTCATCCATACTGAAAAGCTGGGGCCAGATGGGCTGTGATTGAATGGCATTGACTACCCAGCAATCCAGACCCAAGCCTGTTGTTTAATATGCACACGGGGAGAGGTTAGCTAGTCTTCTGATAGTAGGTCCCTGTAAAGTGTTTCATAACAGTACATTTATAACATAAAATTCCTCCAATGTAGAGGAATTTTAACCCAGCAACATGGCCGCTATGTCATTCCAGCCAGACCACACAGACCTAGGTCTTTGGATGAGATCTCCTACCAGGTTGCTGGGCTGAAAATTCCTCTACGATCCAAGACTGAAACATCTCATCCTACAGGGAAGCTCTATCACCAGGAAGGTGAATAGCTCAAGATAGCATCTCTGAAAAAGACCACATTCACTAGGCCCCTCCCTGCCAGAGCAAATAATAAAAGCTGAGAGTCCCTCTTAGAAGAAGCAAGCCAAGCTGCAGCCAAGAGACCATCAAAGCACACCAGACCAGATGCCTGGAAGAGGCAGAAACTAGTTGAGCTGGGAAAAAAAAAAAAAGAGGCGTCAATCAGCTGAGACACCTGGAAAGGGCATGTGGAGAGGCCCCACAGGCTGTGCAGTATGGTCCAGGTTTCTCAGGTTTTGTGAGCTGTGACCCAAGCTGGAGTGGGCCTCGGTGATGCAGGAGTCATTTTGTAAGGCCATTGTGAAGCATTACCTCACTTCAGGACCCAAAGCAATGTGGCTGAACACTAAGGTCTCTACAGGTGTGAGCAGGCACGAGCCTTTCCTCGGAGTCCATTCTCTTAGGTATTTAGGTGACAGATAGCTCACTAAAGCTGCTTTTAAGAAAAGATTTTGACATCTGTCTTGTTCCTTCTTACTTTCTCATTTCCTTTCTCCGCTGGAACCTAGCTGCCGTGTCTTTCAGAGAACCTGGGCTGAAGGGAAGCTATGTGAAAAAACTGAAGTCCTTAGCCTAAGGATGGGGGAAACGGAATTCTATAAAGAATCTCTTATGTGACCTTGGAGCTGTCCCAGCTGAACCCTGAGATGGTGGCATGGTTTGGATGTTAACAGCCCTCCAAAACTTGTATGTCTGAACACTGGGTCCTTGGGTGGTCCTGTTTGGGGAAACTAGAGACTTGGGAGGTTGAGAGGCATACTTTTGTAGGTGGGTCACAGGATTACAGCCTCACCAGCTTCCAGCATAAGCCCTCAGCTCCCTCTCTGTTGCTATGACTTGACCAGAAGCCTCAGGCTCCTGCTACTTTGGAAAGGGTCCAGTCCTAGCTGCCCCACCCCTGAAACCTATAAGCTAAAATAAACCTCCCGTTCCTGTTCCTTACCTTTTCTGTTGATTCCAGGGGAAAGAAACATAGTGATCATGAACAGTAACAGGCAACAGCAGCTCTAGCTGATATCTTGACTAAAGCCAGTGAGAGACGATGGAAAACCCAGCCAGTTTTCTGGTTCACAGAAACTATAAAATATTTTTGAGATTTTTAATTAGTTAATAATTTGAGACATAGCATCTCTGGAGTCCTAGCTATCCCAGAACTTCGTAGACTAGGCTGACCTTGAACTCAAGAGATCTGCCAGCCTCTGCCTCCCAAGTGCTGGGATTAAAGGCCTGTGCCACCACACCTACTTCCTATTATTTAACAGGTATACAGCTGCCATTACAACTAGTAAAAGACTATTTAACCTACTTGAATGTGGATATCTTAGCATCTCCCCATCAGTAACTCCACTAAATCTATTACTAAGGTCCTTCACAAGGATCCCCAAGGCACAAAGCACATCCCCAAACAATCCCCAGTTGTCCAGCTTGGCCGTTTGGGACAGTTGAATAGCTCCTGTGTGTTCTGACCCCACTGTATTTTTCTTTGCACATGTGTGGGCAAACCCCTCCTCCTCATGTGAGGAATCATATCCCATCCCTCTCCCACCTTATTCATTGAGACAGGCTCTCTTAATCAAGTCCAAGGCTTGCTGATAAGGCCAGGCTTGCTAAACAGCTCACTCTGGGAATCCCATCTTTGCTTTGCAAGTCTGCAATTACAGAAGGGGCACCACATCCTCTTGGCATTTATGTGGGTTTCTGGCGATTGAGCCATCTTCCAGTAACCAGCCTTCCGCTTTAGAAACACTCTTCTCTCACAGCCCTCTTATCTGGTTTCCCACCTTTCTCTTGCTGCACTTCTCAGCTCTTTCAACATTTTTTTCTCCCGTGTATAAACAGATACTTTCCAAGGGATAAACATCGTTGCTTCCACTAGGATGTTTTAAGAACGGGAGCTTCAAACTTCCGACTAGACAAGTATCCAAAAATGAATGTTATGACCAGACACAATGGTGCACACCTTTGATTCCAACACTAGGGAGGCTGAGACCATCCTGATCTACATATCAGATTCCAGGCCAGTCAGGGCTACATAGTGAGACCCTTTCTCTAAATGAATACATGAATAAATAAATGTTAGGAGCAGAGTCAAAGATATTAGAAAGTGTGGTGTTGGGGAGCTCAAATTCTAAATCAGACAGAAATGTTTTCCATTTAACTAACTCAAACATACAGGGAAGCAGACCTACATACTGAAGTTTCCCCCAAAGCTTATTTATTTCTTGTCCTAAGAAACAGTGTGAATAGGGGCTGGAGAGATGGCTTGGCGATTAAGAGAACTTGCTGCTTTTACATTTCCATTCCCAGAATCCATGGGGTAATTCACAATCATCTGTAACTCCAGTTCTGGCAAGAGGCACACACATGGTACATATATGTACATGCAGACAAAACAATCATATACATTAATTTAAAACATTTTTTTAAAGTGCGTGTAACAAGAACGATCCTAGCCGGGCGGCTGACAGGCGGATTTCTGAGGCCAGCCTGGTCTACAGAGTGAGTTCCAGGACAGCCAGAGCTACACAGAGAAACCCTGTCTCTTAAAACAAAAACAGCCGGGCAGTGGTGGCGCACGCCTTCCTTTAATCCCAGCACTTGAGAGGCAGAGGCAGGCAGATTTCTGAGTTCGAGGCCAGCCTTGTCTACGGAGTGAGTTCCAGGACAGCCAGGGCTATACAGAGAGGCTAAACCCTGTCTCGAAAAAAAAAAAAACAAAAAAAAAAAGAAAGAAAAAAAAAACACAAAACAATAACGATCCTAAGAGCTAACCAGTTCAATCTACAAGGCGCTAATCAGTCACTCTTGAAGATTCTTCATAAATTATCCACACACTTTAATGTTTTAGCACTTTCCCCTAAAGGGTTCATATAGCTAAATATTTCTTTGACATCATCAGGTCTACTTGTCCCCTCATAACAATTCCTCTCATCTCCATTCTCTTCCTGCTGGACTTTCAAGGATTCCACTCCTAAAATGGTAAGAAGATCAGATATCTTGGACCCTTAAGGCTGTCGCGTGCTTGTCCCAGCAAAAGGAACACTCTGACCTTCAAGGCTGCATGTGCTATGTATGTTTGGCTCGAACACACACCGCTTTGCTGGCTTTCCTGGACTCTCCCGATTACCTCGTTCGCAACACAGAACCTCTGTTCAGACTAAAGTTACAATGTAGAAAGCACGTGTGCTCGCCCAACTCCGCGGTTTTCTTAAAACAGTGACTAGCACGTCCGTCATCGCCTCAAAACGTAGCCGTTGAAGTGATTACATCCACTCTCGCACACTATTTCCATTCGTCTTTATTCTCCAACTCGTTGAGATTAACCATCACTACACGTTAACTATCAGAGCATTACTCTCAGCCGTGCCTTTCTGGGGATGAATGAGTGAGCCGGCCACGTGCAACAGACTGGCAGCCTCCAGCCGCTTTCGGGGCGGGTGCGGAGAGCTGTGATGAAGGAATCACAACTGGATCTCTCTCCAGGCTGACCCGGTCTGTGAATCTGCAGACACGTGCTGCCACCGCAGGGCGGACCTTGGGGAGACAGAGATCCCCGGCGCCCGAGCGTGCTCGCCCCCGCGGCCGCCGAGCCCAGGGCGCGAGTGCGTCGGCAGGACCTCTTGCGGACAGAGCATCCCTGCCGTGGAGGTGAAAATGGAGGGCGAGGAGCTGCCTGGGCACCCGAGCAGCTGCGCCACGGGAGGGGAGAGCGTGGAAAGAGAGGCACGAGGACCCGGCGCCAGCTAGGTAAGGATAAGGGCCCACCTCGGCTCCGGAAAGGGGGCGGAGCTGGGCGGGGCCGCGGAATATAAGCGTCCCGGGCCGCGGAGCCAGTTTTCTAGGCGATCGCGGTCGGAAGTGCAGCTAAGGGTCCGGTGGGGGCGGACGGGCTACGAGAACGCGGCGCCCGAGGGCCTCAGTCTTCCCAGCGCTGAGACGGCCCTGCTCTACCGGGAGAAGTCGCAGCAGCCCACGGAGCCTTCGCACGCGGGCGCCGCGCGGGAGCACCGAATTCCCCCGGGGGCTCCCTCCCCCTCCCCACAGGGCCCACAGGGGCGTGGCCAGGCGTTGCGGGGATTGGCGCTCCGGGCGCGTCCGCGTCCGGCGTGGTGACGCAGCACGTCGACGTAAGTGACGCGCAGGCCCGGGCCGCTCCTCCTTCCCTGAGTGAGTGCCGGCCGGGTCGGGGCGGGGGGGAGAGGAGGGAGGGCGCCGGAGGGAGAGGCGACCCGGGGAGTCGTTGTGGGCCGCGGGCCGGACCGGGGCTGGGGCTGCGGCAGCCTGGGCCGGGCGGAAGTCTAGGCGGGCCGTTGGGAGGCCGCCGAGGCTGTTCGGGGTCCTCCCCGGCCGGACTTGCGCTCCCGGGCGCCCTGAGCCTCCGGCACTGTGCCCACCCCGCTCCAGCTCGCGTCTCCAGACTCCAATTAGGTCAGGCTCGGAGTCCCGCGGCCGCGGCTCCGGCCCGCGACGCGCGGCGGCGGCTCGGCTCGCCTTTCTTCTTCCCCAGCCTTGCTCTCGGCCTCCCCCTCCCCCTTCTTCCCCGGTTCCTGGGTTTTGTTTTGTTTCTGCTGTAGGGGTTTTTGTGTCAACCCGAGCTCATGGGTGTACATTATCATGCTCCTCTTTTGTAGAGCACCCCGACGGCCATGGAGGCTGAAGAAACGATGGAATGCCTTCAGGAGTTTCCTGAACATCACAAAATGATCTTGGACCGATTGAATGAACAGCGGGAGCAGGACCGGTTTACAGACATCACCCTGATTGTCGACGGTGGGTAGGGTAGTGGGCAGAGGAGAAAATTGGAGCTTCAGTTCTCTCTCACTGCCCGCCTTTTTGTACCCACCCTCTCCGGGCTCTCTTCCAAAGTCTGTGGAGGGTTTGCATCGGAACCAGGAGGGCGCCTGTCAGTGTTGCTCATGTAGACCATGCTGCAGAAAGCTGGTTGGCTAGTCTCGGTTTTAATCTAGTCTGATGTGCATCACATTTGAACTTCTTGCAGCCTGCTCAAGTTTTATAATTGCACACTGGCGTGTTAAGATAAATGCCCCGAGGAGAGAGAAGATACCTCAAAATATTTGGTCAGACAATGAGGCAGTCTCCAATGTTTTGTTAATAAGCCTGTTCTTAGCAAGCTGCTTTGAGGAGTCCAGCCCAAGAATCATTTGGGAAGTTTTCATTCTAGTTTTCCAAAATAGTGTGGAAAGGAAAGTGGAAGAGAAACCATGGCTACACTCATACCCCACCACCACCACCATGAGTGACTAAAAAATAAGTTGGGAATCTTTGCTAGTCTTCCTTGTATAGGCAAATCCAGATTAGGATTCTTTTTTTATTCAGTAAAAATTGGCTTTCAAGACAAGCTGTTCCTTATAGTGGGAGTTTGTAGGTGTGTTGTACCTACAAGTATATTAGGCATGTTGAAACATTTCCTGTACCAAGCACATTGGCTTAGTATTGTTTTTCCCTTCTCTTTCTAAATGGTTTGTAAACTTTTGCATTGTCATATTTAGCACTTTATTTCATTTTATTTTCTGTGTATGAGTGTTTTGCCTGCACACACATATATGGGCACCACATGCCTGACTGGTGTTTGAAGAGGTCAGAAGAGTGTGTCAGATCCCTCGGAACTGGAATTGCAAACAGTTGTGAGCTGCCCTTGTGGGTGCTGGGAACTGAACCTGGCTTCCCGGGAGAGCAGCTGTTTCTCTTAACCACTAAACGAATCTCCAGCCCATATTTGGCAGTTTCAGTGGGATTAAATATACCTGGCTACTTAATTGAATGGAACAGAAAGTGCTAGAAGAAATGTGTTACTTAGTATAAACTAGCTTTTATAAAAACTGACCAAGACTTTGAAGTAAAGGTTTAGATTCATGTCTAATTAAAATTAAATATTCCCAAGATAATTGACAGGAATGATTTGGCTTTTTTCTAATAACATATGTGGACATGTATTTTATAAGAAAGGTTTTCTTTATACGTTTCATAATTTTGATTTTGATGTCAGTGTATGATTTTTTTTCCCTCTCCATCTCTTCACTCCACCCCACCCTCTTATTTAGGACATCATTTTAAGGCCCACAAGGCTGTTTTGGCTGCCTGCAGTAAGTTCTTCTACAAATTCTTTCAGGAGTTTACTCAAGAACCTTTGGTTGAAATTGAAGGTAAGTGGCGTTTTTCACACAGTACTTAGCAAAGATAATTCGTTGATTTAACAATACTTCCTGGGACATAAATACCAGTAGTTGCTAGTAGACAGCTAGATACACTGTTTTTTATTACTTGAGAGTTCTTTGAAGAAAGTATTTGGAGTAAGTGATAGCCACTGGTTTCCAACAAGTCTGGCCCATTACTGAAACCAGGATCCACTGTCTTTTTCAAAGCATGCATAAATGGAAACTATCATCTCTGTTTTAGTGACTTTATGCTTTAGGGATGTTAGAAATGGTAGAGATATTTTAAGTTACGAGAGAGACCTCCGTACTATCAGAAGTAGTAATATATTAAAGGTTACAAATGAAATGGGCTACCATTATATGGGGAAGACTAGGGAAGATGAACTTAGGTTGTATAATGTTTAGGAGAGAGGGGGCCATCAGTTATTAGGTATTACTTTGAAAGCAAATGATTGACTTTTTCTCAAACAGCAGGCCAAATGCCAGGCATTGTACTGTGTAGTTTATGTCTTACCTGGGGCTCATGTCAATCTTTTGAAAAGTAAGTGGTGGTATTTTGCTTATGGGGATGCTACAGTTACAAAACCAAGGTTGCCTAGCTAGTTAGACATTTAGTTTGTACTATTATGCTTTTAGCTTTGCTACTACAGTACTAACTTCCATGTCCCATCAAATTCTCAAAGCAGTTAGAAATAAATACATGTGCCTATGTAAAACAGAATCTTCTTTCGGAGGGTCTAGGGTTTTTTGTTTTTTTTTTTTGTCTTTTTTACTTAGTACATATTCTTTATTCTGGGTGGGTTGCTTAGAAACTTTTCTTGGGGAAAAATGATAGCTAGGGGAGTAAAGAAAAGAGTCTAACTTTCATTTTGGTATAATTCAGTTATTGTATCAGCAGGTAAGTTACTTTTTGACTATGTTTGAGAGACAGCACAGGCTTACTAGACATCCATAGGAATTTCCAGTGAGACTTTAGCTGTCTAGAGAGTACTGTTTTTGCTGCTTACCCAGTCAGTCAGCTGGAGGCTTGTTAAGTAGCTAAAAAGTTACTTCATCAAAGTTGTGTGTCTTCTCATCTAAAGGCAAGTTAGCTTATGGCAAAATCTGTCACCTGGCATATTTGGTGTATTGCCAAAGCTTAATAGGCGGGAGCTATTCGTATTGATTACCTGTTGTATTATGTAGTGTTGTAGATCCAAGAGCTGAAGAATTTATGAATACAGCATTCCTTGAAGTGCTTGAAAATATAGCAACAGTCTAAAAGAAGTGAAAAAAATATTAGACCATTAGTATGGGTGATATATTGTGACGAGGAGAATGAGGTTTGTCTATTTCAGAGAAGAGTCAGCTATACTAGTTGAAGGTTATCAAGAAAGTATATGTGTGTGTGTGGTGGTGGTGGTGGTGGGGAGATGGTGGGTATTCCTGAGCCTGTGCATAGTCCAGGCCAAAATCATTGTCTTTATTGATGGTTGCCCACCTTATTCCTCGAGGCAGGGTCTCACAGTTGCTCCCAGAGCTGGCTAGTTGAGCTAGCCCTGCCACTGTCTTCTCGGTGTTCTAACGACAGGCAGATTGCTACATCTCCCCAGCGTTTGCATAGGTTCTGGGGCTCTGAACTCCAGTCCTCACACCTGTACAGTGGGCACACTGAGGCCCCTCCCCACACCTAACATTCTGAACCGTGGCCCAGGCTAGAGTACTTGTCTAATTGAGAAAGCACCACTGGAGAAAGGATTTTTCCTTCTATCTCTCGGTACCTCTGACCTGTATGCATTATAGAGTGGTGTACGTACACTTTAAATAACTAAATTGCAAGATAAAGTGGGAAATACTTTTTCTTGTTATTTGACTGGGTTCATGTTTTTTTTTTTTTTTTTTTTTTTTTTTTAAAAAAAAGGTATCAATTATCATTTAACCCTTAACTCTGAAATTGCTGTTTTCTCCCAAGGTCACCTGCTGTAAAGTTCTGGGCATGTATTAGAACACTTGAGTTTGGTTGGGTCTCAGTTTTACTGTTTATTAAAGTACCTTGAATGATACAGCTTCTTTTTTTTAAAAAACTATAAGTTTTAGATTATGTCATGTGCATTTGGTGTAAGAGTGGGTGGTGCTTTTATCCTTTAGAGACTACTTTAGTTTTTGTTTGTTTGCTTTAGCACGCAGTCAACCTATCTGGGTTCAGACACCCTCTTGGCTATGAATCCAATTTGAATTTAGTTTCTGAATCTTTATAATTCTGGCAAAGTGCCAATCCCAGTTGTAATCCCATCTCTAGGGAGATGGGCAAGAGGTGGGAAATTTGAGGCCATCTTGAGCTACAAGATCTCAAACACATGAACATTGTTGTACTGCTGTCAGAGTACAGGACTTAGAATTACAGCTTATTTTGAATGTTGCTGAGAGGAGACAAATAATACCAAGTACTTCCTACCCACACCTTTTATTACCTTGCTTGATTCTTTAGAAATTTCTCTGGTAGATTTTTTTTCTGTTTATACACATTGCTCCGCTGTGAGATTTGGGCTTTCCTTATGTCTAAGCCAGGATATTTGGGAGGAAACATAAAAGCCTTAAGACTCTGCTGTTTGAGTCTGATTTCCCCTCTGGTCAGCTCTGTCAGTATCCTTGTGTTTGCTGTGTTCTCTCTTCAGAAGCTGCAGTTTTAATCAGTGGACAAGATTGGGTGGGTTGTGCTTGTGCTTTCTCTGATTTAGCTGGAACTAGAATCCTCATCTGTAAATGTGAACAGTGACTTGTAGTTTCTTGATGAAAGTACCTTTGACTAGAAATACAGCCCCATCCTCTCTTTGGCTTTGAATAAAAGCTGTTGCTCCTGAAGCCAGTTCCATACTGTTCAGCTTTGTGACTTGGGTTTTATCCATATATTATCTTCAGGAGACATCTAGTCCCTATTCAGAGAAAAGACTGATTTTCTAAGTTCATTCTTTCTCTGCTTTTGAAACTACAGTTCTAAAATTTCTCTTTTGGTAATTCTTATGTCCAGAAAACTTCATCCCTAATTGTCAAGGGCAAGGGAGCAAAGGACCTGTTAAACATTAAAAATTGTAGGTTTTGTTTGAAGACAGGATCTCTACATGCATAGCCTCTGCTGTCCTGAACTTACTATATAGACCAGACTGGCCTCCCGATTGCTAGGCATGTGCCATCACACCCAGCCAAAAGTTGTTTTGAATATGCTTTTGTTTTTAAATCCTGTCTAGGGTAATGTTAAAATTTTGCCCCTATGAGACAATGGAGGTTAAGTGCTCTTTAGCATTTTCCTTAGATACTCTCCTAAGAAAAGTTGCTCCTCCCACCCTGAATAGTTCTACTAAGAGAAGAATAAAGGATTGATGAGAATGGTCTAATCCTAAAAGACTAGGTTACATTTCTCACAGCCATACTGTCTGTCACCTCCTCCCTTGCCAGGGTTGATTTATATTAGCTAATCAGTGAGGTGGGTACTTTGTTCTAGGACAGTCTGAGCTGGTTACAGAAAATATGCAACAAACCCGTAAGTGCTTATTTTAAGCTAAACAAATAACATTCCTAGGTTTGAGTCAGAAGATGAGGGAACCATGCTTGAAGTCCATAGGACAAGTGATTCTGATTAATCCAGATTGGAAATAGCTAGAGACAGGACTCGGCAAGAGTAATAAAAATATAGACAAAGCTCTAGAAACCTTCAAATTTTTCTTGTTTCACTTCAACAATGTTCTCTAACTTTAATCGACCTTTTTTTCTTTCCTGAAGGTTAATTGTGTCTGTTTTGTGAGAAAAATATCTGTAAGCCCAGTTTAAGAGGGCAAGCTCCAAGTTATGGTGTGGCTCTTACAGCTTCTTTTTCTAAAAAGACTTATATTTTTATTTTATATATATGAATATTTTGATGTATGTATATCTGTTAGCTACATGTATGTAATGCCCACCGGAGCCAGAAAGGGGTGTCAGATCCTCCAAAACAGATTAAAAAGTTTTGAGCTAGCCGGGCCGTGGTGGCAAACGCCTTTAATCCCAGCACTTGGGAGGCAGAGGCAGGTGGATATCTGAGTTGGAGGTTAGTCTGGGCTACGGAGTGAGTTCCAGGACAGCTAGGGCTATACAGAGAAACCCTGTCTCGAAAAACCAAAAAAAACAAGACAGGGTTTCTCTGTATAGCCCTAGCTGTCCTGGAACTCACTCTGTAGACCAGGCTAGTCTCGAACTCAGAAATCCGCCTGCCTCTGCCTCCCAAGTGCAGGAATTAAAGGCATGCGCCACCACTGCCCAGCGAGAAACCCTGTCTTGAAAAACAAAAAAAAAGTTTTGAGCTGGCAATGGGTGCTAGAAATTGAGTGAGGCCAGGTGGTCTGGAAACAGTGGACCCATCCTTCCAGTCCTTTTGACAGCTTCAAACAGCATATAGCATGTAGTGTTTTGTACAGATAGATGGCCAGGGCTTTTGTTTAATAGCAGAAGAATAATGTGAGTGGTCTTAATAGTGTGTTGAACTGTAGTGAATAAGACCAGGGATATTCAGACTTCAAGGAACAGGAAAAGGTTGTCTTTTGTTCATAGACCTCGGAGTCATACTACTTAGGTTTGCACCTAAGCTTTTAATCACTTAATCAGTATATCATAGTCATGTCATAAAGCTTCTGTAAGTAATTTGATATCCTGCCTGATATAGGATAAGTGTTATCTATGTGTTTGATTAAAAACGGTATCTAATTTTATTATAGAACTATTTAAACATTTTCTTTAGAAGACACTTTTGTAGTTTGAAACTTTTAGTCAAAATTCCTAAACGACTTCTGTATTTACCTCTAGTATAAAGTGGCCAAATAGCTTTAAAGTGTTTCAAGGACATCTGCCACTCAGTGTTGGCTCAGGGATGGGGACAAAACAGACCTAATTTTGACATTCTGTTACTATAAGTCGTAGACATCTGGTGGTTTTGATTGTAATCTCATCAGGAAACTGCAGCTAGAATATTGCTGTGGGCTGGGCAGTGGTGGCACACGCCTTTAATCCCACCCAGCACTTGGGAGGCAGAGACAGGAGGATTTCTGAGTTCGAGGCCAGCCTGATCTACAGAGTGAGTTCCAGGACAGCCAGGGCTACACAGAAAAACTGATTTGAAAACAAACAAACAAAAAAAAACAGAATATTGCTGTGAGTTGGAGATCAGTCTGAGCTCCAGGATGAAAAGATCTGAGAAATAAGATTGCTTTTGACTTGGTAACCTGGCATGTGTCAAAGAAGCCACCTGCATTTATCCCTCAGCAAAGCAAAATCAAGGCAATGACAAATGAGAATTAATTTAGGAAACCAAAGAGTGTTGGCCTTTGAGCAATCCAGTTACTTTTAGTTTGCTTACTTAGTAGTATGTGACTCTATAACTATGAACTATAGGCTCTAGATGGCTTTATTAGTAAAATCAGTCAAGCATTTAAAGAATTCTTACCATCTTTCAAAAAAAAATTGAGAAAGGGGTTTGAGAGATAGCTCAGCAGTTATGAGTACATAACTGCTCTTTCACTGAATCTGAGTCTCATTCCCAGCACCTATGTCAGATGGCTTATAACTGTCTATACCTCCAGTTCTAGGGGAGATCTGTTAGCTTCTTTACGTTTCTGCAGACACCTGTGTGTGTACACATATAAGTAACACATGTTTAAAAACAAACACTTCAAATTAAACTGAGACCAGTATAACTCTGATACCAAGCATTGTGTCTGGGAACTGTCACCCCATTACTTAGAGGTTGAAACAGGGGGCTTGTAACAGGTTTAATGCTAGCTATAGAGTGAGACACCTTTTTTTTTTTTTTAAAGTCTAGGGAGATGGCTCAGCAAGGAAACAGCTTACAAGGAAAGCCTTTCTGAATTTGATTCCTAGAACCTACAGATAGAGTAGCAAGCAAGCATCTATAATCTCTGTACTCTGAAGGGTGTGGAATAGAGAGTTGGCTGAAAGCTGGAGAATTGGCCAGCTAGCCTGAAGTTCACAGCACAGTAACAGAAACAAAAGAATGTCTGCTTCAAAACAAGGTGGAAGGAAAACAACTTAAACATTGTCCTGTCTTCTGTACTTGTATACTCTCACCCTACACACATACACAGGCACATAATAGAAAACCAAATCCAGTAGCATATTAGTTAAAAGATCATTTGCCACAACCAAGAATTGTTCCTATAATACAAGGATACTTCTGTGCAAAACTCAGTGTGGTATGCCATGTTGACTAATTATCTCTCAATTCAGTAAGACTTAGGCAGAGCATTCCATGAATATGACATTTACTATCACAGGCAACAAGAGCATAGACACAGTAAAAGATTGGAGAGAACACGAGGCGGAATGGAGGAGATACTTAGACACGGAGGATCTATCTGAGAAGGAACCCAGACAACTCAGAATTAAAAGTTACAAACTGTTAGTTAAAAACAGAGGAAGAATTTAAGTAGAAACTTCTCCAAAAAAGAAATACAGATGATCATTAAATATATAAAGCTTGTTCCACTTCATTAATTGAATGAAATCTAGAAAGTATCACATACATTTGTGAAGACAGCTATCAAAGCAGAAGACAGGTGCAGGAAGAAAAGTTGGAAATGAGGGAGGCTGCTTTGGAAAACAAGAATCATCCCAAAAACTTAGAGAGAGCATATGTACTGAGCAGCCTTCCCAGGGAGTGTGCTCTGGTCAGAGTTAGAGGCTATAGTTGGTCGGAGAACCTTGGCACCAAGAGTAGATGCTGAAGCAGAGGCCTGTGGTGTAAACAAGAAGGACCTTCCTCTCACCAGCCCTTTAAAATTGAGCCCTTACTCTGTAACTTAAGCCTTTTTAGTATATAAATGCTTCCTGTCCATGAATGAGTTTATAATATTTTCATAGAAGCACACCATGGAGAACAGTGTACAGTGAAGAGCAGTCAGGTGTCATCTGTATACAGACAAAAGCTGCACAAAGACTGCAGGACAGAATAACTTAAGCCCCATCTCTTTAATATCCCATCCGGCTTTGAAGAAGAATTCTCAGGATCCAGTCTGAGTAACATCACCTGCTGGGGTCCAAGCTGTTAACACCTGAGGGAGGGATAGTTCATCTTTCGCTACACACAGAATCTAGTAATTCCACATCTGAGCATCCATGTAAAAGAATTGTACTCCCTGGCCAGCAAGATGCCTCAGTGAACAACAGCATTCAGTGCAAGCCTGACAACCTGAGTTCAGTTCCTGGAACCCATAGTTACCTCTACAGCACACTGACACTTAAGTCCACATATCATGCACACTCACTCAGAGTAACACGCTAAAGATTTTCTTTATTGCACGTCCACATTCTTTTCAGCACCATTCATGGTAGCCAATATGTAGAAATGACCTACGTGTTCATCAGCAGGCTAATGAATAAAGAAAATTTATGCTAATATAAAATTGAATATTAGCCTTTAAAAATTCTGCCATATGCAACAATGTATATAAACCTTGAGAATGTTAAATTGAGCCAGTTAAAGAAAGATAAATGATAAACTATCCTCTTATATAACCATCTGAAATTGTCAAATTCATAGGTAAGGGGTGGTATTTGGAGAAGTGGCTCAGCAGTTAAGAGAATATTACTTTTCCAGAGGACCTGAGTTCAAATCTCAGCTCCTATACCAGGCAACTCCAGGAGCTCCAGGGCTTCTAGCTTATACAGACATACACATAATTTGAAATAAGTTAAACCTTAAGAGGGTTGGGGCTAGAATGAGAAGAGCATGAGATCTTAGCTTGATAAGTTGTACCAAAATGTGATTAGAATTCTGAAGATTTTCAAAAATGAGAAGAAACAATCAAATCCCGAGTACTTTTTTTACTATGCATTGTGAAGTTTGAGTTAATGTGAACTAATGGTAATGTACATCTATTTTTGCAGGTGTTAGTAAAATGGCTTTTCGTCACTTAATTGAGTTCACATACACTGCAAAACTAATGATACAAGGGGAAGAAGAAGCCAATGATGTTTGGAAGGCAGCAGAGTTTCTGCAGATGCTGGAAGCTATCAAAGCACTTGAAGTCAGGTACTGACTGCTTGATTTCTGCAGAAATGCTAATGACACTGTCAGTTAATACTGTAGAGTGTATGTTGGATCATTAAGTGGTGACGTCCTAAAACTAACGTCTGGATAGTGATTTGGTTTTCCATTGGCATTTGGTTTCTCAAGAGCATCTTAAAGTAGCATCTCTGGTATGTAATAAGAGAGTCTAGGCAGCTCTTCAAGGTGGCCTCTGGAAATTCCTTTGCTGAATTTGGGTGAAAATTATACTAAGAATGTTAATAAAAATAAATAGGCCAGATGAGAGTAAGGCAATAAATGGCTGTTTTAGTCAGAGTTCTCTCGCTGCAAAGAGACACCATGACCACAACAAAGGAAAGCATTAATTGGGACTGGCTTACAGTTTTGGAGGTTTAGTTCTTGGTTGTCATAGCCAGAAGCATGGCAGCACATGGGTAGACGTGGTGCTGGAGAGGTAGCTGAGACGTGTACATCTGGATATGTAGGCAGCAGTATTTGAAACCCCAAAGCCCGCCCCTAATGGCAAGAGTTCCTCCAACAAGACCACACCTCCTAATCCCTGTCAAATAGTTCTACTCCCTAATTACCAAGCATTGAAATCTGTGAGCCTATGGCGGCCAATTCTATTCAAACCACCACAATGGTCAAACTGTTATAACTATTACAATCTAAATGATTTCTATAAGCTTATTATGCACTCTGCATACTCTCTAAATGGTGTAAATCTCCATCTCAATTCCCAAGTACCAACTGCAATGGCGAATCCATCGATAAGGAGTTACTACTTGGTGACACATGCCTTTAGTCCCAGCACTCAGGAGGCAGATGTCTATGAGTTTGAGACTAGCGTAGTCTACAAAGTGAGTTCCAAGACAGCCAGGCCTACCCAAGGAGAAACCATGTCTTGGAAAAAAAAAAAAACTCAGAATTTCTTACAAGAGACATTCAGAAAATATTAAAGGATACAATAAACAAGTCACTCGGCATCTTCACATACCAGAGCGATGCACTGAGGGCTCGGGCACTGCTCTGGGTTACTCCAGCTCTGTCACTGGATCTCAGTGATGTTGCTCAGCTCCTGTCACATGGCATAATAATTCGACTTCCTACATAGAATTGTTTATGAAGTTAAATTAATACCTGTAACATGCATATAATGGAGTCTATCATATTGTATTCCAGATGTATGAGTTATTACTTCATTGTTACCTCTTGGTATCATTTGGTTTTCCCATTCCTCCTTCTCTTTTTAATAGTGACTTAGTACAGGCCATTAGCATTCCAGCAGCACCATTTTGGAAGTCGTTCCCTTAGGGAACAAAATTATTTAATCCAACTCACTGGTATGGTTTAGTCGAGAGATGAAATTGGGAATAAATCTAGGAGATAAATTGGATTATAATTGTCCATAAATAACATTTTTTAATCTTTATTTTTATTTTATGTGTATGGGTGTTTTGCCTTCATGTTTGTTTCTATACCTCGTACATGAGGTGTTCCTGGAGACCAGAAGAATTTTAACTGGAGTTAAAATTTAATGTAAGCTGCCATTGGGGTGCGGGGAATTGAACCCAGGTCTTCTGGCAGAGCAACTAGTGCTCTTCTCAGCCATCTTTCCAGACCCCAATAACATTTCTTTTAGCTGATTTGACAGTTCAAAATTACACTTCTTTGAAAAGAACTTGGTGTGTATCCATTCTGATCCCTAACACCTGGTACATATCATTGTTTGTGGATGTGTGCCAGTCCAAACCAGCCTAGTCTTCTCTGGCAGATGCCTGAAATTGATTAGCAAAGTAAAGATGTGTGCTGAGGCTTGGCATATAGATGGCAGTTTCCAGCCCGTGGTTTAATTGTTTTGAGTACCTTCTGAAGCCTTTGCTATTTTTCATTTAGTATTACATTTTAGAGGTTTATCTATAATGTCCTGTTACTGCATTCATTTTTATTGCCTAGTACTAGTTCATAGAGTAAATGATAGTGTGACATTTGAGTTACTTTCCCAGTGTTGCACTGTTAGATGCTGCTGTATACAAGTTAGTGGGCATGATAATGTTCAGTGAACATTGTGTTCCGTTGTTTTTGCTGGTACACAGAGACTGCAGTTTTATTCAATCCTCACCAGTACACTGAGTATTGCTAAGGATTATTTTTAAAAACCTTGCAAAACCCTGTCTCAAAAGAAAAGAAAAGAAAACAAACAAACAAAAACCCTTGCAAACATTTTAAAGTATTTATTCATTAGTTGGGGGAGAAGTAGCATACATGCTGTCACTTGGATCCCCAGAATCAAATACAAGCTTCTTAGTCCCTGTTCCATCTCTGGATATATATATGTGAGTCATTGTGTCCTGAATATTTAGAGAGAAGAGGGAGGGAGGGATAGGGGGAGGGAGGGAGGGGGAAGAGAGGGGAGAGAGAGATTCGTGTATGTGCCACAACAGGAATGCCAGAAGTCAAAGGACAAATTCAAGTAGTTGGTCTGTGCGTTGTGCAGGTCGTGGAGATCAAACTCAGTTGAGCCATCTCTGCAGCCCTGTTTTCAGAGTTTAATAAGGCTTAATGTGGTAAACATGTGCTGCTTTTGTACTTAACTGAGCCTCATTTCAAGTGTGGCTTGAGGGGCTGGAGAGGTGGCTAAGTGGTCAAGAGCATTGTCTGCTTTTCCAGAAGACCCAGATTTGATTCCTCACCACCCACATGGTGACTCGTGCTCATTTGTAAATCTAGTTCCAGAAGATCTGATGGCCTCTTCTGGCTTTTGTGGGCACAAGACAGGCATATATGGTGCATAGATATGAGTGGTAGGCAGCACATAAAATATAAAAGTACAGACTAAGGGGCTGGAAACATGGCTCAGCGATTAAGAGCACTTATTCTTGCAGAGGATCTGGGTTCAGTTCCCAGCACCCACATGGTGGTTCACAACCAACTATCCCTTACTTACTCCAGTTCCAGGAAATCTGTTCCCCTTTCTGACCTCTGCAGATACTGCCTACCCATGCGGTAACCATACATGTAGGCAAAATACTCATATAAAGTGAGTATGTCTCATAAAAAAAATTTTAAAATTTAAAAAGATGCAGGTTTTTGTTTGTTTGTTTTTTAGTTTTTTAGTTTTTCGAGACATGGTTTCTCTGTATAGCCCTGGCTGTCCTGGAACTCACTGTGTAGACCAGGCTGGCCTCGAACTCAGAAAATCCACCTGCCTCTGCCTCCCAAGTGCTGGGATTAAAGGTGTGTGCCACCACCACCCGGCAAAAAGATGCAGTTTTAACATACCCATAAAACCATTATCTCTACAAACTTAATATGACAATCCAGTCCTCCTTTTTCAGTCATTATTATTAGCGAATACAGCAGGTCTTACCTAATTTCATCATAGTTTTGAAATGTATTGATATCATTGTTGTGGACATTATCTACTTTCCACTCTGAAACAGGCAGACTTTGTTTTTAAGCTATTGTGTAGCTGGGCAGTAGTGTCGCACACCTTTAATCCCAGCACTCGGGAGGCAGAGGCGGCAGATTTCTGAGTTCTAGGCCAGCCTGATCTACAGAATTACAGGACAGCTAGGGCTATACAGAGAAACCTTGTCTCGAAAAACCAAAAAAAAAAAAAAAAGCTGTTGTGTATACAAACAACTTTGAAAACAGATCCAAAGTAAATCGTTGTCTGTGTATTTGTTATAAATCATGCAACAGCATGAGAGATCCGTGAAGAGTTTCCCAGCAATATTCTTGTTTCTGTGTTATCTTGGCCTCTGGGGATTTTCCTCATAATTGCCTTTCGTTAGTCAGTGGTAAATCTATCAGTAGGGACTGTGACCTAATCTGTTCCATTTTTCTCATTAGGCTTATTTAAGACTACTATCAACAGAATTTGAGTAAACATCTGCCTACCTTGTACCTACAAATTTAAGGCCTACTTCACTAGGGAAACAGGTTGGCTTTGTCTGCAGTTCAGAGAGAATGCCAATTTTATTTTTTGTAGGGCTGTCTAAAGGTAGTCAGTTCAGGTTTTCTTATTTATCACAAGACACCTTACTATCTGCTCTGTGGCAGTTGCCCATGTTGTAGGCCTGTATTCTGAAAGATGTGATGTTCCTCCCACATACCTCCTCCAGTTGCTGCTTTCCCTCCACCCCATGGAATTAATATCCTAGTTTAGCAACTGTAACTTACTCCTTTCTAGTCATCCACTCCTGCCCAGAACTCGCATAGAAAATATTAGCCCACTTTTATATAGTTTAGAGACCTGCCATGTTTCCCACTTGGCCTCACGTGTGCCTTTATAAATGTGCTGCTAGGTCCAGTGGTTTTTATTCCCGTGATATAAGATTCTAATACAAGAATCTAGATGACTAAAGTAGAATTAGGTTTGAATCCCGTAATCCCCTATCTGAAAGAGATGCCAACTTTATTGCCCCATAGTTGCTGTTGGAGGAAAAAAATTGTCAAAGAATATTCAGAGCAGAATCCTTATTTTATAATTAGGTTTATGTAAGCCTCCCCTCCTTTTTGTCTTCATCATTACTCGGGAAGCAGCTGAGAAGAAATGATCCCTTTGTGGGGACAGCTGAACTTGATGACCAACCTGCCTTACTCAAATTTTTGGACAAGCAGGAGGTGAGGGAAGTGGAGTACCAAATCATTTTGAGTCAGTGTCAGAATTGTAAGAATTCAAATAGCTTTGTTGGAGGTAGGAAGCATGAGAGACTAATACCTTCCTGTTATCCAGTTACCACAGTGCTTTTGTGATAAAGATGCACTATTTTCAGACTAGATAATCTAGGAAGCCAAACATGACATGGTTTTATGGACCATAGTCCTGAGGCCTGAAGCAGCTAGCTGTTCAGACTGGAGCAGCACTAGAATAACCTGAAAAGATTATCAAAGTGAAGCTACCATACACAGGTCCCAGATCAGTGTCAGTTTGTAAGTAACAGCATCCTGTGAGATGTTGCTGCTTCACTGCCAGACAGGCAACCTTTTAGGAGGCTTCAGAAGTCAGGCATGAAGTCTACACTTGAAGACCAGTTTGTGATAATGAATGTGTTAACACATTCACAGTGTTGGCTCTTGGCATTAACAGTGACAGTCAGGGCAAAGCAGGCTTGCTTATTTAATAGGCTGCTTCCACCAATTGATTAGTCTTCTTAGAGAATGGCCATTCGTCATGGACATATAATGAGTGACTCAGGAAGTTTCTACTCTGTTTATCCCTATGATTGTGGCTTTCAAAGTAACTGTCTTCAGTGTGCCATGCCTTTCAAGTTAGCTCACCAAATAGTTAAGCCACTGGCAACAGCCCATGTGCCAGTAAAAGTGTAGCAACATAAATCATAAGGAATGCTGATCAGATTTATGATGACAGTGTAAACTTCTGCCTACAAAGCATTGTTGCCATGTCTAGTTTGACTTTCACAGATACTGTTGAGGCTAATCACATGCAACAAAAGCCCAACCAACCACTTTTTCAAATTAAGCATTTTGTCTTGACTGACCAAAGAAAAGATACTTGCTGGACACCTCTTAACCATATTAGCCACAAAGTATGGTTGACTCACATACAAAATGAGACTTCAGGCTGGAAGACTTGAGCTTTCCACAGGTTGGGTATCGATTTCAGTATGTGACCAGCAGCATGCTAATTGTTTTCAGAGGAATTGTACCTTGTAGCCCTGACTAGGGTCAAGTCTAAAACCCAAAGCCTTTGAGTAGAGACTGCCTCCATTTGCCTGAATTGCTTCCAACATTATTATTGGATTGTTCTTAGTCCCCATTGTGTGTGTAAGGAGATTTTTGCTCCACCATGAGTTTTGTTTTTCCTTAAAAGCAGCTGAAATCAAGATAGAGGGGAAGAGAGAAGATAGAGACAGATGTGAAAGGTGACACACTGCCAGGAAGCAAGGCACATTTTCTTTCTGTTTCAAGCAGCCTAGAGGCTAGGCTGCATGTTTCTTGCCATATCGTGTTTTCAGCCCACCCAACACCTCAGTCAGCAGCAGGGTGAAAACTTCTAAAATGGTCTGTTTTAGGTCATGGGCCTTCTTGACTTAGCATCTCTCTCCATGTTTTCTAGATGAGGATGACAGATAGATGCCCTTTGGCTTGACTTAGGTTTGAGTTGCAGCACTTACTTTTTGCAGAGCACACCCTGGATGTTTGATGCCCTTGCCACAGTACTGTCTCTTAGGCTTCCGTGGAATGTTAACAAAAGGTGGCAGTGGGGAGGCAGAGGTTAATGGGCCTGTGGTAAGACTTTTCCCACTCTTTTCTAGAAAGTTAAGGATTTTAGTTCTCACGTTTTAGTCTGTGATCCACTTAGAGTTATTATTTATAAATGGTATGAGTTTAAAGGTAGAAGCCTATTCTCTAATATACTTATCAGATATTCCAGCACCAAAGAAGTCTGATTTTACAGATTTTTTTTTTAAACCTATACTTTATATATTTCAGAAACAAAGAAAACTCAGCTCCATTAGAGGAAAACACTACAGGAAAAAATGAGGCAAAAAAAAGAAAGATTGCAGAAACTTCGAATGTTATCACCGAGTCATTGCCGTCTGCAGGATCAGAACCTGTGGAAATTGAGGTGGAGATTGCTGAAGGCACAATTGAAGTAGAAGACGAAGGCATCGAAGCTTTGGAGGAAATGGCTTCTGCCAAGCAGTCCATAAAGTACATACAGAGCACAGGCTCCTCCGATGATTCCGCTCTAGCATTGTTGGCAGATATCACCAGCAAGTACCGTCAAGGTGAAAGCAAAGGACAGATTAGCGAAGATGACTGTGCATCTGACCCCATAAGCAAACAGGTAGAAGGTATTGAAATTGTGGAACTTCAGCTGTCACATGTGAAGGACTTGTTCCATTGTGAGAAATGTAACCGTTCCTTTAAATTGTTTTACCATTTTAAGGAACACATGAAATCACACTCCACTGAGAGTTTCAAGTGTGAAATATGCAATAAAAGGTATCTTCGAGAGAGTGCATGGAAACAGCACCTGAACTGTTACCACCTTGAGGAAGGTGGCGCAAGTAAGAAGCAAAGAACTGGGAAAAAAATCCACATATGCCAGTACTGTGAGAAACAGTTTGACCACTTTGGACACTTTAAAGAGCACCTTCGAAAACATACAGGTAATTAGCAGATACTTTGTTTTGAGTATTATTTTTTCTACATTCACTTGAAATCTAAATCCTGTTTTTCTCTCTGTATTTTCTGATGTGCATGGTACATAATTATTTCTTGATGCTTTAAATGCAAATCAGTGTCAACCTTAAAAATGATTGTTTTTATGTCTTGCCCTATTTTATATTCTTTAAAGAAATATGTAAAATAGATTATAGTTTCTTTGCAAAGTACCATGAATTATTAAATTTTAATTATTATGTGAATTTATTCCTCTGTTTTCCATGTTAACATGTTACATAGCTACACATATTTATAAGCAATCTAACATTTTTATATATTTTTTTTTCTTTTTGAGGTTACATACATTTATAATCCTCTTTTTAGGAGTATGTACTGCATTCTGTGGTTGTTGAATTTGCATATGGGTATGTGTATACCCTCTGTGCACCTGTGTGTGTGAAAGCCAGAGATGACAGGCCCTTCTCCAGGGGTTTTGGTTTTGGTGTTTTTTTTTTTTTTTTCGAGACAGGGTTTCTCTGTGTAGTTCTGGCTGTCCTGGAACTCACTCTGTAGACCAGGCTGGCCTCAAACTCAGAAATCCCGCCTGTCTCTGCCTCCCAAGTGCTGGGATTAAAGGCATGTGCCACCACCGCCCAGCCAGGATTTCTTTTCATCTTTATTTTTGGAAGCAGAATCTCACTGAACCTGAAGTTAATCAACAAATCTGTCTGGCCAGGAAGCTTCAGGGATATGCCCCCACTCCCCACCCCAGCCAGATGCTGAAGTTACATACCACACTGCCTTCCTAGCTTTTTACATGGTGTTTGGGAGTTAAATCTCATATCCTGTTTGTGCAGCGGACACTTCCAGTAGTAGTAATATATTTTTGACCCAGAAAAATATGGTCACCTATGTCTGTCTCTCTCCACCGCTCTTAATGGCAAGTATGTCGGGACGAGTGACAGCCAAGAGGGGTGAGGCGTGCTCGTTCTTCTAAGAGTCATCTTACTCCTGAAGAGGTCCCAGGAAGCCTATCTCTGGCCAGCATAGTTCTGTGTTGTTCTCCCACGTTCACATTGGATTCCTTTTCTTGCTAGGTTTTCTAAGTCAAGCACAGGACCTGCTACCAGTGATACCACTGACTTAATTTTTTGCTAGGCTCGAAACCCTCTATAACAGTATGGAGAAACCACTTACCACGAGGTGCTAAGTATTAGATTTCTGGACAGTTGTGTTTGAGGCTTGTTACTTACAGTGATGAAGGCTATTTGGAGTGTTGATACTGGAAATAGAACATAGGTACATACACCATGCAGGATATTTTTCTTTGATGCTGGAATTTGGACAGCTACTAGTGGGTTTTTTTTTTTTTTTTAATTAGCTGTCTCACTGCCCTGAGTTGTTTGTACACTAACTGAACTTGAAGAATCAGATAGATTCAGAAAATGTGTTATTCCAGCTCCAGTTATGATGACTCAGAGGAAAAGAAGTTAGCCTGGAAACAGGTTTTCAAGCAAGAAATAAGACACACAGTCAGGAAAGTGTGAAAGCAAGTTATTTTCATCGCTAGTAGAAGGATGGATGACTACAGAGTTGGTCAAAGTGGAGGAGTACCAAGAGCAGACCACCCGGGCAGCACAGGGGATCTGCAGGTGTATTGTGGGCGACATAGGTGGGGACAGCAAGAGAGGAAGGAAGCTTTCCTATCCTGTGCTTTTCATTGAGCAGAGCAAGGGCTGGCACACTTCTGTCTGTCTCTTCTTACTCAAGATGATGTGAGATAACTGAAGGAACTTAATTAGCTTTGCTACTTACAGATTATAGAGCCATATGCTCAGTGTAGGGTCCATTAAGCACCAAAGCAAACTGAACTGGCTTGTAGACTTAAATGTAGAAGCAAAATGATCAGATTTCTGTTTTAGAGGGGTGACTGGCAAAATAGAGGAATGTGGAATAAAAGCTGCTGGCTCTGATAAGGAAACCTTTGACAGTGATCTAAAGGTAATGGCAGCAGTAGTGAGCGAGCAGGTGGAGTGGGGCAGGTCCACAGGATCCGTGCTGCTGAGACTTGAAGATGAAAGACCGTGATCTCTATCTTTGTGTTAGAGTGACTCTGACTGGAAGTCACTTTCTATTAAGAAAACATCAAGCAAAACCAGCAAGGAGGCAAAGGAGAATACCATATCCATTTGACATATGTATTTAAAAATGAGTCTTGAGGTGAATTCAACATGGTTTTAAATAATTACTCTCTAAAGGTGCAGAAAATAAGTCACCATTGACTTAATCCCTTCCTGATAAATGCCAGTTTGACAAACATGGTGAGTCACTTTATATTGAGGCCCCCTTTTTTTGCTCTAAGGGTAATGGCAGCTATCCCACAGATAAGGCAAAAAAGAGAAGAGTGAAAGCACTTGAACGATCAACAGTCCACATGCCTTTAAGAAAAGAAAGGCACCTGGCTATTTCTAGATGTCACCAGGCTTACTAAGCTAATTGTTTAGTAATAGACACAGTTCAAGTGGTGAAGTAGAAAGTGAGCCCTTCCTACTTCAGCAGATCTCTTAAAAGCAGGCTCAGGGGATGACAGGGGAGAGCATTGCTTTGGCATGCAGAGCACACCAGGGTTAGGGCAGGGCCAGCGGGTCAAGGGTAGAGTGTTTGCCTCCAGCCTTCAGGTGTCTTCCATGCATTATCAAGTGATCCATCATAAGTACACACAGTTCTAGGAAAACATAAGCAAGCACTGCACAGATTTATATCATTTAATGTTAGACTATGGTTGGTTGGTTGGTTGGTTGGTTGGTTTTTTGAGACAGGGTTTTTTGATAGCCCTTGGCTGTCTTGGAATTCTTTCTGTAGATCAGGTTAGCCTCAGATTCAGAGATCCTCCTGCCTCTGCTTCCTGAGTGCTGTGATTAAAAGACATGTGCTACCATGCCTGTCTAATATTAGGGTTTTTGTTTTGTTTTTTTTTTCCTTTTTCTTTTTTTTTGGTTTTTCGAGACAGGGTTTCTCTGTGTAGCCTTGGCTGTCCTGGAACTCACTCTGTAGACCAGGCTGGCCTTGAACTCAGAAATCCGCCTGCCTCTGCCTCCCAAGTACTGGGATTAAAGGCCTGCGCCACCACAGCCCAGCAATATTAGGGTTTTTTGCTTTGTTTTTTTGAGGCAAATTCTCATTAAATAGCCCAACTGATCCTTTTGCTTCAGCTTCCCGAGTGCCAGAATTACAGGCATGTGTGCAGTGATACTCTGCTTACAGTCTTTTCAATGAACCACTTACGGAGGTTTTGTTTTCTTCTATAGCTACTTAACAGTGATGCTAAACCACTATTAGCATGGGTATGTGATGGTAGCTCTAAGTAAACTAAGTAAAGTTTTTACTAGAGATTGCCAAGTATGACATTGTAAGCACCCTCATACATTTACCTTTTTACACAGGCTCCTGAGATATACTTTTAAAGGCTTGCTGCATATATGTCCATGTGCAGTTGCCACCATGAGTGTGCAAGTCAGAGAACAACTTGAAGGAGTTGGTTCCATCCACTGTCTGGGTTCCAGGAGTTGAGTCCATCAGTCTTAGCAGCCAGTGCTGAGCCATCTTCTGGCCTATGACATTTAGTTTTTAAGAAAATAATTGCCAAGTTAAAGAAATCTTGGCAAATATCAGGTTGATTTTTAGTCCCTCCCTCCCTACCTCTCTTGCTTTGTATGTGTGTACCTGCTTGTAGAGGTCAGAGGTCAACTTCAGGTGTCTTTCTCCACCTTATTTTTGAGACAAGAGTCTCTCATTGACCCTGAAGCTCACCCACTGGCTGGCTGGCTCCAGGGAGCTACCCGTGTTCATCCTACTACCACATTACTTCAGGGCTGCAGTTGCAGTGCTACCACAGTGGGTTCTGAGGTGAGTCAGACTCGGGTCTTCATGCTTACATGGCTAGCACTGTACTGATTCATGTCCAAGCCCTCTGTTGTCTTTCCAAAAGGCTGTAACAATTTGTGCTTATAAGTTTCATTAGTAATGAAAATCACACACTAATAAAACACAACCATTTTGTTGAGCATATTTCTCAAAGTTTCTTGAATTAACAAGTTCCCATATCAACGTCAATTCTAGATGTAAGTGTTAACTATTTTTTCCCTCATTTGGCAACTGTACACAGCTGTGCTTCATTGAGTGAACATGTGACTTGTGGTAACTTGGTAACTTGTGTCAGTCTACTTCTATTTTAGCATTGTCCAGAACCTCCTCCTAACTGGAGTAGTGATGCTGAAGTCTTGGTCCTGTTGTCTGCAAACACTGTGCTGTCTTTGAATCCCCAGCCCTGGACAGTTCTGTCCCTGCACCTCCAGTGTATCATCATAGTCTGTTATCCATCAGAACCTTAGCCTTGTTATGTCTCTTCTTGCATCATGGGGTCCTACTTGTGTTTAAGAACAGCCTTCATCTTGGAATTCTTTTACCTCTTTACTCCTAGTGAACAGTGCTGGAAAAAAATGATTTCAAACCTTAATTGAGTAAGCTTCTTGTCTGATGTATCTCTTTCTAAATGCTTCTGCAGATTCTCACTGTCATATTCAAGACCCTTATACCCTACTTTAGCATTAGCATCACTCATGTTGCCTTCATCTCCAGCAGCTTGCTTTTCTTGAGAGAACAGTCCTCAATCTTGTTACTTCATACACCTACCAGAACTATGTCTATCTTTATTAACTCATCCTGTCCTTTTCCCCTGCCGCCTTCTCCTGCAGGAAGTAACAAAATGGTGATTCCTTGTTGATTAGGGATCTCTTCAAGTCCCCACACACCCCTTTTTTAAAGAGAGAGTTTGTGGGCTGGAGAGGCAGCTCAGTGGTTAAGAGTACTGGTTGCAGCCAGGCGGTGGTGGCGCACGCCTATAATCCCAGCACCTGAGAGGCAGAGGCAGGTGGATTTCTGAGTTCGAGGACAGCCGGGCTACACAGAGAAACCCTGTCTCGAAAAACCAAAAAAAAAAAGAGTACTGGTTGCTCTTACTGAGATCCTGGTTCAGTCCCCAGCACCCATTTGGCAGCTCACTCCAGTTCCAGGGCATCCAACACCTTCACACAGTCATATGTGCAGGCAAAACACCAGTGCACATGAAATAAAAATAAACATTGTAAAAATTAAATTAAAAAGAAAAGTGCGTACATGTGTTTTTAAAAACTGAACCCGGGGTCCTTGTGCATGCCTGAGAAGCATTCTGCCATTGAGCCTCATCCACAACCCTCCCTGCAGATGTTCGTGAAAGACTTCTGTACTGCTCATACTGTTGTGCTTCTTACGAACTTCTCCATTCAGGGTCAGCCTGGCTCCTAATTTCACTGTGCCTCTGACTTCTAATTTCCCTTGGTATCATGTGTCATTCACGTTTCTGTTTCTGCTGTTAACATCTACTTGGTCTTTTCTCACTACTGTGTACTCAGGGTTTTGTAATTATATAACACGCTGAGGATTTTGTTCCATCTTGGAAGTACTCAATACCACTAGACACAACCCCTTTATCTACATATCAATCCATTTTCCTACAATTCTCTCTTGGGCACCTCTGCTCCACTTTGAATTTCTTTTAAGTTTCTTTTTTAACCTCTTAGATTCTTTTTTAATTGTATAATTTTATATGTATAGATGCTTTGCCTGCATGTAGTCTATGCACACAGAGACTAGAGTGCTGCAGATCCCCTGGAACTAGAAATTAAAGGTGGTCGTGAGCTGCCATGTATGTGCTGAAAATCAAATGGTCCTCTGGAAGAGCAGCTACTCAGCCATCCCTCTAGCCTCTCATTTATTTTTTGAGACAGTTTCATGTTGCCCAGATGGCCTTGAATTTAATAAATTGTCCAGGATGACCTCGACATGCCTCCACCTCCCAAGTACTGAGTTACGGCTGTGTACCACCACACTGAATTTATGTGGTGCTAAAAGTTAAACCCAGGACTTTGTGCTACTTTGCAAACAAAAAACAAAAACCCTAAATTTATAGTCTTTCCCAGAAAACCCACTCCAGACTTCATTTGAACTCCTGGGCTCTTGATACAAGATGGCATGTTAAGCCAGAAATTTGGGAGTCGTAGTTAGCTACTTGTCCTTATTCATTTCTGTGTAATGCTATACTTCTGTGCCTCTGACTGAAGTGCACTGCTGCACAATTGTCCTGTGCCCCCCCCCCTTCTTTTTTAACACAGGTTTTCAGTGCTATGCACTTTCATGAAAATGTTCAAAACAGTTTATTTGCTTTTTGTGTTTTACTTTCGTTTTGTTAGAGATCATCTCACAGTATGGCACTGATTGGCCTCAAACTTACCTAATCTCAGCCTCTCTAGTCTAGGATTAAAGGCACTCACCACCATGCCCCTGTGGATCTTGCTATGTTGCCTAAATTTGTCTCAGACTTAGAATCTGCCTGACTCAGCTTTTTCCCCCTCTTACCATGTATATATCAGGCGACATTTTAAGTGATGACAGTAAAAACATAAAGCCACACATCCATAATCTCAGGATTAGGAGAAGCTTTATCTTTTTACTGTCATCACTTAAAATGTTTCCTGATACATACATGGTAAGAAAGGGAAAAGCTTAGGGAAAGGCTAGTTTTGTATTTCCATATTACCTCCAGATCTGACTTAGCATGAGTGTTCCCCTTCTTAAGCATGTGTTGATTAAGTCAGGCATGTCCATGCCTGTAGCTGTAGCACTTGGGAGGCCGAGAGCTGAGGCATGAACATTAAAACTTTAATAAGTTCCAGCCTGGGGACCATAGTGAGACTGTATTTTTAAGAAAAGGGAAAGCACTTGCCCCCCACAGTCTCAGCACTGGAGAGGCAGAGACACGCTCAGAAGAATGACCGCAAGGGTTTGTGGCCAGCTTAGTATATATGACAAGTCATTCTCTGCCCCCTACAGACACACACACACTCAAAGAAAATTGAATATGATCTGGGTGGGGGGTACTCTGACCTTTAATCCCAGTACTCGGAGGCAGGAGGATCTCTGAATTTCAGGAGGCCAGCTTGGTCTTCATACCAAGTGACAGGCAGCCAGAGCTACATAATAGAGACTAAGAAAACAAAAAGAAGGAAAAAAGAATGATGCGAACGTTGTCGAGAAGTAAGCCTCAGTGGTAAGTCGTCTTCCTGGCATACATGAAGCCTGGGGTTCAATCCTTAGCACTGCAAAAGAAAAAAAAAAGCATATTTGCTTTTGCTAATGTTCTCAATTTGTCAATATATTTTTTTCTTACAATAGGTGAAAAACCTTTTGAATGTTCAAATTGTCACGAGCGGTTTGCTAGAAATAGCACTCTCAAATGTCACCTCACTGCATGCCAAACTGGAGTAGGAGCAAAAAAGGGAAGGAAGAAGCTTTATGAATGCCAGGTATGTGTGGGTATGCTTTGTTTTTGCAAGAGGAACTTACTGTAGTCATTGGAAGTGCAGAGTAAACGGTCCTTGACCCATGGGGTTGACTGGGAAGTTTCTTTTTTTTTTTTTTTTTTAAATCAAATCGTAATTTTTACTTATTCACACAGGGGTTATAAACACAAAAAGGCAGGACGTGGGGAAGGGGATGACACTGGAGTGTGGGTGTTCAGGGGGAGTACAGATATCTTTCAGAACAGGGTATCGGCTGGGTGAGGGTTCAGGGGATAGGTCACCTATGATTCACTTGTCTTTATCTAAGTTGGTAATATCTGCCAAGGCTACCTATTTACAAGGTCTATGACTACTCAGGCTAGTAAATTTCTACAAAAGCTGCCTGTTTACAATAGCTTATAGCCATCTGTTTCAGTATTTTTCCACAGAGACCCAAGACTTGGTGTTAGTATACATGTATGACAGGCCTATTGCTGATTTTAGGCCTTCAGTGTATAAGCAGGGTTGCCCCTGACATCTCCTCCCTTCTCTAAGTATAAAAGGGCTGTGGCAATTCTAATCTTGGGAAGGTGGAGATAGAGGCCTGATCTCCAGTAATTGAAGGGGACTTTGTAATGGCTCCAGTCCCCCTGTCGTTGTCCAGTGAGGCTTGAGGGCCATACCCATCCTTTTTCCTGAAAGGGGGATACTTTTGACATCAACCCCTATCCAGTCAGACTTGTCCCTCGGGGAACCCAAAGAGATATTTTTAACTTTTATTTATATTCCCTTGTAGTGCTTAGCCTCGAAGCCTAAGCAAGAATTCAGATTGCCAGTCAGAGGGGGTTCTGGGTGGCCCGTTTCTGCTAGGTCTAGGGGCGGAAGTCCCCTCTTTTAGGTTGGGTGGAGATGGGTTTTGGGAACACCCTGGATAAAGTAACAACCTCATCTTGAGTCTCATGGTCCTCCATAGCTAACTTATGATAATGTATCTGAATAGGTTTTGCTACCAAATTACTTATCTGTTGTTTCACAAAGTTAGTCAGCTTATTTAAGGCCCAAGGACCAAAAGAAGTAAGCAAAAATAACCCAATTAATGGTCCCAAGATGGGAGGAAATAGGGTTGACAACCATGGAGAGGTTGAAAACCAATGTAAGAGAGTAAATCAAGTCCAATAAAGTCCTTTACAATTTTTGGAGGTCTCTTCAGACAGCGAAATGAGGGATTTCTTCAGATTAGTGATGTCAGTCTCTAGCTGTTTGATATTCTTGTCAATGACCCGTCGAAGGTCTGAGTAGTATAAGTTTGGAGCCCAGCATCTGGATTAGAACTTCTAACAGCAGACATCACGGGTGATTCATTTACCTGAGACACTGCCTGGGTTAGAGCTCCTGGGAGGCCCTCTTCCTCTGGGTTTTGTGGGGTTGGGTACAGAGCTGCCGCCTGGGATCTGCTCTGTGCTCGGGCCCAGTCTGGAAGTCCCCTCGACTGGGAAGTTTCTGATGTGACATTACTGTAAAAAGCACTGTGTGTTCAGTAGAAACCATTTCTGGAATTTTGAAATCTGATCTTTTCCTGAATTAGTGAAATCCAGTAAGTAGGATCTTCTCTTGTGACACTGCGCAGTAGCAGCCTCAGCTCCTCTCTAACCAAGCTCTCACAAGACTAAACAAAACCAATACTCCCCAGAACAGCCATGAATATGGGCCAGTACCAAACCGTGAATTCCTTAAACTAAGGGTTTTATTTTAACTTGTACAGCTCTTGAATGTGAACTCTGGAGATGACAGTGTCCTGTTGCGGTGTCAATGGGTTGGACATGCCTTTCGTTCCTATAGTGTGGGTAGGTTAGGTGCAGTAAATGCCCTTTGGACACAGCATTGTGTGGTGTATCAGCAGCCTTCAGAAAAACTTGGAAGTAAATATTTTATATGGGTTATTAACACCCTTAGATGATCAATATTGATAAAAATGTCTTAAGTAGTAGTCTAAACAGAAGTGCAGGTTTATTAGGTGGTTTTCTTTGTTTCCTTTCTTTTCTTTTTTTTCTCCTTTCTTCTTTAAGGCAGTCTACCATATCCCAGGCTGGCCCTTGATCTGTAGCTGAAGATGACCTAGAATTAGGATTTTGTCCTGTCTCTCTCTCCCAAATGCTGAGGTGTGTACCGCCACACCTGGTTTGGGGAAATAATAGATTTGGGTCATTGTTTATATTTATTTACTAATGGCTCCCTGTGCATGCATGAGGACACTTTTTAGGAGTTTGTTCATTTTTTACTACGCGGGTTTCAGGGATTTCGCTCAGGGATTGTGCCCGGGCTTGGTAGCAAGTGCCGCCTTTACCTGTTAGCCACCTCACCTAAACACAGTTAATTATTTCTAACCATAGGAACAGTCACTGGCTTCAGGGAGAGGACCAGGGAAAGCAGAAAAGATAGAACTGTGTTTTCCATGATTAGTATATATATTTTTTATCCCAAATAGTGTAATGGATCTAAATCTTGAAACTGTGGGATAAACTATGATATTGTTACTTTATATTTGATATTTGACAGAAGCAATGCTGGAATATTCCCAGAATTTAGTCAGTTGTTAGGTATCAAATGAAACCAAGTGTGCGAAATAGCTTTGCACTAGGTGCCCTGGAAACTATATTTAAGATGGTTTTGTAATAACTTAGTAGTGTAGATGGTAGTGTTCTGTGGTTGGTTGGCTGGCTGGCTGGTTGGTTGGTTGGTTGGTTGGTTTCTGATACTGGGGATTAAACACAGGGACTCCCATATGCTAGGCAAATACTCCTATCACTAAGTTACACATTCAACCCGTATTAATGTGCTCTTTGTGGGGATTTCTTTGTTGGTGATTTTTGTTTTATTTTGTTGTATTTGTTGACGCTTAGGATTAGAACCAGTATTGTGCCTTGTGAGTGCTAGGCAGATACCAGTCAGCTAACCTCAACCCGTTAGTGTATTTTATGGAGAATAAGTGTATCCACATTTACTTCAGTATGATTATAATTATTAACATACTGTATTTGGTGATTTCAGGTCTGTAACAGTGTATTTAACAGCTGGGACCAGTTCAAAGACCATTTGGTAATACACACTGGAGATAAACCCAACCATTGTACTCTGTGTGACTTGTGGTTTATGCAAGGAAATGAATTAAGGAGGCATCTTAGTGATGCTCACAATATTTCAGAGCGTATAGTAACTGAAGAAGTCCTTTCAGTAGAAACACATTTACAAACGGAACCAGTGACATCAATGACTATTATAGAACAAGTTGGGAAAGTGCATGTGTTACCACTGCTTCAGGTCCAAGTGGATTCCGCACAAGTAACTGTAGAACAAGTTCATCCAGATCTGCTCCAAGACAGCCAAGTGCATGATTCACAAATGAGTGAGCTTCCAGAGCAGGTCCAAGTGAGTTATCTGGAAGTGGGCCGAATTCAGACTGAAGAAGGCACTGAAGTACATGTGGAAGAGCTTCACGTTGAACGGGTAAATCAGATGCCAGTTGAAGTACAGACTGAGCTTCTAGAAGCTGACTTGGATCACATGACCCCCGAAATCATGAGCCAAGAGGAGAGAGAGCCTAACCATGCAGATGCTGCCATGGAAGAACACGAAGATGCTGAGGGGTTAGAGACCAAACCAAGAGAGTATTCCCAAGCTAGAAAAGCAGAGAATGACAGGACATGCCGGTTTTAGACTGAAATAACAATTATATTTTTAAATTTACATTTGGGGTAAACTGATGGGCAGTGTGACCTTAACCTATCAAATAAGTGGACCAAAGTTAAACTATTTCTGGTGTGCTGAACTGTTTCTATGGAAACAGGCTGATGTCCTTCCAGTTAATGTCACAGAATGGGAATATTCCTCATAATGAGTGGGAGCATTGAGAAGTCTATTTCTGGTAACTTAAATGAATTATATTCTTATTATATAGTTGGGTATGAATGCATCTATTTTCATTGTGGTAAGGGTCTCCGTATCCTCTTCCCCGGGTCATGTCTTTCCCTTCTTTGCATATTATAAAATCATACTTAAAACCATTAGAATACATACATTTGTATTCTAATGCATGTTAAAAAATTGAGTATGTAGGCAACACAAGGCTGCATGAGGGAAAGAAGTGCATTGTTACTGTGCAGTTAATAGTTGGGGGCTGGCTTTATTTTGAACAACATTCTTGTCTATCCAATGGCTACAAATGCTGTCCCCACAGCAGAAACGGTGGTGGCAGAATTTCTAGAATGTTAAAAAAACAAAAAACAAAAAAAAACCACCCTGTGCCTTTTCAAAACCAACAAAACTTCAGAAAAAAATCTCTGGTTCTTTCAAAGTTTGTGTTTTAAAGAGCAGTGTAAGTGCTCTGTCTGGTACTTGGTATTTTTTGCTTAAAATGACAACTACCATTTTTTTTTCCTTTAAGTTACATTGAAAATTTTCATTTAACGGCAGCTGAAGGGCCATTTTCAATTAGAAAAGTTCACTTCCATCTGTGGTAAACTTTATTTTGATGAGAAGTTGCACTAGTATTTTACCACCAGATGGAAAAAAAATTAGATGAGCATCATTTTAAAATTAATGTATTTAAAATAAAGTACAGAGGAAAAGTATGTATATAATATATCAGGCTTTGTTTTGAGTGGAATCTTTTCCCCCAAACCTTAATGTAAAGATTTTGTGCTATAACTTTTAAAGCCATACAAATAAGAGTGCTAAACTGTGGACTTAAAAGTAGTTGTGTAAATATTTTTAATCAGTATTACTTGGAAAATAAAAATATAACAACCACATAAAATCAATATTGCTATTTTCTTTACCTGTTAAATACTGGGAGATAATTTACATTTTAAAGTAAACTTTGAAATTATATGTTCATGACTCTTTTTAAAGTTATTTTATTATTTTATGTGTGTGAGTGTTTTGCTTATATGTATGTCTGTGTACCATGCGTGTGTCTGGTGCTCCCCCGCCAAAACCCAGAAGATAGAGTTGGTTGTGAGATGCCAGATGGGTGCTGGGAATCAAACCAGTGTCCCCAGAAAGAACAGCAGTGCTCTTAACTGCTGAGCCATCTCTAGCCTTCTTATGTTTTTTAATTATCAATTTGGAGATGCTTCATGTATTTTTGTGTCTGTAGTAACAGGGCTCATTAACTAATTAAGATATAAGATTGTTAATACATACTCCGTAAGCCAAGAGTTAGCCGAAAAGGCCAAGACACAAGTTACTTGTATATTTGTAGATCTTACTGGCACACGAGTGGTATTTTTTTTTAGTAGTGCCTATTTATTTTAAGCATATTTCTCCACTTGTTTTTAAAGCGATCAGCTCAAATAATACTTTTGGTAGTTGTGGTATTAAATGGTAACAAATCACAAAGTTTTCCAGAGAGGTGTTTTATGTCACTCAGCCTGTTAATGTTAAGATCAGGCTTACAAAGCATGTATCACTAGACCACATTTTATATGTTGAGTAAGCCAACAACAAATGAGACCTAAATGTAAAGTCCTCACTTATAAAAGTGGATTTTAATTTCTATCTGCAGTTTAGCACATGTTGTCCAAAGTGAAAATGTGGTCATTAAGGAGCTCACTTGAAAATAGTCTTAGAGCTGATGTGGAAAAATGAGAGGGGGGTCTTTGAAGTCCCTGTGTTGATTACATTTGGAGGAGGAGACCTAGGCAAAATGTGTTTCATGTGTAATTTCATGTGCTGAAGTGTGTGCTATAACTCTTAACAAAATTTGTCATAAAGGACTCAAATGACAATCAGCGCCAGACTAAACCTCTCAGAGGCCTAGAAGTGTGCTTTGCTCTAAAAACAAAAATGAAGAGGCCATTATCACCTAGTCAGAACATAAAGGATGTCTAGCCTGTGTGCTTTAAACAGTCCCTCCTTCATGGTGAGTACAAAGGCAGCATATTTCCTCTTGATGTTAGGAAGATGTGATTTTAGCTGAAATAACTTCCACCTTGGTATCTACCAAAATGTGACCTGGGAAAGAAAAGTTTTCTTGTAATGATAGCTGTCAGTCATGAATCACCTATGTGTACATCCACTCACTTCTGTCTCAGTGACTGGGTGAGAGAATGAATGGAGCTAGTTAACATCATCCAAGTAGTTACCTTTAAGAGACGGCTTTACTTCAGATTGTACAAAGCACAGAGTGTAAATACTCACTCAGTTTTTCGGAATCCACTCCAGCTTTTAATGGGGCTGGGAATAGAGGAGATAGATCAGTTAAGCTGTCAGACGACCTCATTTCCTTGCCCTGAGGCTGTGCTGTCTGTGTAGTGGCGGCTGTCCCATTTGTGAATCTCCCTTTTACTGGCATTCCAGATTGTAAGAAAACTGCAATTTATCACATGTCACTCCCAAAGATTTTTTTTAATTTACATAACCCAGAATATCTGGTGGTGGTTAGATTATTTTGGATGTATAAGATGATACTTTTATTGGAGAAAAGTAATTCATCTTTCTAAACAAGTTTATGGGAACTACCCCAAGAAGTTAAAGTTGTTTGCTTGTTACTGGCAAGGAATAAAGGGAATAGTGTCTCAGGGTGCCTCAGGTGACACAGACCACTCAAAGTGTAGCATGCCTGCCTGTGGCCCCACTGTGCTCTCCTCTGTATACTTGTACCTCAGGCGCTTTTTAAAAATTTTTTTTTAAGATTTATTTCATATATGTGAGTACGCTGTCTCTGTCTTCAGACACATCAGAAGAGGGCGTCAGATCTCATTACAGATGGTTGTGAGCTACCATGTGGTTGCTGGGAATTGAACTCAGGACCTCTGGAAGAACAGTCAGTGCTCTTAACAACTGAGCCACCTCTCCAGTCCCATACCTCAGGCTCTTAAGAGGAAGAGAACTCCCATCTTATCAGGGCTCTAAAGTAAGCCTGATTTTTTTCCCAGCAAATATCTCTGAAGCACTGACCCTTGAATGGTGAGCAGGCAAATGAGTTCAGTAACATGCAGACAGTAGCCTAGCAGTTAGCACAGTCTTGTTAAAAGCACCTTGCTAGAGTCCATATCCTGACTTGAGTATTCTGTTGGTCTGGATTAGTGCCTGGGAGTTCCTGGATATTGGATATCACTGGCTGTTGGGTCTTGGGTCACTTGGTGAACAACTGACACAAGTGACAAAGGACTTCTAGGAAGCACTTGATTAGCCAATGGAGTAGAGAGGGAGAGAGAGAGAGTGTGTGTGTGTGTGTGTGTGTTTTGGGGATGGTGTTTTTTCAATACCGGGGATCAAATCCAATAACTATACTACAGAAGTGTTGTACTAACTGAGCTGTGTCTTCAGCCCTGGAATGACTGAGAGACTCTAACATAGAGCAGCCACATGCTACTGTAGATTGTTCATGGTAGCTTTTTACTGTAGTGACCAAACATTCAGATCAAGCAAGAATAGTATATGTTGTCTCAGCTGTTTTTATGTCCTTGAAATGCAAATGCCACAAAGATTGGAAAAGTTAGAGAGCAATAAGACATTAAAAACTCAGAGTAGACCAGTTGACTAGTAACATTCTTGGTGCTAGGTAATTCACATGCATGCAGTAGACACCAAATGCTAACTCAGACCTGTCAAGAACTAAATGTCAGTGTATGGATCTCCTTAAAAGTATAGCTGATCGTTAACTGGTGTGTGCGCCTGATGACTGTATTAGACAGGTAACTTGTGTGAAGCTGTAATTAAGGAGTGCTATGGATGGAGTAATGAATTTAGAGCCATAGTTCAAATGAAGCAGTGCTTATTGAGAACAATAAAATCAAGCAAAATTAACTACATAAGTGCTTTTGCTAAGTTTCATTGGATCTAATCTAGAGCCTCTTCCTGCTTTTCATTATTCAGTTGTAAATAATAGCCAATGTCATTTGTAAGAAAGTATCACACTAATAATAAGAAATGGGTTGGGCAGGTTTAGGGGAAAGCTACCAGTTCTAATTCTTGTTGGCCAGAATACAGAAATGTTCTATGATTCTGACCTGACCAGAGGCCAGAATGTCAAGGAGCTCTTGTTTCTTGCTATCTCGCTTTCTTAAATGAGCTTCTCCTGGGAGCCATACTTGAGTGTGTGACTGAAACCCCAGTCCAGACACTTAAGCCCTTCTGGTGAACAGCTTTGGAACTGGATCTCTGGCTTTTGTGGTGAAAATTGATTATACTGCTTCTCAGTTTCTGCCTGTTCCTTAAAGGATTTTGACAGAATGTCAAGTAGTAAGAGGCCATTGAAGATAGACCTTCCCCTCAATCATCTCCCTGCAAACATTAGGAAGGAAAACATAATTGCCCCTTCTTAGGCTTCCTGGAAAGTGGAATACCCCTGGACCTGTTAGAAAACATGACCTTTCTCTAAAGGAGAGAGATTGTTGTTTCCTCCCTTATGTGTTAAACAGGGTGGACCTGTCAGTCACATGCCCAAAAGTACAACCCAAGAAGAAAGAGGTGACTCACCTAAAATCTCCCTAAAGATGTGGGAGCAATAATTATCAGTTTCCCCGTTAGTGATACAGTGTATTTTCCTTCCCAGCAGACCCTCCCTCGGTGTGACTGCTTTCCTTCTTTTTATCTTTTTTGGGCACTGCCCAGAAGCCTAAGTTTGTTCTTCCTGACATTCTGAGCTTTCTCTCCTTTACTGTGAAGCTGCTTGCCAGCCTCCATTGCTAACCATGCCCAATATCCCAGGCCTAAACTCCAAAGACACGGCTTCTCTCTTTTCCATCTCTCTTCTCCCATAGCTGCCTAGAGTTTCAGCTTGCTGCTAAGAACTCAAAAAGGAAACTTGATCTCCCTGCCACACTGATTGGTTCTATTTGGCTTCTTATTGAAGAAAAGCTTTTGAGAGGCTAGAAAGACAACCAACCAGTGATGGGGTGCTTGCCTGCTCTGTTGAAGGATCCTGAGTTCAGTCCCCCAGCCCTGAAGTGGAGACGTTTGAAAGATACTACAGTGAGGATGGAAGCAGATTTCACCGTGAGAATTAGCATGCCCTTCCTCAGTATCAGTTTTCCCAATGTTTTGTAAGAAATTTTATTGTTAAATATTACATAAATCAAAGCTAAATATCAGGACAGCTAAAGTAAACACCTGGGGGCTGGAGATTATTCAACAAGTGAAGTGTTTGCTCCTCAAGAACCTGAGTAGAGATTCCATATAAAAAGCCAGGCCTGGCGGCACGCCCCTGTCATCCTCATTGGAAGACAAACAGGAAGATCCTAGGGGCGTACCTAGCCAGCCATTCTACTGGAAAGACCAGAGCTCGGGAGTCGGTGAGAAACCCTGACTCAATAAGGCGAAGAATGATCGAGAACACCCAACATTGATCTACGCCTCCTCATAGGCGTGTGTATGTACACACACACCCTCACAAATCACTTTGGTTTGGTTTGGTTTGGTTTGGTTTGGTTTGGTTTGGTTTGGTTTGGTTTGGTTTGGTTTGGTTTGGTTTGGTTTGGTTTTTCGAGACAGAGTTTCTCTGTGTAGCCCTGGCTGTCCTGGAACTCACTCTGTAGACCAGGCTGGCCTCGAACTCAGAAATCTACCTGCCTCTACCTCCCAAGTGCTGAGATTAAAGGCGCACGCCACCACCACCTGGCCCACAAATCACTTTTGAAATAAAAGAATACCTAGAATATCAGAATTCAACAGGGGCTAGTGGCCCCTCCTCAGTCACTGGTGTCCTCCACTGGTGTTGAATTAAACTTGCTAAAGTAAAAAATCACATGATTCAGAACGAGAAAAAAATAAAACCACCACAACCCATCAATCAGAAATAATTTAACATTAGATGAAAAGCATTCCAGATATCTCTGGGCTGGGGAGAAAGAATAAGGGAGAAGGGAGAGACAAAGGGAGAACTTTGTAAAAACAGGATTACTGCAATTGTTTTCATTCTTCAGTTTAAATTTTGCTTGGCTTTGTAATAAAAGCAAAGCGGGGCTGGCAAGCTGGCTCAGCCTATTCACCTGAGTTCACTCATTAGGAACTACCTAGTCTAAAGAGAACAGACTTCTGCAAGCTACCCTTTGACCTCCATATAACTAACTCTTGCTCCCCAAATAAGTAAAATAAACAATTTTTAAAGTAAAATTTAAATTTTTAAATTTCAGATAAATGCTTCATTACTACAGCAATAGTACGGTGTTTTTGGTTTTTTTTTGTTTGTTTGTTTGTTTTTGGTTTGGTTTGGTTTGGTTGGTTGATTTCTTCCCCCCCCCCCCCACCCTTGGTTTTTCGAGACAGGGTTTCTCTGTGCAGCCTTGGCTATCCTGGAACTCACTCGGTAGACCGAGCTGGCCTTGAACTCAGAAATCTGCCTGCCTCTGCCTCCCAAGTGCTGGGATTAAAGGCCTGCGCTACCACAGCCCAGCATCGTTTCATTTTTAAGATACGGGCTTCTCCATGTAGCCCTACCTGTCCTGGGTCTTGCTATATAGACCAGGCTGGTCCTGAACTCAGAGATCTGCCTGTCCCTGCCTTCTGAGTGTTGGGATTAAAATTGTGCACCACCATGGCTGGCCCACTGTTATTCTTAAAAAGTTCTTGTAAAGTTAAAGAACAAATGACATTGCTAAACACTAATTGTTATGAAAAAGTGGTTCCGTTTTAAACCTCAGTTCTCCCTTATGAGAAAATGGTGAAGTGGACCTCTGGACGCTTTATTCCCAAGCTTATTGTATTTCCAGTCTCAAAGGAACAGAGTCTGTAGGGTTGGACAGTGGATTAGCTATGGCTCAAGTGATAATCAGAGAAAAGTCCATGTGAGACCTAGATGTCACACAAAGACAAATCTGCAGAATACAGGAAAAGATCTGATACATGTTATGTTCACTGGTGGATACTGAGAGGAAAAAAAAAAAAAACCCTGGGAAGTGATCTGAGTGACTAAATGTCCATGTGTCCCCCACCCCAGTTCATATATTGAAGTCACAGTGCCTAGTTTGTTGGTATTAGGAGGACTAATAATTAGGTCATTTAGAGTAGATCTAATCTCGTGTGTGTGAGTAAAGTCCTATGAGACACTCCAGAACACACTGGTTCTCCCTCTCCCATGTGAGGATCTAAGTTGGTAGTCTGCAGCCCATTAAATTGACATTTCCAGAACTTAACCATGTTGACACCCTTAGCTCAGACTTCTGACTGTAGAGCTACTGATAAGAAAATGACTAAAATAAGATTATCCAGCCCAAACCAAAACTGTCTTTTCCATTCAAAGGTATTGTCTGGAAATCTTTGAGCTTTTGTAAAGACATGAGTTCTCAGATTTGGATTGAATACAGATCTGAAACAATAAATTTCCTGTGACAAGCTGAATGATTTTAAGTTGCATATTCAACTGTGTAATAATAGTTTACAATCTTAGCCAGGCAGTGGTGGCACACGCCTTTAATCCCAGCGCTTGGGAGGCAGAGGCAGGTAGATTTCTGAGTTCGAGGCAGCCTGGTCTACAGAGTGAGTTCCAGGATACCCAGGGCTATACAGAGAAACCCTGTCTCAAAAAACAAAAAAACAAACAAAAACAAAAAAAAAAAGTTTACAGTCTTAGAGATTGTAAGATTCTCTTCTAAGATTTGTTATGCTAAGTTCCAGATAAATGTGTCATTACTACAGCAATACTGGGAAATAGGTCATTAGAGTCGAGCTGACCTCGTATGTGAGTAGTCACATAAGACAGTCCAGAACGCGCTCTCGTCCTCCCTCTGCCATGTTCAATGAGAATCTGGTAGTCTGCACCCCATTCAATTGACATTTCCAGAACTTAGCCATGTTGACACCCTTAGCTCAGAGTCTGACTGTAGAGCTACTGTCACCAAAGAGAATGAGGAAGGAAGACCAGGGCTGGAAATGTCCAGTTGAATGTCCAGGTTCACATACAGAATGGCTGCATCCTGGGTAACTTAATAACTGGAAAAATGGGAGTAGAATGGCCCCGTTTGAACTTGAGTAGCAAGTACACAAGCAAGTAGAGAGAGTTCTGAACAAGCCTGAATCCCAACTCCTTAGACACGTGAAAGTAGCCCACTTAGCCATTGACTCCATCCCCTAACTTCCCAGGCTTTCTGGCCAGATTGATACATTGTTGCTAGAAACATCTCATTAGTTCTCCCAACAACTCCAAGATTACAGACAGGGGAACCAAAGCTAAGAAATGTTTGATGTCACAGGTGTCACAAGCTAGTAAAAACTTAGAGCTAAGATGGCCTTTTAGCCATTAGTATTTCTTAAAGAGAGGCCCAAGTGTCTCATGCATTAACATGTTTTAATCTGACAGAGGAAAGGAAAGGTTAGAAACCATAGTTGATTGAGCTTCCCAAGGATCCTGGGCCTGACTACACAGATGACAGGGCCTTAGATTCATATATTCTTATGAAATATATTTTCTAGAAAATACTTTTATGAAGTATAAACATGCCCTTATACAAAATCCTGGGAGGGATTAAGAAGAACTTTGAGGTCACTTTGAGAACTTTGAGGCAATTGCACATGCAGTGGGGTGCATTTCCAGACATGGATCACAGATTTGTATTTTCTTTTTCCAGCTTTTGCTCACTTAACATGTGCAAAATGTTTCCTTATACTCACGAGTTTTCTTAAAGCCTGGGTGGGTGTGGTTGACACATGCCTATAATTGCAAATTTTGGGGAGCTGATGCTGGAGCACTCCCTGAAAGTTCAAGTCCAGCCTGTATTACACATCAGTCTTTTTTTTTTTAAGTCAGAGCTCTGCATAGTGTTGTACTGTAATCTACTATTGAATGGACTTTTGTAGGAGAAAAAAAAATGTGTTTCAAGTGGAGGAAATCAAATGTATTCCACTCTTTTATGGCTGAGGAGTCCCAGAGTGCCAAGGGAAGAAACGGGTCCAACTTGGAAAGAGGAGAACCTATCCCAGTGGTTCTCAACCTGAGTGGCCTACGACCATTGGAAAACCCAGATATTTGCATCATGATTCATAGCGGTAGCAAAATTACCTTTATGAAATATCAACGAAATAGTTTTATGGTTGGGGATCACCACAACATGAGGAACTGTATTAAAGGGTTGCAGCATTAGGAAGGTTCAAAACCGGTGCTCTAATGTGACAACATAAAGAAAATTGAAAATGCAAGGGGCTGGTGGAATGGAGCCTTGGTAAGCACACCTGGGAAGCCATTGCTGACCTACGTTTTCCTTGCTCTGTGTGGGCATGGTGCCTGAGTTTTGCCACTGTAGCTGTGTGTCTGGGATTTGAGGATCTAGATTTCTATATAATTTTTCTATAAAATTTTATCCTATGTACTGTCATGTTTCAAGACTCAAAAGGGCCTTTTAAATCTTTTTTTTTATGTGATTTTTTTTTTGCTTTCATTTTATCGTTAGAGAAAGAAAATAGACTGGTGGCATGCACTCCTTCAAGATTATTTATTTATTTACTTATTTATTTATTCATCTATTCATTTACTTTTTATTTTAAGATGGGGAGTCCTTTTCATTGGCTGACTGGGTTGGGGGAGTAGTTCTTTCAGAGTCCCTTGGCTTCCCCTTGCACACGGCCCAGTGCATGGAGCTGTCCAAGGTTTTCGGTCTTGTCCTTATTGTTCCTGACCCCTTTAAGGAACACTCGGGAGGCTGCAGCAAAGAAAGGGTCTGAGTATGTCTGGAGTCCCACTGCTTGGGTTCCAATCCCAGCCCCAGCGCTCCGCAGCTTGGGGACCTTAGCTGAAGCCTATGTCTGTCTTTGCTCCAGTTTCCTTATCTGCTAAAACACGGATGGTAATAACAGGACCTACTCAGATTGCCGTGAGGAGTTAGTCTTTGTAAAATCATTTAATAAGCTGCCTGGCAAATAGAGAAAAATAAATAAATAAAACAGATTCTTCTAGACCCCCAATTTCTGCCTCATAAGAATTTTAGATGTCGATTATCTTGATCCTTGTAATTTTGCCCTGGCATCCAGGGATACACGGAATGAGGAGTAGTCAAGAAAGTGGACAAACTGCTCACAGAGCTGAACTTAGAGTCCTAGTTCTGGCTCGGCCATTAAACCATCTGTGACACTCGGAACTCGGTTTCCTCCTCTATTTAATAAGGCACGTTAACTCCAGGAGTTATCTTCTATGTTCTATGGCATCTGAATCAAATTCCCAGCTCTACCCTCAATCCAATGGCTTAGCTTCCTAGTTCCGTAAACTAAAAAAAGAGTATTTGACACCAGCCAGGATATCACAGCAGGGAGTAGACAAGCACTGAGGCGGCCACGATTAGGTAGTGCTCTGAGAACTAGGCCTGACGTGTGCAAGAGATTCGGACAGAGGGAGACAGAAGCACTTCTTTCTGCAGAGCTTAAGCCCTGCTACTCACCCGGAGGAACTGTCGCGGTGCTTTGCTGGAAGTCTCAGCTCTGTTGGAAGGATTACAGGGTAGTGTCGCGGTCAGTTAGGGAGAAGGAATGGGAGAGCGCGCAGGGGCTGTTCGGCAAGGTGTTTGTTAAGTTGACTAGCTTTCTGCTGTGTCTCTGCTTCCCATCGTTGCTCTAGGCCCAAACCCCCTCCCGGAAAGTCTGCAGTGGGTGTCCCCCTTGCCACACAACCACACACTCCCCTCTCTTCCGCTCCTCCCTTCTGGCTGCCATAGTAACCAGCCTGCCAGGTCCAGGCCGGCTTCGCGGCGCAGTGACCATACAGTCTCCTTTCCCTGCTCCCCAGAGCCAACCCCCAGCTCGGGATTGGCCTTGTTCAGGACGCTGCTCTGGTGGCGGAGCCAGGCGCAGACAGACAGCGGGTTTGCCACCGCCCTGTGGGTCAAATCTGCTGCCCATCACGGTTTGCAGCGCCAGAGGAGCGACCCAGACGTCTGTGCCCCGGGACACTCACGGGTCTGTGCCAGCGCCTGCCACTCTGCGCGCCTAGGTTGGCCGCGCAGCGAGCTCCCCAGGCGGCCTCCGGACCGAGGTAAGCGGGGCTCCTTGCCAGCGCCTGGGTCACGCTAGCCTCACCGTCTCCCAGCTGCAGATGTGCGTGGCTAGAAAGAGGCACTTCTCCAGGATCTCAAGGGAGACAGGGAGATACGAATTCTGGTCAGCGGTGGCGGTGAAGTGGGGTTAAAAGGAGGTTAAGTGCTCTTGGGGACGTCCACCGGTTCAATCAACATTCTGCAGAAGGGGCCATTGACACTAGGACGCAGGCTTCCGCCCCTGTATGCGGTGCCTCAGTCTGGGCGCGTGTGTGCACCCATCGGTGTGCACCGTGCTGTCACCCGTGTCTATCTGTGCTCCCACACGTGAGCCAGAGGGCAGCCTAGCGTCTCTCATGCCCACATCGGTTCTCAGGACCACAAGAGCGAGGCGCCAGCCCAAATCCGTTAGTTTCTAACTAGGACTGAGCACCTGTGTGACCTGGATTAGGAGGGGACGTAACTTCTCACAGTTGGGGCCTGGGGGGCGGTGGTGGTGGCATGAACCCTCAAGGACACCGTACACCAGAATCCTCCCTAGAGAAAGGTGCCTCTTTAGGAAGACCCAACAAAGGAGGAACCTCATTTCTCTTCCCAGGCACCTCTCTAGGATTGTTCTAAGGGGGTAGAGGACTTGGAGACACAACCAGGAAGAGACATCAACAGGGTCTTTAAAACGCCTTCTGCAAGCAGAAAGGCCAAGAGATAGACTCTCCCCTTTCCCTTTCTTCCTCTTCTCTTCCCTCTCCCTCACCTTACTCTCTCTCCCTTCCCTTTCCAGTTTCCCCCTTCCCGAGTGTAGTAGACAAGAGTGCTCTATGTTAAACACCCCTTCCTCCCTCCCCCGCCAACACACACACATACACACACACCACACACACACACACACCACATTCCATTTCAAAATAAGGACAAATGAATCACATTCTAAGTGCTGCTGGCCGTGTAATTCTGACAAGTTTGGAAACTAAACAAATCACGTTTGCACTCTGAGGCCTGGGGTATCCAGAAGAGAAACAAGCAAAACCAGAGTAACAAAAATTTGTTCCAAGTTACAATTTCAAACTGGAATGTAAAACAGGTATTTGTTTAATTGTAATAGGGATTTTTAAAAAAATGTTTGAAAATCTGTATACACAGTTTGCATCATCTGTATTCAGTGTGATTCACAGAAGCACTTCAGGAGATGGTTTTTGTTAGTGTTGCAAAAGCTCTTCTAATTTTGGTTGCCATGGTAACTAAAGAAGGCGCCCTGCACTTAAAGAGGCTGCCTGGCTGGAACAGGGAACTGTTCCTGAAGGGAACTCCTCATGTCCCCCCTCCTGTCACCACAGCAAATAACAGAATTCATGAAAAGATATGTTTCTTTTCCTTAAAGTAGTTAAACTCTAAGCCATGTTTTTGTGGGGTTTTTAAAGTTTTTCCCCCCAAAATTTGCAGTCTGTTCTTCAGACTTTTCATCTCCGACAAATGAGAGTAAACACCGATGCCCTTCAGCAAGTCAAATGGCCATCAGTCCTGCTGCCCTCCAGCAAGTCAAATGGCCATCAGTCCTGAGGGCTCAGCTCTCTTCCCACACTCACTGAACCAACAGAGGACAGAGGAGCTGTTTGATGTTCAAGGAATCCTGGCCTGGGACTAGACTGCCCTCTCTATTTAGCGGTTAAATTTGGAATTCTAATTAGCTTTCTAATTAGGAGCTGGAGAATGTAGGTGGGGGGCCTGGCAGAGGCTACTGGGGAGAAAGCTGAGCCCAGTTCTCCACAGGTTGATATTTGCTGGGCTGTTGAATGTGCTTAGTACGGCTCTCAAGCATTTATTTTTGGACTGACCACTATTAGGTGGTAAACCTGGAAAAACCTTCAAGAAAGACCTTTTTCTGTTAGGGAGCAATGTGGCTGGTATTTTGGGTTGAAGTGTGTGTTTTTCCTTATTTAAGCTGTGTTTCAAATAAAGACAGGTCTGTAAGAGTCCAAGTTTCCCAGTTACAACTACAAATAGGTTACAGAATGCTATGCTCTCATTTGGCTTTAGGGTTTTCGTTTAGAAAGCTTAACTTGGGAGGAGCAGTGGTTCCACACTTTAAACATCTTTTCTCAACAAGTGTTGGTGCCTTTAAAGATATAATTCTTCAACAGCTGCTATTTCTTTTATTTCTAGACATTAACCTCACAGATGGCATATGAATGGAGATTTCTTTTTCTTTTTCTTTTTTTTTTTTTTTTTTTTTTTGTTTGGTCTTTCCAGACAGGGTTTCTCTGTGTAGCCCTGGCTGTCCTGGAACTCACTCTGTAGACCAGGCTGGCCTCTAACTCAGAAATCCACCTGCCTCTGCTTCTGCCTCCCAAGTGCTGGGATTAAAGGCGTGCGCCACCACCGCCCGGCTGAATGGAAACTGCAAAAGCTTCTAGACTTAGAGTATCAAAGGGGGAAACGCAAAGATTTGGTCGGAGTAGAGTCATGCTTTCATCAGCATACAGTGCTTCATTTGGGGGATCTTCAAAACTAAGATAGACTTAACTACATTCAAACTTCAATCTGTATTTCTCTAGGATTAAAGAGCCTTCACTCATTGGCTGATTTTCTGGAATTTGTTATAAATCTCAGAAGAAAACACCCAAGTCACTTGCAATGGTAATAGTACCTGGCTAGAGTGAACTCTATTATAGTTTGTAAATTACTTTGAACAGCTTCGAGGTTAGCTCAGCCACTGCCATATAGAATATTGACCCGTTGCACAGGTGGGTAAGGTGCAGTCCAAAGACAAATGATTTCAGCTAAGCACCTGGAAATTTAAAACAAAAATCTAAGTCACTTGGAATGTTTATGAAGGTGGGTATCAGTCAAGACTTAGAGAAACAGGATGAGAAAAAAAAGATAAAGCGGGTAGAGGGTAAGAGTTTAGGACAGAGGAAGGGTAAAACAGTAAGGCCATGAGGAGAAAGCAGATGAAGACAAAGTGAATGGAAGAGAGCATTGAGGATAAAGGGGGTTACAGAGAAAGAAAGCCAAGTTGCATAACCAGACTCTAAAAAGACTTCTACTCACTCTGTAGACCAGACTGGCCTTGAAAAACTATACTTGTCTCCAGTAGTATTTGTTTTCTTGGTTTTTTTGTTTGGTTGGTTGGTTTTGGTTTTTTTCTAAGATGAAGCTTACTCTGTGTAGCCCTGGCTGTTCTGGAACTCACTCCGAAGACCAGGCTGACCCTTGAACTCAGAGATTCAACCTGCCTCTGCCTCTGAGTGCTGGCCTCTAAGTACTGGGATTTAAGGTGTGCACCACCACCGACCAACAAGACTTCAACTCCCCAAATACAGCCACTGTCAGCTTTAGTACTGCAGTTTTGGTGTGTTGTTGTTTTGGTTTGGTTTGTTTGTTTGGTTGGTTTTTTGAGACAGGGTTTCTCTGTGTAGCCCTGGCTGTCCTGGAACTCACTCTGTAGACTAGGCTGGCCTTGAACTCAGAAATCCGCCTGCCTCTGCCTCCCAAGTGCTGGGATTAAAGGCATGTGCCACCACTGCCCTGCTCTCTAGTACTGCAGTTTAATCGCTTACCTTCCTGTATCCCAAATAATTGTCTTAAGTTTGCCCTGTTTGGATTTATCAGTTTTAGACATCATCTACTGAGTTACTCTTCTCCTAGGTATGGATTTAACTCTCTTGATCCACTCCTTCCAACTTGCTTACTCCATTTTTTTTCCAATATAATTTGTAGATGAAACTCAACTACATCTTCATAAAAGCCTGGGAGATGGCTCAGTGGGTAAAAACACCTCCTGACATGTAAGCCTGGGGACTTTATAGTTTCAATCCTCAGAACCAGCGTTCAGGCCAGAATTGATGGTGCCCATGTTTGTAACTCCAGCAGTCCTAATGATGTGGAAGGCAGAGATCGAAGAATTTCTAGAAAGCTCTAGGATCAGCTAGTCTGTAATGCACAGCACAATGGCAAACCAATAGACGCTATGTCAAACAAGACAGGAGGCAAGAGAACTACTCCTTAGGCTGTCCTCGGACCTCCACAAATGGTCTGTAACATATTCATTCTCTCTCTCTCTCTCTCTCTCTCTCTCTCTCTCTCTCTCTCTCTCT
>NW_021604578.1:79066-81942 GCF_004785775.1 Grammomys surdaster
CTCTCTCTCTCTCTCTCTCTCTCTCTCTCTCTCTCTCTCTCTCTCTCCCCCTCCCTCCCTCCCTCCCTCTCTCTCTCTCTTTCTCTCTCTCTCTCTTTCTCTCTTCCCTCCCTCCTTCTCCCTACCCCTCTGCCCCCTCCCTTCCTCCCCCTCCCTCAGCATAAAAGCTTGTATCAGCATCTAGTCTTATGTAAGATAGCTAAATATTTTATAGAACATTAACTAAAGTAGCCAGAGCACCTCAGATATAGTGCAAGGATGGCTCTTAGAAGATAGGAATTGTTCTCTGAACTTACCAGCCATTGTTTGGGTAACCTAGATTTTAAGCAGGGCGGGGGTGGGGGGAGGCTGGTGAAGAGGAAGAATTAGAGGCTAAAGTTATGTTCTAGGATGGTGAGTAGGAATAGCTGCAGGGAGCAAAGGTTCTGTCCTGTAACATCACCCATAAATTATATCACAATGAAGTTAAATCCACATTGAGCTTACATTGTTAAGACTGTACAATCACTGTCCACAGCCTGAGCAAGTTGGGATCTGTGACTGTATTTCTTTCAGCCTTTCCCTCTCTATTTTATATGATTTTTGGAAGAAACATTTATATATATATATGTTTGTTACTTCAGTTTTTAGGAACCCTTCGCTATTTCTTGCCAACTATTCTAATGGTTGTGAAAACACCTTCTTGGTGTGTTCTCACGTTCAAAGGCAGCTGGCAAGCTATAGTCCTTTCCTGCACCCCCCCCCCAAGCCATGCAAAACAGGACTGGCTGTCAGTTCTCCAATCCCATCTGGTTATGTACAGTTCCGATGCACACAGGTGTTCTGATCCCCTGTCCTGTCATTTTCCCCCATCCTTAGTTTACTGCCCTCTTTAATGAAGCACTTGTTGTACTAGCTTAAAATTACTTTTTTTTTAAAGCTCGGTGGTAGCAGCACATGCCTTTAATCCCAGCACTCAGGAGACAGAGGTAGTCAGATCTCTGAGTGTGAGGCCAGCTTGGTTTACAGAGTGACTTCAGGACAGCCAGGATTACACAGAGAAACTCTGTCTGGGGTGGGGGAAAAAAAAGACAAGAAAAGCTTTTTACGTGTAGAGGTGTTTTTCCTGAATGTATGTCTGCACCATGTTCATGCCTGATGCCTTCAGAGGTCAGAAGAGGTCATCAGATCCCTGGAAATGGGGTTACAGATGTTCAGAGTCACTATGTGGGTGCTGGGAATCAAACCCAGGGCCTCTGCAAGAGCAGACAGTGTTCTTCATTCTGACCCATCTCTCTGGTCCTCTGTTGATTGTGTCTCTTTCTCCTCCTCCTCTTCCTTCTCTTCTTTTTCTTCTTCCTCCTTCTCTTCTTCCTCTCCTTCTCTTCCACTTCCTCCTTTTTCTCTATTTTTCCTTCAGGATTTATTTTTCTTACAGATCTGTCTACTCAAATACAAAATAAAAATAAAATTAGTCTCTTTTCAACTTCCAAAAGCTCTGTATATGCTCAGGTTATGAGAAACCATTATTCAGTTAGTCTGCTTGAACCCTCCTTAAGATCAATTTTATGTAGAGACATTGGCCTTTAGTCCAATCGGGTAAATTACCATTTGCTTTCTGCAGAAGGGAGACATTTCCTCAGTAGTGAGGAAGGAAAGCCACTGTGAAGAACGGCCTAGGGATGCCCTCAGTGGTGGAAAGTGTCTGCCTGGTGTCTACAAGGCTTTGGATTTGGTCCCTAGACAGACAGACAGACAGACAGACAGACAGACACACACACACACACACACATACTCACACACACACACACACACACACACAGAGAGCACCACCACCACCAAAACAAAGCCAAATCACAAAGTGTGCTACACGGAGACTGGTGGGAAGAAAGACTGACAAGGAAGGAAACCAGACTGTTTTAGTTGCTGCAGTGGCAGGTGTCTGTGGTCCAAGCTACTCAGGAGGCTAATGTACGAGAGATCTTGAACCCAGCAGTTCAAGGTCAGCCTAGGTAGAACTAAAAACGACATAGGGCAGATTCCAAGCTCTTTTGCAGTGTTCAGTGACACAACAGCATGACCTAAAGATCAGAGCTGGAATCTCCAGAGAGCCAAGGACTGGTTGTGTCCTCTTCAGAGAAACAAAGGTTAAAAAGGTTAAGTTGGTTCACTTGTTGCTAGGTTGCATTCTGAGAGTCTTTTTACTGTTTATGGCTGTTCAATCCTGTTCTTAAGAATTTTAAGGATAAGCTGGGTGGTGGTACACGCCTTTAATCCCAGCACTTGGGAAGCAGAGGCAGGCGGATTTCTGAGTTCGAAGCCAGCCTGGTCTACAGAGTGAGTTCCAGAGAAACCCTCTCTTGAAAAACCAAAAAAAAAAAAAAAAAAAAGATTTTTTAAAAATTTAAAAATATATATTTATACACATATATATATGTGTATATACACACATATATGTATGTACACACACACATATTCGTGATACTTTGCTTTAATTCATTCCCTTCCTCCTTCCTCTTCCTGATTCTCTGGTTACCAGAAGAGCATAGTCAATGCATTCAAGGGGACAGGTGCTGACTCACTAGTTCTCTGGGGTTGGACAGAGTTATCAACATTTTTAAACTGCTTATTTCATCATCAGAATGGGCAATGTGTTCTCTGTGGTGGTCTGAATGAGAGTGGTCCCTCCCTGTAGGCTCACATATGTGAATGCTTGGTCCCTAGTTGATGGAACTGTTTTAGGAAGGATTAGGAGGTGTGGCCTCGTTGGAGAAAAAGTGTCATTGGGGGTGATCTTTGAGGTTTCAAAAGTCCACTTCAGACTCTCCCTCTCTCTTTCTCTCTCCTCTCCTCTCCTCTCCTCTCCTCTCCTCTCCTCTCCTCTCCTCTCCTCTCCT
>NW_021604578.1:81952-85520 GCF_004785775.1 Grammomys surdaster
CTCTCCTCTCCTCTCCTCTCCTCTCCTCTCCTCTCCTCTCCTCTCCTTCACTCTCTCCTCCCCCACTCCTCTCTCTGACTCCAACTTGTGGATAAGATATGCGCTCTCAGCTACTGCACCAGCATCATGCCTGCCTGCATGCTGCCATACTCCCTGCTATGATGTTCTTGGACTCACCCTTTGAAACTGTAACCAAGTCCCCAACTAGATGCTTTCTCTTGTAAGTCATCTTGGTCATGGTATCTCTTTGCAGCAATAGGAGAGTAACTTAGTCTCTATCTTACAGAAATTATTACAATGACTGAATCAATGGTATAAGAATATTAGGCACCGGCCGGGCAGTGGTGGTGCACACCTTCCTTTAATCCCAGCACTTGGGAGGTGGAGGCAGGCAGATTTCTGAGTTCGAGGCCAGCCTGGTCTACAGAGTGAGTTCAAGGACAGCCCGGGCTATACAGAGAAACCCTGCCTCAAAAAAACAAAACAAAACAAAACAAAACAAAAGAATATTTGGCACCGTGTTTGGTATATAGTGATTAATAAAAAATAGCTTTCAATATTCCTCACTGTTATAATAAAATCTATCATACAGACTTAAACCCAGCTAAAAGAATAACTACCTTAAAATATCTGAACATGCATACATAGTAATGTATATTCTTTCATAGGATCTCATATAGTATGCTTTAATTATTTTTCTGTTAGCTTTTTACCAATATTTACTTGGAACCTACCATGTCCTTGCTTCCATTAAATGACAGGATATATTGAAGCTATGAAACAAAAGGCTAGTTTTAGACAGGCTCAACCTAATTCAGATATGAATGTGTTCAGTGGGAATATAGATAACTCAGCAATCAACATCAGGTGGTAGAGAGGACAAGATGATAAGAAAGTACTTCCCCTGAGCATTTTGAATAGTTTTTTTTTTTGTATTTAAAATCATACCTAATCTGCAAATAAGGCTACTTTGACTCCTTCCTTTCCTCTTTGGTTTTTGTTTTGTTTTGGTTTGGTTTTTGTTTTTTTGAGACAGGGTTTCTCTGTGTAGCTCTGGCTGTCCTGGAACTCACTCTGTAGACCATGCTGGCCTCGAACTCAGAAATCCACCTGCCTCTGCCTCCCAAGTGCTGGGATTAAAGGCATGAGCCACCACTGCCTGGCTCCTTTCCTCTTTGTATTCCTTGTTTTCTTTCGCTTGTCTTTCTCCTCTAGCTAAGATTTCAAGCACTATACTGAACAGAAATGGAGAGAGGAGTCCTTGTCTTGTTCCTGATTTTAGTGGAGATGCTTTTGGTTTCTCTATATTTCACAGGGGTATTTATTCTTGTAAGTTGTCTTTATTACTCTGAGATGTTTCCATATCCCTAGCCTCCACAGGACTTTTATCCTGAAGTGATGGCTATTGAATTGTATAAAAGGCTTATTTTCTGCATCTAGCAAGATGGCCATGGTTTCTCTATTAATTTACTGATGTACATATGTTGAACTACAACTCTGGGATGAAGCTGATTTGGTCGTGGTGGGTAATCTCTTTGATAAACTCATAAATCTGGTTTGCAAGTGTTTTATTGACAGTCTTGGGATATACGTTCATTAGCGAGGTTAGTTTATAACTTTCTTTTTTGTTGGAGCTTTGTCTGGTTTTTGTGTCACAGTAATACTGCATACTGGCTTCATAAAAATAGTTTGGAAATTTTCCTTCCTTTTCTATTTTAAGGCATATTTAAGGAATATTGGTTGCTAGGATTTGTTTGTTTGTTTGTTTGTTTGCTTGTTTTTTAGGTCCGGTAGAACTCTGTGCTATATCCATTTGGTCCTGGGCTTTTTTTTTTTTAAGTTAGGGATATTTAATTACTGCTTCTATTTCATTGGTTGTTATGAGTCAAGAACCTCAACATAAGAGCTGACACCCTGAATCTGACAGAGGAGAAAGTAGAGAATATACTTGAATTTATATATCAAACCTAATAGCACAGGCATTAAGACCCACAACTGACAAACAGGACCACATGATACTAAAATGCTTCTGAATAGCAAAAGGACACCTCATTCTGATGAAGATATAGCCTACAGAAGTGGGGGGGGGGGATCTTATATATCTGACAAAGGGTTAGTATCTAAAATATTTTAAAAGTTAAAAAAAAAACACTAAACATGAATAAAACAGCCTAGTTGCAAAACAGGGCATGGAAATAGAGTTCTCAAAAGATGAAGTAAGAAATGGCAGAGAAACACTGCTAACATCCTTAGTCACCAAAGAAATGCAAATTAAAACCACTTTGAGATTTTACCTCCCCTCAGGCAGAAGTGATAGTCATAAAACAAATACTGGAGTGGATGTAGGGGAATGGGAATATTTATTCACTACTGATGGGAGTGCAAGCTAGTGTAGCCACTGTGGAAATCAGTGTGGAGTCTCCTCAGAGAACTAGAAACCGTTCTGCCACAAGACTCAACTGCATCGTTCTTGGACTCCACGTCCTACGACAGAGAAACTCACTCATGTGTGCTTATTGCTGTTTGAGTCACAATAACCAGGAAATGAAAACTCCAATACTAGGAACGGGTTATCTCTTTTTGAGATATCTCTTTTTGTTGGCCAGTGGGGTCTCCACAGTCCCCCCAGATATTACAAGCAATTCGCCACTGCGTTCTGTAACTCTCTGGAACTTGTAGGTAAAACTCTATTGGCTGAAGGTACCACATACTTGAGTTATAAAACGTGGAGTCAGCACGTGGGTACTGACCTGGAAGCTTCATCCTTACACTGGCAAGCTTTCGCCGTGCTGGAAGACCCTATGCAGACTACGAGAGGAGGAAGGTAACCATCAGTCTAATCCGAATGCAAACATCAGAGCCACAGTAACAACTGCCCTGGCAAGGGACGCCCATTGGTTCAAGAGTGGCAAGAACATTCTGAGAGTAACTGACTACTCTCTGGTTGGATTTTAGGCCCATGCCATGAGACGGAACCCACACCTGGCACTGTCATCAGGGCCAAGAATCTGTGATAGCTCATAGGTCCTAAGGGAAAACCTGATATTATTCTGTTAAATGATTCTTTGTTGCTATGTTCATAAATTCATGCATCTCTCAACCATGTAAGTTTCTTCTTTCAGTAGATGATGATTAGCCTTCCTGCCCACAACTGGGTAGCAAGCAGAGAGTAAGAGTCTGTGGAATGCTCACTTCTAAAAGGGATGTCTAGATTACACCCCTCCCGCTAGGGTTCAGGGAGCTTCCTGGAAGAGGTGGCAAAAAGATGGTAAGAGCCAGGGGGGACACGGCAGGACAGCGGCTGAACACACGGTGATTGTGACATCAGGCACAAGACCCGTGCAAGCCCAAGCCAGACTAAGTCCCAGCAAGGGGGTGGGGAGGTGGGCACAAAGTTCTAACAGTCGTGGCTGAAGAGCAATTGGCATTTCGTAGCTGCTGGGAGAGGAAGAGTCAGCTGGTTTCCTTTAAGAATAACTCCTACTAGGTCAGCCGCACACTAGAGCAGACCCCATCCCCGAGAATATTTAGTCAACACAAATTGGACTCAGAGGCTTTGGGGGGGGGG
>NW_021604578.1:85920-91539 GCF_004785775.1 Grammomys surdaster
GAGAGGGAGGGAGGGAGGGAGGGAGGGGAGAGAAGGGAAGGGGAGGGAGATTAAGAGAGATTGAGATTTAAGGGCTACGAAAAAAAGCAAATGTGTTCCATTTGGGGAACCTGGATTTGTAAAGGCACCTGGCATGAAACCTATAGGAATAGTTTTCACGGTTGAAGAAGATCTCAGATCATTCTTTCAGGCGTTTAACTGTCTATGGTCTTTGGGGAAAAGAGACTGGGGACTCCTTGGGATCCCGGGCAGACAGTGAGCTGCTTGAGCCTTAGAGGCAGAATTTAACTTACTGCTTGCTACTTTGTGTTGCTTTTGGCTCAGTTGAGGAGATATAAACTCAGAGGATCAGGAAGAAGGGCCCAGGCAAGGGCATGGGTGTGTATATTTAAAGAGCTGTTTGGAGAAGCTGAGAAGTGTAGAGAAGGTCTTAAGGACAGAGCAGAGATTATTTTTTGTGCTTTAAAAATAAAGTTAAATCTTCTGGAAGTGACTAACATAGCACATCCTAAAAATAAAGCCTGGGAAGAATTAAGGCTTTTCTACACGTCGTGTGATCCCGTTAGCCTTGGCAGCCTTCCCAACTCGGGGTATTTGGGTTGTCCAGGGGCTGGCACAAACGCTGGTTTGCAAACATTCCGGTGCCCCCAACTCAGATGATGGTCCCTTAGGAATGTCTGCCCACCTGCTTCGTGCTTCTTAGGGAACAGTAGCCTGTCTTAGGAAAGCAGAGGGACATTTCATCAAAACCACAGCGTCTCAGAAACTTTCCACCAGATATGAGCTGCCCAGAAAACCCACTCTTGTGTCAGAGAAAGGCATAAAAGCATTTTAAAACATGTTTTACCTTTTATTTTTTTAAAAAAAATTGTTGTAAAACCATTATTTATAGTGTTCAACTTTTCAGATAATAAAAATATGAGAAAAATATCTAGTTTCCTACCTTCTGAGGAGTCATGGCAGCTTTAAAAATATCTGTGCAATTCAAGTCAATTCATCCAGCATCTAGGAACCCTTCAAGGATCCTGGGTGCTCAGAAGTCTGAAAGAGTAAGACTGGGCAGGAACCCGTAAGAGAATGGGCAGAATGAGCATGTGCACCAGGAAGGGTAGAAAGCAAACATCCTGGAGACTGCAGAGGCAGCCCTGACTTCTGCTTGGAGAATTCAGAAGAGCTGTGGGGAAGGAACAGACGAAAGGAAAAAAAAAGACAATATTGAAGCCTATGAAAACTCTCGAAGGTCAGCCAACCACTAGACGGTTAAGCAAGAAAATAAACTAGAATTTACCACAAAAAAAAAAAAATGTGTGCTTAATGTAGCATTAAACTAAAAGTGTAAGAAGTCACTTAATAACCTGCCAATTCCTGAAACATGTTTCAAGCGCTTCTGACAGGGCGGACATATTTAGGTAAATGATGAAATGCTCTTCTTGCTTGCATTCTTTTTTTTTTTTTAAGATTTATTTATTTTATGTATATGAGCACACTGTAGCTGTCATCAGACACACCAGTAGAGGGCATTAGATTCCATTACAGATGGTTGTGAGCCACCATGTGGTTGCTGGGAATTGAACTCAGGACCTCTGGAAGAGCAGGCAGTGTTCTTAACCTCTGAGCCATCTCTCTAGACCTCTTGCTTGCATTCTTGTGTGAATGAGTACAGAAATGTCCGTACAGAAATCATACCACAGATAATTACCAAGAAGGGGCACACTGACCACACAGACTTATGGGAGTCTAAGAAGTAAATAATATATAAAAGTCTGCATTTGGGGGTCTGGTGAAGTGGTTTGGTATACAAGGACACTTGTCACCAAGCCTGAAGACCCACCCGAGTTCAATCCCTGAGGCCCACATGTTATCTTCTGACTTCTACATGCACAGGCAACGTGTGACTTCTGAGTGCACATGCAACATGTGTGCATCCTCCACATATAGACAGTTAATACGTAAAAAGATTCTTTCTTTTTAATCTGCCTTTTGGGATGATCAAGTAGGTAGATCTGGGGAATAACCTTATATCGAGAAAGGTGGAAAGGAGGGAGGCTTGTTAAGGGGAGGATTTGACCAACTAGACACAGGTAGGTTTGAGCCTGACAGGCTTTCATGTTCTCCTCCAGGGAAATAGCTCAGTGGGAGGATGTTCATTGTACATGACGCTGTGGCACCCCTCAGTCCCTGGTACCTCACAAAAAGAAAAAAGCCCATAGGTGCCCCTCCGTCCTTGTCATGCCGCACATGCAATTAAAAATTCAAGTCAAACTAAATGTGCTATGTTTCTTTCTGTTACTATAACAAAGAGGCATGGCATGAAAGGTTCACTGGGGCACACAGTTTTGGGGGTTCTGATAGTCACAGTTTCTTGGTGTCAATGATTTGGGGCCTGTGGTGAGTCACACGTTATGGGGAAACAGGCACAGTGAAACAAAACCTCTTACTGTAGACCAGAAACAGAGGAAGAGAAAAGGGCTGATGTTTTGCAGTCCCCTCTGGGGCCCACCACAAACTGTATCACTGGCCATAAAACAAGTCTAATAAACCCCAGTCTCGATATTTCTGTGATAATTTAGAAGCATTGAAAATACCCCTGCCAGGCGGTGGTGGTGCACGCCTTTAATCCCAGCACTTGGGAGGCAGAGGCAGGCGGATTTCTGAGTTCGTGAGTTCAAGGGTAGCCTGGTCTACAGAGTGAGTTCCAGGAGAACCAGGGCTACACAGAGAAACCCTGTCTTGAAAAAACCAAACCAAAAAAGAAAAGAAAAGAAAAGAAAAGAAAAGAAAAGAAAAGAAAAGAAAAGAAAAGAAAGACCCACCAAGTTGCAGAATATCTTAAGACTTTTACCTCTCCATTTAAAGTCTCTGGGATCTACTGATACGTTCATGGGAGTAAGTCTCCACCTGTTGTGGAATCCAGTTCTGCCCCATGGAACTGGAGATGGAGTATGGGTATGTAACAGGATAAGGGTTGATGCAGTTTTGGGATCTGCGGGACTGGGTGAGGGGAAAGACAAGCCTAAGGCAGCATCTGGGTGTCTTCCATCTCTCTCTCTCTCTCTCTCTCTCTCTCTCTCTTCTCTCTCTCTCTCTCTCTCTCTCTCTCTCTCTCTCTCTCTCTCTCTCTCTCTTTCTCTCATCACTCCTGACCTGTGGCAGGAGCTCCTCCCAGGCAGACCCCCTGCCAATCTCTGACCACACCACAAAAACTCCCCACCCAACACCGGTCTCCCCGGAGCCCAGAGCAAATCCTCCACAGTATTTGAAAGCCTCAGGCTCATCTGAGATACAGCAGTCACACAGCTCCACCCAAAGGCTCTTCACTCAAACTCAGAATAGAATAGTCAGCAGCGCCCCCCTCCCCATTTCTTCTCTTCTTCCTTTTAGTGATTCCTCAATACAAAAGTAACAAGGCCACCTTATCCTGGGATAACGAGTCAGAGACAAAAAGGAGAGGCCACAGCCTGGTTGAGACACAGCTTTGCTCCACTGATAAATGTAATTGAGCCACTTGCTACCCCTCAGGCTAACATCCAGGAACAGTCTCCAAGCAGAGGCTAAGCACTGCTCTGAATTTGCTTCTGAGTATTCGGGAGCACCAAGAACTCCTTGTGTAGTGTACTGCCATGATTCTGAGTCTAGGGTTCGCTGTGTCAGGCTCTCCAAGTCCTAACTTCAAGAGAAAATGAATTTAGAAAGCCTACCTGATGTATTCCTATAGTTTTGGCTCTCCCTTATTGCTCCTGTAGGCCCGGTGGAAAGCATAGGAGCACACAAATGTCGTCTGTCTGTCTGTCTGTCTGTCTGTCTGTCTGTCTGTCTTAGTTAGGGTTTTACTGCTGTGAACAGATACCATGACCAAGGCAACTCTTAAAAGGACAACATTTAATTGGGGCTGGCTTACAGGTTCAGAGATTCAGTCCATTATCATCAAGGCAGGACCATGGCAGCTTCTGGGCAGGCATGGTGCAAGAGGATCTAAGAGTTGTACATCTTCATCTGAAGGCTACTAGGAGAAGACTGGCTCCCATGTGGTTAGGAGGAGGGTCTCATTGTCTACCCCCACAGTGACACACTTCCTCAAACAAAGCCACACCTCCAAATAGTGCCATTCCCTGGGCTAAGCGTATTCAAACCACTATCTATCTGTCTGTCTATCTACCCATATATTTATCTATTTATTGAGATAGGGTTTGTTTCACTAGGTAGTCCTAGCTGTCCTAGAACTCACTTTGTAGACCAGGCTGGCCTTGATATCACTGAGACCCGCCTTCCTCTGCCTCCAACTGCTGAGATTAGAAGTATGTTCCACTACACCTGGTTTTCTTCCTTCCTTCCTTTCTTTCTTTCTTTCTTTCTTTCTTTCTTTCTTTCTCTCTTTCTCTAACCATCAATATTTGAATACTCTTAGTTGATTGGTAATTTTGTCATTTGGCTTGCGTTGTGCCTGCTTCTGTGCCTCTCTTGGTCATCTAGTTCAAGACTCTCCCTTTTGTGAGTGTTGGATTCCATCATCCCAGGCAGGTGGGGCAGGTTATTATATTAGAGTTACTTTTACATATATGGTCCTCAGAGACAGGAAACATTCTCAGATAACAATAGAGATAAATGTATATCATGCCCCTAGGTCATGGGCTAATTATAATAAAAACAAAAACTTACAGAAGATATCCACATGGTTAAACACACACACACACACACACACACACACACATATGTGGGGCTGGAGAGATGGCTCAGCAGTTAAGAGCACTGACTGCTCTTCCAGAGGTCCTGAGTTCGATTCCCAAGACAGCTACAGTGTACTCATATACATAAAATAAATAAATCTTTTTTTAAAAAATGTGAAACAACTGGACCCTACCTCCACCCGTCTCCTTTTCCTGCCTCCTGACAACAGTTAAATACTTACTTCTCCCAGGCTGAAGTTTTTCTGCATACCACAGACAAGCGGCCTTTTCTTGCATATGCACAGATCTGCATGCAAATGAATAACTGCTTGGTTCTCACAGAATACTCCTTAGCTTTACAATTCTAATTCCAAAAAGGCAAGCTGAAGTAACGCAAGGCGGGGTGGCGGGGGGGGGGGGGCCCCGGGGGAGCAGGAGGGAGGCAGCGACCCGAGATTTCCATCAGAAACTTGCCACTCACCCCCAACCCGCACCTGCTCCTGAGGCTTGCCGGACCCTTCTGGAAAACGCTTTTATGTTTAAATAATGATCAGTCTCCGGGGTTCTGCGCTCTGTTCCTGTGCCGCCCTGTGAGATGAGAGATCCTCATTCTCTACTTTCATTCGCCTCCTTGGGGAAATTTTTTTCAGTCAGAAATACAGGTCAATTAGCAAGCTCCACGGAACAGTGTAAATCTAAGAGCTGGCTGGAAAGCCTGCTGGCTCCCTGGCAGGCTGCTCCTAAACTGTCTCTCCAATAGCGTGTAATCGCTACTTCAGTCAGCGCCGGCTAGGGACCCCTCTAGGGAGCAAAGCTTCTCTAATTACATTTGCCTTCTCTTTACTGTCACCAAAGCCTCAGCAGAGCTGCCTATGCCCAGAAGTTGGAGAAATAAAGGCATAGCCAGACACAGCTCTTTCCCCTCCAGTTTTTTTTTTATTTTTAAAATCTCTCT
>NW_021604578.1:91639-96995 GCF_004785775.1 Grammomys surdaster
CTCTCTCTCTCTCTCTCTCTCTCTCTCTCTCTCTCTCTCTCTCTCGTGTGTGTGTGTGTGTGTGTGTGTGTGTGTGTGTGTGTGTGTGTATGTGTGTGTGTGCCCTAGGAATCCAGAAGATATCAGATCCTCTGGAGCTAGCTGGAGTTATAGGGGTTCATGAGCCACCCGACACAGGTCCTAGGATCTGAATCTCAGTCCTCTACAAGAGTAACAGGGACTCTTAACCACTGAACCCTCTCTCTAGCCCCTTCAGAATCCTTTCAAAGAGCTTTTTGCAAGCGAAGTATGTCTGGATGTAGCTCACTCAGTAGGTGGAGAGTCTGCCTAACATTGCATGAAACCCAGGGTTCAATCCCCAGCACTGACCACATGAATTAAGCATGGTAGCACTTGGGAGGATGTGTAGGTAGGAGGATCACAAATGCTTCTTGACGCCATGATTCATGTTCTTCGATGGCTTTGCATCCTTTACTGCCTTCTTGAAGTTGTAAGGGCAGCTTGGTTTTGTCATCCTTCCTCTTTGTGTGGAGTTCAGCGTGACTACCTCTGTGAGTTCTGGGTGTCCTGTGTCCTCGGTTTTTCGGTATCCTCACAGGTATAAACTATGAAGAAAGGTGAATAATCTTTTCTCGTTTCCTTAATTGAGCAGTGTTTTAAAGCTATAGAGTCTTTGGTTTATATGAGCAAAACAGCTTTGTTTGCTGTTTTTTTTTTTTTTTTTTTCTGCAGACATCAGGAGTATTTTTCTGTGAGATGAATTGAGGAAATGTCCTGTATGGAAATGGGGAAGGGGGTCCCTATGTTTGTTCATGGCCTTTTCTAAGAAGGAACTGTGCTATGCACACCAAGAATAGATAGAGCCTTTGTATGGGAGGCACAGGGATTTTTAAGACTGAAAACCTCGTGCTTCATCCTCCAAGAGCTGTGCCAACCACAGGATGTGTCACTTATTGGAAAACTTTCATTATCTCCCTCCTTCTTCTTTTTCCCCCTCCCCTGCCCTCCCCTCTTCTCCTTTCTTTTGATAAAGCCTTACTAAGTTGCCTAGTTAGGCCTTGAGCTTGTGTGCATCCTGTGTCAGCCCCCTGAGTACCTAGGATTACACGCCTGTACAAATAAACCTAATTTCAGCCTCTTTAAAAGGCACAAAATTGCTGAGGCTCAATTTTAGCTCAGCTGGTAGACTGTTTCCCTAACATAGGTGAGGCCCTGGCTCAGTACCCAGCACCACAGACTGAGCAAGGCAGTGCTCCCCTGTTACATCAGCACTCTGAGGTACAGGTGAAAGGATCAGGGTTTCAAGGTTGTTCTAGGCCACTTGGCAAGGTCCAGGCCTGCATGAATACAGGAGACCCGTGTAATAACAACCAAATCACAAACTTATAGAAAAAAATAATTAAAACAATGAGTTATTATATTTGAACCTAGACATGGCACATATAATAACAGGTACAAATAGACGGAGGGAATGGAGCTACCAAAGAGGGAAAAATTATAGGTATCACCAGAGCTAGCAGAAATTTAAAGCAACTGCTGGTAAGTTAAGTTTTAAGCTCCTGAGCAACATTTAAAAAAAAAAAAAACTAAAAATTTACAGTTAAAAAGTAATGAGCTATCCACCACACCAAAAAACAAAACAAAAATAACAAAAAAACAAAAACAAACAAAAAAAACCCAACTTGCTTCATAACGATTAGCTTTTTGTTTGTTTTTTTTTTTGTCTTTTTTTTTTTTTTTTTTTTTTTTTTTTTGAGACAAGGTTTCGCTATATAGCCCTGGCTTTCCCTGAACACACTCTATAGGCCAAGCTAGCCTTGAACTCACAGAGATCCACCCACTTCCACCTCTCCCATGCTGAAATTAAAGGCCTGTGCCACCACTACCCAGCTCATAAAGAATGTTTTTAAAGGGTTATCTTTCCTCATCAAATTGACTTGGTACCTTGGTTAAAAGGACAATATGTGAGCCAGTTTCTGTCTTCTATATTGATCTATTTATCCTCTGCTCTATCCTTAAAACTGTGTGCTGGCTAGTTCTTATGTCAACTGGACAGGCTAGAGGCATCGGAGAGACGAAACCTCAATTTTAAAAATGCCCCCATCAGACTGGCCTGTGGGCATTTTTTTTTTTTTTTGGATTAGTGATTGATATTGGAGGGTCCATCCTACAAGGGAAGGTGTCACCCCTGTGTGGCATTAAAAAAAAAAAAATAGCTGAAGGAGCAAGACCAGGAAGCTCCATTCTGCCATGGCCTCGGCTATAGTTCCTGCCTCCAGGTCCCTCCCGTGACTTCCTGCTCTGACTTCCCCTGGATAATGGATTCTTAAGCTATAAGATCAAATAAATGCTCTCCTCCCTAAGATGCTTTTGCCCCTAGTGTTTTATTACAGCAATTAAAACCCCACTAAGGCACACTATTGAAATTACAGTAGCTCTTGGGCAGGAAGTCTAAATAAGGAAAACGTGATCGCAACGCTTAAGCAGTGTACGATCTGATTGGAGAGATGGCCTGGCGTTATGAGTCATAACTTTACAAGCAGTGAAGGAAACCACACTCCCGGCACCAGGTGTTGGAAGTACAAAAGAGAACTCCGTTTGGTTTGTGATGAGGGGGAAAGCTCCCGAAAGCCGTGACCCGGAAATCAGACCCACAGAGCCAGCAGATGCTGGCAGAGGGAGGTGACAGCGCTCGGTGTGTTTAAGAGCTAGGAGAGCAGTGTTGGGGTGCAGGTGAGTAAAGGGGTATTAGAGGAGGTGACCTCAGAGGGGGCATGTGGGGAAGAGTCTTGGAGGACATTTTAAGCTTTTACCTGAGGAAGATGGAAGCTCTGGAAGCATTTTAAGAAGTGACCTAATACTTGGGAGGCAGAGGCAGGCAGATTTCTGAGTTCGAGGCCAGCCTGGTTTACAGAGTGAGTTCCAGGACAGCCAGGGCTACACAGAGAAACCCTGTCTCAAAAAAAAAAAAAAAAAAAAAAAAAAAAAAAAAAAAAAAAAAAAAAAGTGACCTGCCTGGTTTGATGTCTTCTAGAAAGATCTTTCTGGATACTTTGAAGTTTCTAGAGGATCATGAGCATGCAGGGACAGAAAGAGACCTATGTTTCTGTACAATTTCTACATTTAAATTTATTTACTTTGTGTGTTATGTATGTGGGGACTGTTAAGTTTGGTGACAAGTGACTTTAGCCACTGAGTAAAAGAACCAACCGAAGTGGTGGCTTGGGCTTGGTGGCAAGTAGCTGTGTTCTGGGTGTTCTCTGACAGAAGGCCATCAGGACTAGCCGACAGACTAGATGTGAAATGTGAGGGAACAGAAGAGTTGATGTCTATGGCTCAGTAGAAGGATGTGCTGCCATTCACCAAATGTGTGGAGAGCCGGGAGAGGAACAAGTCTGGAGAAAAAACAAGACAGATGTTTCATTCTCCTCCTGTCATCCAAGCATAGATCTTACTCCCTGATGTCCAGGCAAGCTCTCCTAGGGAAGACCTAGTGTATGGTGTAAATAAAGGTGGACATGTCGTCCGAGTTGTCGGTAGGATGTTCTCAGGATGGAGGCAGAAGCACTATGGGGATGGGCTGTCACCCAGTGAATGGGTCTGCTCTCAAGGACTTGGGAGGGGGCTTGACCCACTCGAAAAACAGGAAGAAATGTAAAGGCAAAGACCAGATGCTGGTCCATAGATCTCCAGTGCCATCGAGTAGTAGCAAAGGGAAACGTGAGGATGGGCTGGAGGTGATGAGCCACCGCACAGCATCAGGGAGACTCAGGGAGGGCAGAATGAGCCGCTGAGGTCGTGGGTCTTCCACAGCTGGCAGAAGACTTGTTGGGATGATGTGAAAAGGACATAGAAAGGAAGGAGGAAGAGAGGAGAGACTGTGCCAGGGGAGGGGGGGGGTCAGTGTAGTGTTCCCAGCACTTACCATGTATTAGCTAAGAGCCGGGTGATAATCTTTCTTATTTTGGTAAAACAAGTGAAGATAAAATGGTAAACTCTCCATAACCTGGCCTCACCTTCTCTGTTAATACCTACCTCTATAAAATTGTTTTAATTAACATCTTTATTTATTGATTGTATGTTGGAGCAAGTACTTACATGCCGTGGTGCAGGTGTGGAGGTTGGAGGAGAAATTGTGGAAGTTGGTTCTCTCCTTCTGCCAAGTGGGTCTTAGGGATGAAACTTGGGTCATCTGGTTTGGGGACAAGTACCTTTATTGGTGGAGCCACCTCGCCAATGCAACATTGCTCCATGTGTAAGAAATAAGCCATGGTTTATTTCTAGTGTGAGGTGCCTTTAGGGCACATTAGACAATTGCAGCTAGTCAGGAGGCCCTGGGCCCCTGTCTTCACTAGTTCTCAACATATCTAGACCCTCTCAGGTCATCCTAGGGCTGAAAAGTTACAGGCAATCCGCTACGTGACTAGACCCATGAACCAGAAAAGGAGGGAATCTCGAATCCCAGGATACACCTTAGGAAAGACTTCAAACCCTGAATCAATAGGATGGGGACTTTGAAGATGGGACAGAAGAATCCAGCCAATGAGGAATTCAGAGGGCAGAAATGCCATCAGGAGTAAAAAAACTAATGCTGTGTACCAAACAGCAGGATAGCTACATTGTGTTTGCCTGCTTGCCTTTTCTCTAGGCTGACACCTGACTTTGCAAGGTCACAAAGGCTTTGCTGTCCATACTCTTGAGTCTTTGCACCCTCGTTATGAAGTGAGAAGTACTGTCTCTCACAGCTTGAAAGCCTTCTCTTGGATTGTATCCTACTACCTCAATCTGAATGCTTTCAAGCCTGTCTTCTGATTGTTTATGACAGAAATCGAGGACTGAGCTATAGTATTCAGGGATGCCAAGTGTGGGCTTTTGCTAATGGTCCATGTGGATGCTTCAAAGATCCAGAAGGGGGCAATGTGACATTAGGACTTTGGTCCTTTTATGTTTCACCGATGGTTTGGACCTTATCTAACATTGCTAAATGCAGAATCCCAGAAGGTCTGGGCTAGAATGAGCTGGAGACGTCATGAGTCCAGTATTCTCACTTACCAGTAAAAACCCTGAGAGAGAAAGGACCTGGTCCAGAACAGAAGCTGAGGCCTACCCTAATTCTGACCCTAAACCAACATCGCATGTCCCTCTTCGTTGGTTTGATTTGGAAGAACTGCCTTCAAATAGAGTTCCTCAGCTTGCATCATCCACTGACAACGTTTAATGAAAGGACACATTTACAATTCTCCCTTTAAGACCTAGAGTATTTTTTATAAGTGAGTAGAAACAGTAATTTTGTATTAAAGATACTGAAGAGAGAGAGAGAGAGAGAGAGAGAGAGAGAGAGAGAGAGAGAGAGAGA
>NW_021604578.1:97005-161415 GCF_004785775.1 Grammomys surdaster
AGAGAGAGAGAGAGAGAGAGAGAGAGAGAGAGAGAGAGAGAGAGAGAATGCAAAGCTTTACATTCCTTTTCCCTCAAGCTTCTATACTATAGAGCAAACACTCACTGACCAAGTACAGGCAAAATTTGAAGCCAATGAAACTTACGTTGTTACAAAATGTACAGTCTTACAGGAAAAGTAAGATGGCTGGCCTGGCAAGATGGCTCAGTGAGTAATGACACTTGCTGTGACTTGAATTCAACCCCCAAAATCCATGTAGGAGAGAACTGAATTCACAAAATTATTCTCTGCCCTCCACACATGTCCACACATGTCCACACATACAAATTCTGTGATAAATAAAATTGTAACAAAAACATTTAAATAAATAAATTGATGATACTGTTTTGTTGAAACTAGCTTTTTTACTCAGAAGTTATAATGGCATTCTTTTTCTATTTATTTATTTATTTATTTATTTTGGATCACTGTTCTTTCTTCCACAGAATTAGATATAGTTAAGATTTGTGGGGTTTGGTTGCACAAAAGTATAAATATTTGAATTATTCTGCAGTCCCAGATAATTGAATTCTGAAGTCTCTGCAATTGATTGTCTGTCCTTGGCTCACTAACCTCTGTCTATTATCTGTCTCTATCCAGCTTCCATATCTGTTTCTGTATAAACAGATACATAGATGTAGACAGATACAAATTTTTAGTTATAGAAGTAGTTAGACATGTTGTAAAATGATCAGACAATATGAAATCTGAAGTCAAAAGTCAAGGCATCTCCTTGTATAGCCATCAGGTTGCTTAAAGAATACAGAATCTGAACCAGACAGCTTCCTGCCCCCCCCCACATTTGGGGAGGGGGGGATATGTGCATGTTTTTTGAGATAGAGGCTTATTATGTAGACTAGACTGTGATACAACTGACAAACTTACAATGCCCCTGCCTCAACCTCTTGGATGCCAGAATTGTAGGTGTGTAGCACCAAGCCCCACCTGTCTGCTTTCTCTTGCCATGATCAAATACTTGTGGTAAGTAAATTGATAAGAGAAAACATTATTTTGGTTCACAGTTTCAGGAGTACCAATTCATGATCGCTTATCCGTGTTGCTTTGGGCCTGTGGTTCCCCACAGTACATCATACTGGTATCTGAACTTCTCTCTCTTTAGGACAGTAGCCTAACAACTGGATTTATTGCTTCTGCTCAGAGTCCCAATTAAAACACAGGCATACAGTCAAACCCAGCTACAGCGGCAACTGGAAAGAGCAGCCTTCAGCTGTATAGCAGCACGCCCACCCAAAGTGTCTATGTTATAAGACAGTGGTTTTCAAAACTGGCTGCACATCGAGTCACCAGGAAACCCTAACAACAAAGACTGGAGGAGCACCTTGCCTAGCCTGCACGAAGCCCTGGATTTGATCCCAGGCACTGACCTCAAGTCTGTTGCCTGTTCTGTATGCAGACATCAGCGACAGATAAGGGAGACTCATCAGAGTTTCAAATGCACCTGAAGTTTCTGATAATAGAAGTGTTTGCTCTGTAGTACTCTCCCCTCACCCAGAGCAGTAACCCTACTGTTTGCGAACCATAGACTCTTCTTAGTTTAGCTCAAATAAAGGTAAGTTCCCTAATCCCAGCACTTCTGTTATTCTCCCTGTCTTCCAGAATACATCCCACTAGGACCAAGTGAAGTTACAGAACGGTAAAAGAGAGCAGTTTGGGCTTTGATGTGCAAACATTTTAAGCCTCTAAAAATAAACTGTGAGCTGCAAATAACTATGAGTGCTCCCACGCTGCTTCCTAAATTAGCCCTTTCTGGGGACATGGAGGATGTGCTTGGTTTTCTGCTCAGGGCTACCTGCTGTGGGTCAGTGCATGGCGGGTTCAGGTTCATGACCTGTCTCCATGTCATCCTCCGCTTGTCTGAAGGCAAGAGTTGTCTCGTAAATGTGCCAAGAGGGTTTATGTTTGGAGATGGAATTAAAATTTAGACTCAGCATCCAGGAGCCTGAAATACTTCTATTGGATCATGGTCTTTTCTATTCTCGTTTGTTTGTGATGCGTGGTTGATAGGCGACCTAGACACTCAGTTCTCAACCCTCAAGAAGCCGACAGTTGAAAACTCAAAGGCAACTTTGTTAACTTCAGTTGCCCTTAGATTCTATTTGTTTAATCCATGGGAGGGGACTGAAGAGGGCTCACTTCACAGTGTTGTCAGGGTATCCATTCCTTGGGGACTCTCTACTGTGGCAGAACTCAATACGAAAGAGATGTAGGTCCAGGAGGCTGATCGGGCTAGCCATGGATTTTAAGTATGGGTGGATTCCAGAAGACCTAGGATGAGCAGCAGAGTGAGGCATCCTGTGATATCAAATCAGGAAGCATCGGTGTTACAGAGCGGCAGCGCTGCACTGGCGCAGAAACAGTTGACCCTGATTTTGCATTTGCTTCGGAACCTCCTCACTGCTCCCCCATGGGGATCTGAGTACATATGTTGGGAAATAGGAGCTAGGGCCAAAAGTAACAATGATGCAAATGATTTCTAAATGCTTACATAAACTTCCAAACGGACTGTATTTGTTAACGATCCCGATCCCGGTGAGAGTGTAATGTGTCTGAGAAGGCTTACAACCACAGTCCGGTTATCACCCAATCTCTTTGCCACATATTAGAAAATAAATAAAGAAAGAAATAAAACACCCAGATTTTCCTCTAAGCAAGCCTGGCCCTGCCAACCAATGAAGGGAATGTCTGAAAGCTTTGCCCAGAAGTTTTGAAATGGAGACAAAGAGAACAAAGGCAAGATGTCTTCCTTTGATATTATTTTCACAGCGTGTTGCAAGTCAAGAAACTAAATTACCAAGGAAGCTCTGTTTTCTTTCATCTTATTTAATGCATAGCTGTGCGGCAGTAGTAAGCTAATAATTAAGGGGCATTCTACCTCCTCCTCGGATACTTTGATGTGTGATGACTGACTCCATATACTTGTGTGGTTGAGTTTCGAAGCTCTTATTCGTGTCCATAAAAACTGGCCAAAATCAAAGGGGCAAAAGGCAAGAACAACAGCGGAAACTACCTGCATCTGAAAAATGGGAGACTTAGTCCAAAATTAATCATGTCTTAACTCCATTATTCTGTCTAATTTTCAACATGATCTAGTTTGATGTCTGGGGATTCTTGTAGAAAGGCAGTCAGGATATTACTCTTGGTAGCAGTTCTTTAAACTCTAAGTAGAATTTCTATCAACAGAGACCCCATGTTAGTCTCCCAGTGGGTGGGGTGGGGAGAAAACTTTGTAAAGTTAATATATATTCACCCATGGACAAATACAACTATGCAGATTTACCATTCACTTGTGGACATATACAGCTATGCAGACTTACCATTTGTACACATTCTTTTATTCATATTTTCATTCAAGTGGAGCTTGAAAGTGTGTGGAGTCTCTCCTCATTCATAAATATTCTAGAAAAGTCCAGAATTTATTGGCAATTCAACTGTGATCAGAGATGTATGTTTGTCACTGTTGAGACTGTAACAGTGTGACTGGAAACTCTGATAACTGGATGTTGGCACTTCTGATTTGATTATCCAAACTCTTCTCTTTTCTACTCTATTGTTCAACTCTTCTAGATTTAAAAAAATAAAATCTTCAAGTAAATAATTTAATTCCCAAAAGAGCTCTTGTTTGCTGAGTGGTTTCTGTTGGTGGTGGTGGTGGTGGTGGTATATGTGTGTGTTGGTTTGGTTTTATGGATGTTTTCTGCTTCTTTCTTATTCTATGTCCTTCAAGTTCCTTTTGGCTGTTGTGGTGATTTGGGTAGGTATGGTTTCTTCCATTTTGGAGCTCTTCCTTTGGTGATACTTGGATGCCCATTCACTCTAGAAGGAACACACTAAGAGTTGACAGGAACTCTCTCTGTCTCTGTCCCTATCTCTTTCTGTGTCTCTCCATCTCTCTCAGTCTCTCTCCCCCCCTCCCTCCCTCCCTCCCTCCCTCCCTTTCTTCTTCTTCTTCTTCTTCTTCTTCTTCTTCTTCTTCTTCTTCTTCTTCCTTCTCCTTCTCTTCTCTTTTCTCCCTCCCTCCCTCCCTCCCTACCTCCCTCCCTCCCTCCTTCCCCGTGTGTGTCACTGGCATCCAAGGATTGTGCAGTGGGAAGTCAGAGAGCTTTTGCATTGCACAATCTCCAAATGTAGCTTTTGGGATGCTGTTTTCTCCTGAGTTAGTCCAACCAAAGAAAATCCCCTGCCTGGAGGTGTAAACGGTTGCTCCCCTCCTTGTGAGAAACTTCAAGTGCAGGAAGATGAAAGGATTGCATAAACAACTTTTTTACCTAATGTTCTCTCCTGCTGCCATAGGAGGGCAGAGGATGTTCCAGCCTAGCTTTGGAGAAACAAAGGCTTGGTTCTTGCTCTCTTTCACACTCAAGTAGTCCCTATGACTTTGGCTCTGCGACCTTCAACCTAACCATTGAGGTATGCACCCCGTGTTTTATGCTTTTGTTTATACTTACTTACGTCATTTATTTTGAAATAGCAAAAGTTTCATCCCCCCCCCCCGCATTGGATTACTAGCATGATCAACAAGTTTCAATTCATCTTCAATACAAACCTCATTCTTGTACATTTGTAGAAAGCTTCTTTATCTACTTTAAGTAGAAGAGTAACTGTTTCCCTGGCTGTTAAGAGAATCCATTCAAGACCACATCACAAGAACTCTAACTTGAGGTTATACAACTCGGAAACCACTACACAGCTTGACCACCGTCAGCAGTCACATCTGACCTCTCCTCCATGTGGAATGCTGTTCCTAGCAGGCTCTAAATATTAATTAGGTTAGTGATGGTAAAGCACTGTTATAATTTTTAGGGCCTGAGTGGAGCTCAAGACCCAGAGTCCAAATTGAGAGCTTTGGGAGCCAGTAAAGCAGAGAATGAGTAATGGTATGACCAGCAATTGTGTAGTGGCCAAAGGAAGCAGGGGCCTGGTGTCCTGAGGGCTGGAGAAGAGTGGAACCCTTGGAATGAACAAAGACAAGAAGATGCATTTGTAAGGAGTCCTGCAACACTTTGCGACTGGGTGACAGAACTGCAGCCAAGATTTCCATCTACACCGGTGGGTGGGTGGGGTCAAGAGTCCTAACAGCTGGTACAACACAGCCCAGGCTTTGGAAAGGAAGTGCTGGAGTAAGTTTCCTGAGATAATTAAAAGTAAATGTTGGGATAGTGTTATTAGTGTATAAATAAAAGAAAAAAAATTACCTCTGCTAAATCGTCCCAAAGTCTAACATTGGATAACTTGGTGCTTAGTTCATCTCTTCTTCAACAAACTTACTAAAATGAGTGCCAGGCACTGTAAAGAACCCTGTGGTGTAGACAGAACAAAGCACACCTTCTTTATTTATTTAGCTCTGGTAAAATAGGCCACTGTCAAGGGCAGCTGGGTGAGGTGGCAGTCCAGAAAGGGACAGCCGAGGTTCATAGTGCCTGCTGAACTGTGACTCACCACACCCAAGCTAGCCCTCTCCTTTGCATAGGTTAAGCTAAAGTTTCTTTCACAGTTATGGTTAGTGTTACTCCTGTCTCTCCTGAGCTCCGTGTTGCAAATCTGATGGCACCTAGTGTCACTTGACCTTCCCTTAGCCAGACATACAGAGATAGGATTCCGAGTATCTGTGAACTCTCTAACATTGGATGCAAATTGTATGGCTGTGCTTTTTCCTGGTCATAGATTTTGTTATCATCTCAAAGGAGCCTGTAAGCTCAGGACAATTACTAATTATTGTCTTAATTTTCCCCAATCCAATAAAGAAACTGTTGTCTTAACATTTTTTTATTTTTATTTTTATTTATTTATTTATTTTTATTTTTTTGGTTTTTCGAGACAGGGTTTCTCTATGTAGCCCTGGCTGTCCTGGAACTCACTCTGTAGACCAGGCCGGCATCAAACTCAGAAATCCGCCTGCCTCTGCCTCCCAAGTAACATTTTTTTTTTTAACAACTAAATCATTCTACCTTAGAAGTGTGTCAGTGACTGCTATGTGGCCCCTTTTAACCCTATATTCTATGTTCTTATACCTTCATGTCCTCATATCCAGAAAGAGGAAGAGTGCTGGGCATGAGTGTCCTAACCGTTCCTATAGCAACTGCATACTTAACCTATAACAACCATAAGGCAGTCCTGTTCATAACAAGAATATAATATTTTCAAACAGACTGGAAATCTGTATGTCCAAGGCAATCTTTTAGGTTGAATTTTTGGGTTGGTTGTTTGTTTGCCAAATTTTTCGTTTGAAAAATGCTCAAGTTCAAAAACCAAGTTCAATATACATTTAGTGAACGCTCAACACACAGAGCCGGCATTCCATGCTGTGAGAGGGGAAGCGGGGACAGAATGTGCTCTCCACCATTGTGGAGAAATGACGTTTCGAAAAATATTCAAACGGCCACCAAGGGGATTCTGAAAGAAGGCATTTAGTGGTGTTTTGTTAACATCTCAAAGGACTCCATGAACTTGTGACAATTGACAGCATAGAGGGTAGAGGCAGTCTGGAGAGTCCACAGGCCTGCGTCCACACCACTGCGCATCACTACTGCGCACGCTGTACCCCATGTGCCCTCCGTCTCTGTCTACCAATAAAGGGCTAGGCTCGGAGACTGACAGCCCATTCAGAAATATAAAGAAAGAATAAGCATAGTGGAGAGGTTGTCTTTGTCCTTTGAGACACAGAAACAATGAAAACAAGTAGTGAAGGAGAAGCTGTCTCGGAATACAAAGGCAATAAAGGAGATTAAAACACATTCACAAAAATGGAAGGCAGTTTGAAAATCGATAACCTTTGTCATTATCTTTTTAAAAAAATATATTTTTGAACTAAGCTAATACAATACAAATATTGTCCTAAACTTCAAGTAATACAATTGCCTTGCTTGAAGGATACATGGACCTATAAAGGCGTTCCTAAAACGTGTACTGTGGGCATGGATACATGTTGACTTTTCTTTTTGTTCAACAATATGTAATTTAGCATCGACTATTAATATGTCATTTGTAGAGTTCTTTTATAAAAGTATTCATAAAACAGTGTCACATTCTCTTGTGCATTACATTAGAATGTGTTAATTATTATTTTACTCTCTATCCTTAGGATGAGCTGTCATCTGCCAACTTTTCAGGACAGCTCAGGGCTTAGAAGAGGGCTCATCTAAATAAAGGCCGGCTAAAGTGACATTGTGGAGACTTAATCCTTCTCTGGCTGCCTGTGTGACCAAAGGCTGATTTGCAAGACTCTTCCTTTCTGGAGTTCAGATTCTTAAGTCCCCGGGGTCTTGCGACTTGACAGCAAGAGAAAAAACAAAAAACAAAAAACAAAAAACAAAAACGAAATGAAGGTCAGCGATGAACCCCCGCTGCAGGGACTCGGGGATCGCCAAGGGGCTTTTACACTCTGGAGCGCAAGACTGCCTGGTTACACAGGGAATTAACAGAGTGGAGCCTTTGCCCCCCTGTTGCAGCCATCTACCACAGCGCATCAGGTTCCACCTCGGGAGAAATTATGGTAACTGAATGTGCATCTGGTTGTACAGCTCGAGCTTGGAAATCCGAGGTGAGGGGAGGCGGGAAGGGCCTAGAGTGAGGCCCCGCTGGGCTGTGTGGGCTCTATCTTGTCACTGGGTCTCCACAAGGACTTTTTGCTCAGCTCTCCCCAATCTCATGGACACTTCGCTCCCGGAGGCCTCAACTCAAGCTTGCCTCACTTGCCACCCCTGCCTGTCCTGCAAGCTGCCCTGACAGTAGCTCTGGGCTGAGATGGAGCCATGAGCCAGCATAGACGATGACTGCAGTGCTTGTGAATGGAGGCGGCCTGGTGAACACGCACTGTGACAGTTGGGACCGGAGGGACAGCGTGGAAAGCAGCTGTCAGACCGAGTGCGGCAAGGACAGCGAGGAGGACCAGCCGCGCCAGCTGACACCCTTCGAGAAACTGACTCAGGACATGTGCCAAGATGAGAAGGTGGTGAGGGAGATCACGCTGGGGAAACGCATAGGCTTCTATCGAATTCGAGGAGAGATCGGAAGTGGAAACTTCTCCCAGGTCAAGCTGGGGATTCACTCCCTAACCAAAGGTAGGATCCGACTTCCCAAAGATTACCTGTGAAGTGTTGGGGCCTAATTGAGGGTGGGGTAGAAGGCTACTTAAGGCCTTGTTTGTGGCTTAGGTTTGTACTGGTGTGTCATAAACAATGGCCTGGAACGTTACAAAACACCTAGACCACGAGGTCTCTAAATGGTAGATTCCAAGGTCCCCCACTAACCAACCAGACAGATGACTACTCCTGTTCTTTTGGGACACGGAGGGCTTGGTCTCAGGGCCTTTTCTGCCTAAGTATTCTTTGTAGATGTTCCCAATGACACTTGAAACTTCACTTCACACTTGGCAGCTGCTGGTGGCCCCGGGACTGGATCAACAGTACTCACCACTTTGGCCTAAGGGAGGAACAGTGTGGAGAGCACAGGGTGCTTTTGCTAGCTTACCCTAGTTGGGCCCTTTCCCAGAGTTAGCCCAGCTTAGTTAGAGCTAGGAATTGGCCAGTCAGCATGCCAAAACCACCATCTGAAGCTCATGGGCATTTCCCTCACCGGAGAGACCCTTCCTGATATTGTCTCCTTCGCCTGTTACCATGGCCCAAGGTCCTACTTTTCTTCTATCAGAGATCTCTTTGGCTTTCTGGTTAGCTCTGCCCTAGTCCCAGACCTTTTCATCTGTTTTACCTCGGCAGGAAAAGTTACAGGCCTAATAGTGGTAAGGGACTCGTCCAGTATGTGCAAGATCCTGAGTTCAATCACAAGCACAGCCAAATAAAAAGCATCATAAGTGTGCACACCCCTAACGAGCGCGTGTACGTTGGTGCATACACTCAGAAGTCACTGGAGCATCAAATCTTCCTCCTCACCCTGAAGCCTCCTGGGTGTCTGGGTTCACACTTCTGCATCCCAGCTACCTTAGTCATCTCTGTAAACTAAAGTCCCTCTCCCAGTTTTACAGTTTGCATTGGCAAAATACACCCAGAAACAGTGCTTGCTTCTTTGGGTGTCAGAAAGAATGAGTAAATGATCAATCAATGCTAGTTACTGATGAGATTTTTTTCAGGTACATCTATCTTGCCTTTGTGCAATCAAAGAAAAATTGAAGTCTCCTTTTCAACAGAGTTTCATTCCTCATATAAACCTGTACTCCTTATGGACTGTGGTTTCCAACTCTGCTGTTATGTGTGATGCTCCAGAGAATTCTCATTCCCAGACTTGTTTGGGATGCTAATTTCACCATTTTCTTCTTTTGAGTCAAAGTCTCCTTAAGTTGTCAAGGCCAGTATTGAACTCATTCTGTAGCCCAGATACACCATGAGCTGGCCCCGGTCTCCTAAGTACATGGGATTACAGGCCTCTGCCACCAGGTCTAATAGTTAGCATTTCATGTTTATATGAGCTCATATGTGCAGAGTGGTTTGTATGTGTGCACATGTGGTGCTGAGAACCAAATCCAGGGCCATTGTACATTGTACAATTGTAAGTGAACCCTCTACCACTGAGCTATACCTCAGCCCTGGAGTGGTTTTAAATATACTCATTTTCTCTCTGAACACCCAGACTCTTTTTTTTTTTTTTTTTTTTTTTTTTTGGTTATTTTTGAAACAGGGTTTCTCTGTATAGCCCTGGCTGTCCTGGAACTCACTCTGTAGACCAGGCTGGCCTCGAACTCAGAAATCCGCCTGCCTCTGTCTCCCAAGTGCTGGGATTAAAGGCGTGTGCCACCACTGTCCGGCACCCAGACTCTTTCTTATTTTAGTTTTTTAAAAGATTTATTTTTAGAGAGGAATGATGGCACATTCCTTTCCTCCCAGCAATGGAGAGTCAAAAGCAGGCAGGATCTCTTGAGTTTGAGACAAACCTGGTCTACAGAGTGAGTTCCAGGTCAGCCAGGACTACATAGAGAAACCATGTCTTGAAAAAAAAAGAATTTTTTTTAATTTTATTTTATGTGTATCAGTATTTACTTACATGTACGTCAGTGCACCGCATGTATGCCTGAGCTTCACAGAGGCCAGAGAAGGGCATTGGATCCTTTGGAACTGCAGTTACAGATGACTGACAGCTGCCACATCAGTGTTGGGAAACAAACCTGGGACCTCTGGAAGAGCAGCAGTGATCTGAGCCAGCTCTCTGGCCCTTTTCTTTAACTTTAAAAATATTTTTTAACTTAGTTGCACAATAAGTCTACATATTTTTGGGATACAGAATACCACACACACACACATACACACACACACACACATTATGCAATGATCATACAAGAACATGGTCCATATTTATTTGGGTGCTTACCATTTCTTTGGGTTAGGAATATTCAACATTGTCTCTACAAGTGTTCCTATGCGTTGGTTCTCTTATTCAGAAAACACACAATGGAAAGTTTCAGTATACAACGTCAAACTTCAGGGACAAATTTTAAAGCTTTATTCATAAAACTATATCCAGACTTGGTTTTGGTGTTTTTTTGGTCCAAATCAGAGATCCACCTGCCTCTGCCTCCAAAACGCGGGATTAAAGATGTGCACCACTGCCTAGCTTTAAACTACATCTAGACTAGTAAGGCAGATCTAACCCGGATGGATGTGACTTTTCAGTCGTCTAGAGCAGAATGAAAGAAAAAGACAAGGAGGTGAGGGGCCAGAGGTTGAGACAGACATTATGGTTAGGGAGAATAGATGAGACTTTGGATAAAGCCACACCAGAAAGTGACAGTCCACACCCATGCTACAGGAAGCCTGAAAGATACAAAGGCGGTTCCCTGATGTGGCCAGCTCTGGTTGCATGTGAGTATAGCTCAGGTGTTAGAACTTAGCAGAGGAAATGGGGGATGGGGCGAGTACACATTGTAGGCAGAGCTTTGACTTGAGGATCAGGAAGATTGATTTCACAAACTTAAGTAGGCATCTGACTCCATGCAAACTGCTTTGTTTTCTGTCGTATTGTTAATAAATTACAGACCACGCTTCTTAAATTTGTTAGATAACATGTGTGAAGTTTAGTGTCTTATAGTAGCTACTCAATAAACAGTGGCCCTCAAAAAATCCCCACAAGTTTATCTTGTATTTAAATCAACTTATTTTAAAAGGAAATTCATGTTACAATAATGGGAAAAAAACATCGGGTGCTTGGAAGCTAATGGTAAAAATTTTGGATGTAATAATATAATGGTAAAATAAAATTGAACAGATTTTAAAGATTTAGGAAGAAATTACGAGCTAACCAAAAGTAATTGAGTAAAACAACCAATACAAAACTTTCCTTTTGCATTGATTAGGAGAATTGGCTAGAATAACTTTTTATTCTGCAATAACATTTTACGTGGTTGGAGGCTACTTAAGGCTTGCCTGGGGCGTGACAATTATTTTGTGCCTTGTGAATCTTAAGGGCTTCATATTAGGAAACTGTGATGTTATCCAGTCTCTTTCGGTCTTATAGATGAGGAAACAAAGGTTCAGAACTGGCTGGTCCCACATTGCAACAAAGCTGGGTATACAATTTTCATCTTACTTCACAGGGCTTCCTTGGAACTCTGGGATAGTGTCGAAGAGGCATGTCTCTCTACCATGACTCTGACTAGCTAGCTGAAGTTAGCTGCTACTGATGGTGCTTTTAGACTCTGGACATTCTCCCCACTTTCATAGCACTCACAAGCAGTGATTTTGTCAAAGAAACAGGAAACAACCAGGAACAATACGAGTCTGTAACTATGTTAGTCAGCTTTGCGGTACTATGACAGACCGCCTGAGACAATAAAGCTTTGAGGAGGGGGATGTTTATTTCGTTTTAACTTTAAGAAGTTTCAATCCATGCTTATTTGACCCCATTGCCTTTGGTCCTATGGTGAGGCATTAAAGCTCAGTGAGAGCTATACTGGATGAAGCTGCCCCTCACATGCGGACTAGAAGCAAACAAGGGAGACACGTTGAGAGACCAGGGTCCCAGTGTCCCCTTCAAGAGGACACTCTCAATGCCTAACATCATCCCAGTAGATCCCACCTCTTAAGCTTCTGCCACCTCCCAGAAGCATCATGGACCAAGGACCAAGTCTCTAGCACATGGACTTTGAGGGATATGTTATAGCCAAACTGTAACAGTAACCAAATCTCACAAAAGCAGCATGGAGTCTTCTTACAGATGACTTCCTGTCTGTCCTTCTCCCGTCAGACAATGTCCAGGAGAAAAGAGTTATCATGACTCACATGGGGAAAGGCAGGGCAATCCTGAGAGACACACGGACTTCAGAGTTAGTCAGAATTGCGTGGAATTGTGATTCTTTGTTTTCCTATCTGTGTGGCTTTGAAAAAGCTCTGTCTCTGTTCTGTGTGTTTTCCCAATGTGTAAAGTGAGATGAGGATTAGCTGCCATTAGCTGCATAGGATACTGTTGTGTGGAGCAGATTTAAAAGTATATAATACTATTATAGTCTGCTTTCTATTGTGATAAAACATTCTGACCAGGGGCTGGAGAGATGGCTCAGCGGTTAAGAGCACTGACTGCTCTTCCTGAGGTCCTGAGTTCAATTCCCAGCAATCACACGGTGGCTCACAATCATCTGTAATAGGGTCTGATGCCCTCTTCTGGTGTGTCTGAAGACAGCTAAAGTGTACTCATACAAATAAAACATAATAAATAATTCTAAAAACAAACAAACAAACAAACAAAAAACACCATTCTGACCAAAAGCAACTTGGGGAGGAAAGTTTTGTTTGGTTTACACATCCCAATCAAAGCCCATCATTGATGGAAGTCAAGGTAGGAATTCAAGGCAGGAACCTGAAGCATAGGCCATAGACAGGTGCTGCTTACTGGCCTGCTCTCCGTGGCTTGCTCAGCCTGCTTTCTTATACAACCCAGGACCATCTGCCCAAGGGTAGTCCCACTCACAGTATGTGTGCAGTGGCCTCGGCCTTCCTACATCAACCATTAATTAAGAAAATGCTTGCCCACAGGCCAATATGATGGAAGCATTGTCACAGTTGATCTCAGCTGAGGTTCTGTCTTCCCAGAAGACGCTAGCCTTTGTAAAGTTAACAAAAAAACTAAGCAGAAAAAAAAATGCTACATACCATACACTAGACAGAGCACATGGGACATGTTCATTAAGTGATAACATTAGACTTCTTTCGAAGTAGTGCAGATTCTTCAGGCCTGTGTCATTTATCACGCAGTTCCGGGAACATAGATCTGTTCAAACTCGCTCGAACAGAAAGAGGTGTGAGAACCTGGAGCAGAGTCTCCGTCCTGTCACTCATGGGATTTGAAATCTTCCTGGGATTTTATGGCTTCCCGTGATTACATTTTATCACTACCATCACGGTATTTGCCATCACAATAAATATCTCTCTACCTCTTTAAACAGAATGACATTTAATGCTTGTGATCCACGGTGCATCCTGGCCAGGAACTGTGGTGGCTAGTTCAAGGTCTACAACCTCCCTTATATTGCCCGCCCCCATTCCACTAGTCCCAATCTATTTCGGTTCCAATTCTGAAAAGAAAATATGTTTACTCACTGGCCAGCTGTGATGGCTACCTTGGAGTGAAGGCTGTTACAGTCCTTAGGGCCATATGCCTATTCCTTTCTCAGCAGAACTATAGGCCGTAGTATCTCTAAGGAGAATAAAGAAGGTACCATGGTTGGCAAGTGTATCTACCACCTATGGAATAACCAGCTAAGCTGTGAGAAACCCATGAGGCAGGGGTAAGGCAATGGTGTAGACATTTGGTAGACAGGCTGTTAGTTGAGAAAAAAATGATAATCACTGTGTATACGAATTGCATGGCTTCCTGCCTGATACACTATAAAGTTAACTACATGTATGTCCATCTGCCTGGGTTGCAGAGAACAATTCCCTGGTGTGTAGGTGGTGCTTTGTGAGGCTTATATTCCCTTCTTGTGCCCAGTCACCATAGCCTAACTCTGTTATCAAAGGTACAGTGTCACCTCTGGTTATGGGATGGCACGTGCAAAAGAGGCCAGGGAAATGGATAGTTGTTTGCAAAGATGTGGCCCCTGTACAAAGCCAGCTTCGCCAGAATTGTCCTGAGGTTTTCTAGGAAAGCATTTCAATGCTCTGGAAGTTCCCAGGACAGTGGCTAAGGATAAAATAATAACAATAACAACAATAAAGACACCAGCTACTCTGGATCTCCAGAAAGAAGATGACCTCTCTTCTGGAGGTTTATTTTTATAGCTGATAGTGTAGCTTCCCTTGGGATCTGGAGGGAGATATGTTAGGCTGAGAGCCATCATGAACCCCCTTTTAGGCTGATTAGAAATTTCTCAAAAGCAATGATGCCCGGAGCTTCTGAATGTTTTATGTCCCATCTGTTGTCCGCAACGAAGATAAGAGAAACCGCAGGTGCCCGAGCCTTTCTTGTTCTCGGTCCTTCATGGCCTCCTCCTTCCTCGGCTTTACTTTTTCTCCTTCAGTGTGTTTACTCATTAATCTACTCATTTGTCTTCATTTATTCATGTGATTATTTATTTGTGTGTGTCATGTGCGTATGTGCACATGCGTGGGGGGGGCGGTGATGTGCTAACCTGTACTTTTTTGCTGGGGCTGGAGGTTGACACTGGAATCTTTTCCTGTCTCTTCACCTTTAAGAACATTTAAAAATGTATTATTTGGCAATTTCATACATGAATACAATGTATTTATTATATCCATAAATACACACTGATTCCTGTTCCTCTCAAACCCTCCATCCCTTTTCTAACTTCATCTCCTCTTTCTGTTACAAATCATGAATCCAATTCTTGCTGATCATAAGAGCCCACGTTAATTTTGTTTACATTGTTCATTCTGTCAATAGATTTGGAGCTCACTGTTTTGGGAGATTGGCTTCTCAATAAGTCCAGGAGGATTCACCTGTCTCCCCTCCCTGTAGGACAAGTGCTTATAGCTTTCACTTGAGTGCTGGGGATACAATCTTGGGTCCTCAAGTGTCCACAGCAAGTGCTTCACCCACTGACCCGTTTCCCCAATTACCATTAAAGGCAAACAAACAAACAAACAAACAAACAAACAACATATATTAAATGTCTCCTGAGTGCATACTTTGTTCTGGAGTCTACAGAAATGGTGCATCTCTTATCTTACGGGTACTAATAGCTGTTCAGAGGAGACTAACTGAAAACAGTACATGTTGTCCCAGAGGCAGGCTATGAGAGTGGGCTGACTGGGCCAAGGCAGAATCTAGAAAGGTTTGCAGTGGGTCCTGAGATCTGTTTCACAGGAGACAGTGGTCAAAGCTCCAGGAAGAAAGACCTGTAAAGTACCTGCAGGTGAGAAACCGTGAGGGAAGTGTAAGGTGGCTCAAGAGAGCTGGGGAGAGACACCTGCAAGTGTCAGGGAAGAACATGGACGACAATGACGTAAGCATTGGCCGGCCCACAAAGACTCTTGCTGGACTGAGTTTTGTCGTTCAGGATTCAGAAAACCACTGAAGACTGCGAAGTAGTAATTGATGGGACGTGACGTCTGTGAGCAGGGTGAACTCAAGCCAGTGGAATGTTCCAGATGAATGAACAATGATGCACACTGAGACCAAGGGAATGGCAAGGAGGATGGAGAGGAAGGATGAGGTTGAACAATGGTTTAGAATATTGAAAACCGGACTGGTGTGGTGGTTCAGTGGATAAAGTGTTTGCACTGCAAGTGTGAGGACCAGATCAGATATTCAGGACTCACATACAAGCCAGGTGGGTCAGTCTGTAATGTCAAGAGGCAAAGACAGGAATCCAAACAGCAAGGGGGCTACCTAGACTAGCTGAATTTGTGAGCTTGGCTTAGCAAGAGACCCCAACGCAACAAAATAGAGACCTCCAACACCTCCCCCCAACACACACACACACGCACACACACACACACACACACGGCATCCCATGCCCATGCATGAGAGTGAACATACATACATACATACATACATACATACATACGTACATGTAAAATACCATACACACATAAAAATTTAAAGTAGAAATTCAAACAAGAATATTTAAAATCTCTGGGCCTTTGGATGGGCAGGACCAGCGAAGGAAAGGGAGAGGGATACATAGAGTTGACTATGTTTTCAGAAGGAATGACTTAACAGAAAATAGAACTTTGCCTAAGAAGGAACAGATATGCTAGTAACGATTTGAAACACTGACATGAAGGTTCCTGGGGGTGATGGTTGAGAAGGAAAGATTTGAGACTTTAACACAAAATCAAAGACTCAGGGGAAACCCTCAGGCTTTGTCTTAGTCACTTTTCAGTTGTTGTGGCACTACTCCATGACTAAGATGACTTATCGAAGAGTTTTTTGGGGCTTACAGTTTCAGGGAATGAGTCCATGACCGTCATGTCTGGGAACATGGCTGCAAGCAGGCAGGCAGGCATGGTGCTAGAGCATTAGCTAAGAGCTTATATCCCTATCCATAAACATGAGGCAGGAGAGAGCTAACTGGGAATGGCCTAGGCTTTTGAAACCTTATAGCTCACCCGAAGTGACACACCTCCTCCAACAAAGACATGATGCCTAATCTCTCTCAAACAGTTGTACCAACTGGAGACCAAACATTCAGATACAAGCCTATGGGTGCCATTCTCATTCAAACCATCACAGGGCTTTAGTTCAGAGCTCTTTGGCATCAGATACTGTATCATGCTGTAACTTTTAGTTTCCTCCCACCTTTATTATAAATATTAAACATTAGCAAATATTTAGTGAATCGAGTCAGTATATTAACTTCTCATGGCGGCATAGCAATGGTGAAGAAGAGCTAGCAGACAAAGGACTCTCTGTGCTGTCATTCCCAGGAGGATGGCACGAGGGTCTAACTCGATTGCATAACCCTTTGTAAAGAAAGCTCATTGGCTTTTAAGAGAGTAATAACTCCTCTAAAGGGGAAGAGATGATACAGAAGGAATAAATTTTAGAGGTATTAGTTATGGATACTTACTAATCTGAAGCCTTCCCATAAATGTGTAGATTTCTGGCTTCTCTTAAAAACTAAAAAGCAGTAAAATCCAACAGCATCAGATCTGTGATGGAAATAGCAATGGCCATTTGGAGTTGAGTAGCAACGGCCATCCTTCTATTTCAGGGACACCTGAGGACCCTGCAGCCCTGCTGCCTCAATGACTCACCATTTCTCCTTACCACCATCTGTCTAGAGACATCTAAAGACACCCCAACTTGTAAATCTGTGTTGAAAGGATGTGCTACCCACTAGGTGGGACCCATGTCAGAGGATTTTTGTTGTTGTTTTGTTTTGGCTTTTCAAGACAGGCTTTCTATGTGTAGCCCTGGCTGTCCTGGAACTTACTCTGTAGCCCAGGTTGGCCTTGAATTTACAGCAATCTGCCTATCTCTGCCCCCAACCCGAGTTCTGGAATTAAAGGCATGTGACACCACTGCCCAGCCCATGTCAGAGTTTGTATCAGATATGGAGAAAGAGCAGTTTCTCCTCCCAAATCTCCCAGCACCAAGAGGAGCCAGCTGCCCCACTGCTCTTCCCACACTGAAGTCAGACCACTCTTTCTACAGCCAGAGTCAAGGTCATGACACTGTATAAAGCCTTGAATTTCCCAAGGCTGTCTTCTCTAAAACAGGCTCCGAGACTGTGGATACTCACCCTACTAGTCCTCCTGGATAATTTGGGGATCACTATCCATCACTCTCCATCTCTATCACAGAGGGGTCCCCTCAGCTTCTCTAGCACAAATGTACTACTGTAGGCCAACACGTGTACCATCCCCTGGGCTTCTCCCTCACCTCCTAGCCTCTCATGCAGAGGGGCCATGCCATTTTTTTATTCTGACCTGCTCCTAATGTTAACCATACTTATCCTAAGGACTGTTTGCAAAGTCCTTCTCTCTCACTGGGTCGTAAGAACAGTGCTCGTCTTCTCCATACTTAATGCATAGTATGTACTCTTTGAATATGTGTTTAAAGAGGAGATGGGACATGGGGAGCTGGCTCATCTGGTAGAGCATTTGCCTCTGCTGGGTGAGCAACTAAGTTTGGATTCCCAGAACCCACATAAAACACCAGCCATCTGAGTGCCTTTGTAAATACCAGGGGTGAGAGGTGAGAGGTGAAAGGCAGAGATTTGAAGATCCTCAGAAGGAAGATCCAGCTAGCCTAGCCTACGTGGCAAAGGTACAAGACAATGAAACTAAGAAATGACGTTTAAGGTTGTTCTGTGACTTGGATATGCATCATCTGTGAATACAAGGGTACACACAAAGACCGAGTTCCTTAGGGAGACAGATGTTTCTACCAGCGAGCAACAATTTGGAATAACAGGGGTTAAATTACTTAAAATTTTATTTATTTATTTTTTGAGACAGGATCTCTCTATGTAGTCCTGTCCATCCTGGAACTCTATGTAGATCAGGCTAGCCCTGAACTCACAGAGATCTGCCTGGCTCAGACTTCCAAGAGCTGGGAGTAAAGGTATGTGCCACCACACCTGGCTTTAGTAATGACTTATTTCATTCTACATTTGTGTTGTGAAGCAAAGCACAGACCCCATGTGCTTTAATGTGAGATGATGAATCAAGGCACCCAAGAGCAATCTAAAGAGGCACTCACCCCCACAGCACTTTCCCTTCCCTACACTAGTCCAGTACTAAATCACATGGGATCCATGCTTTGCCTGGAGGGCACAGGGGGCTTCTGTCGAAGGGAAATTGAGGTCTGTATCACCTCCTGTTGTTGGACACTCAGAGTGCATGGAGGTAAAGGGCCCACAGAGATTGATACTGAGACATGGAAGGGGAGAACGTAGAGGGAAAGTCTTCTGTAGAGACTGAATCTGAAGGGTAGAATGTTAGCTCTTGCATTAACAACTCACCCAATAGATTGTTACAAAATGTTGGTTCAGGGAAACAGCACGAAGCACTTGGCACAAATCACTGAAAGGTAGAAAAGTTGGGAACAAGAAAGGAGGATGTCCAGAAGATGGGCGAGGAAGCCCATTTGCTGGGCTGATAGCCTATTGAGATAGTAAAACTGGGACTTAATTATTTATGGTTTGCCTCTTTGCTTCTTAATATTGCTTCCAACAGAAGAAGCACCCCACACATTAGACAACATTACTACCTCCGTCCATTTCAGAAAGCTGAATTTACCTTTAACACACTAATAACACTCGTGCTTTGAGTAAGCGGCATCTATTTCATGCCAATAACACTGGACCAAAGTTTTCCAAAGCAGGTATGTTGCAAGTAGGTCAAACAGCCAGTCTCTTCTAACTTGTCTGCTAACCTGGATAGTCTGGCCAAATCTTTTTTGTTTGTTTTGTTTTGTTTTTCAAGACAGGGTTTCTCTGTGTAGCCCTGGCTGTCCTGGAACGCACTCTGTAGACCAGGCCGGCCTCAAACTCAGAAATTCACCTGCCTCTGCCTCCCAAGTGCTGGGGTTAAAGTCGTGCGCCACCACTGCCTGGCTGGCCAAATCTTAACAATAACAAAAATGATGTTTTATTATGAGTGCACGATTCCATTTATTTTTAATGATAACAATTTTCATCCGATGATCTATTACATAGGAAAAATTACAACTACTAGTAATCAATACAAAATGTATAGATAAACTATCTGTGATTCTCCAATTAGAAGATAAGTTCTTCTGGGGTTGGGAGAGTAGGCAGAGTGCTCAGACAGCATACAAACTCCAACTTAAATCTCAGTCCTGCAAAAAAGTAGGTGATTGTAGCATACACCTGTAATCTTAACACTTGGGAGAGGAAGGTAAGAGGATAAGAAATTCAAGGTTATCTTTAACTACGTAGTGAGTTCAAGACCATCCTGGAATGCAGGAGACCCATCTTTCTTTCCTTCCTTCCTTCCTTCCTTCCTTCCTTCCTTCCTTCCTTCCTTCCTTCCTTTTTTTAAAAGTAGAGACATGTTAATGAAATATCTCACCATATTTTTCTATACAGGTGAATATTTGTATTTTTCTTATGTCCTATATATTTAACATAAGTAGAGGTCAGTGCAGATTAGCATCGTTTTGAGACGTATCATTATAAACAAAGATGACCCACACTTTAACCATCTCTTGCTGGCTACTTGCTGTTCTCTGTAGCACATGCACCCTTGTACACATATCAGGTTGTTCCTTTAAGATTAATTGCAAAAAATGAAATGGCTGTATTAAAGGATGTAATCATCATTAAGATTTCAACACATTATACCAAACTCCTGTCCAGAACTATTGCACCAGGCAGTCCTCCCTCCAGCAGTACAGTCCTCCCTCCAGCTACACAGTGATGGGCCTATTTCTTCAAGCCTTCACCAACCCAACATAGACAAAGTGTGCCTGTGTCCTGGACTTTATATGTCAGGCATATAGGTAATGTAAAGTAAAACACGGTCCCTGTAGGTAGAGTGAGAATGAAGGGAATGTATATAAACTAGTGAGCTGAGATTGTGTGCTCTGAACACCCAGGGTCTGGGTGTCGTGATGGTCTCAAGTGATGTCATGGGAGGCCTCCTGGGATAGGTTAATTGTAAGGCTAGACTTGGAGGACTGTGAGGGTTGAGCTGAATAAAGACTGGGGGACAGAATGATCGGGACAACAATGGATAAAGAAATGGTCCCGGGCTGGAGAGATGGCTCAGTGGTTAAGAGCACTGACTGCAATTCCAGAGGTCCTGAGTTCAAATCCTAGCAACCACATGGTGGCTCACAACCATCTGTAATGAGATCTGATGCCCTCTTCTGGTGTGTCTGAAGACAGCTACAGTGTATTCATATATAATAAATAAATAAATCTTTAAAAAAAATTAAAAAAAAAAAAGAAATGGTCCCACCCATAGATGTTTGTTGTCTCAAGAACACCAGACTCTAGGGGGAAGTTGGAGGGGAACCACAGACATTGACACTGAAAAGACAAGCAAGTCCTGACCAGGAGTGCTCTCTGGGCTAAGTAAAGGAGTTTAGCCCAGTGAAAGATTCCAAGTGAAATATTCTTTGGAAGGCAGGAGTTGCTGTCCAGATCTGTGTGTAGATATTGATAGTGGACTTGAGGATTATTTTTAATTTTCATTAATTTGGGAGCCTCTGAACCTATGTCTAACAGAATGAAGGAGAACACCCAGAACCCTTCCGGCTTTATACCTCTACTTTCCCATTAAAACAAGTCAACAACAACAACAAAGCCTTTATTTCCTTTTTCTTTCCAGAAAAGGTGGCCATTAAGATTCTGGACAAAACCAAGTTAGACCAGAAAACCCAAAGGCTGTTATCCAGAGAGATTTCCAGCATGGAGAAGTTGCACCATCCCAACATCGTCCGTCTTTACGAAGTCGTGGAGACCCTGTCCAAGCTCCACCTCGTCATGGAGTATGCAGGAGGCGGGGAGCTCTTTGGGAAAATTAGCACCGAGGGGAAGCTTTCTGAACCGGAAAGCAAGCTCATCTTCTCCCAGATAGTGTCCGCAGTGAAGCACATGGTAAGCAGGGGCTCCCACTCTGCCCGCTTTGGGAACGTGGGGCCGTGGTTCATTTTCACATCGCCATCACAGAGAGTGTTGGCTCTGCAATAACATAGCCCCTTCTGTGAGCGTCAGAAGTCTGGCTGGGACCATGGTCCCTGCCTCCAAAGCAGCATCCAGGATCTTGGTACACAGCAGGCCTGCAGCTTCTCCAGAAATCGATAGAAGCCACTCGGAGAAGCCAGATGAGCATCCTTCTCTTATTGGCCACGCTCATTTCTCCAGACTCATAGTGCACCTCTTAGATGGCTTGTCACTGCTCCTTGGCTCTTCCTTCCTGTACCAGATGCCTTTATCCCTCATCCCATGACTTATATTTTAGTCCTAGCCACAGTCCATGACCACCCCAGTTTCCCTCTCCCTCTCTGAAATTTGCTTCAGTCTCAGGCCTGTTGATACCAAGCTTTGTTGTCTTCAGTGACCACCCCAACTCTTACTTCCTCTGTACCCCACATATTAACACTCAATCAAGTCGTTCTTTAGTTTCCCGGTTATTTCTTTATATGAGGCTGGATTTTGCAAAGCACACTGCCTAACTTCCCCAAGATTCGATCTTTTTGTGTGCTCGATAGGGCCAGCCATATTAGGGCTGGGCACACGGAAGGAACTTGACTTGTGGGTCTAACGGCCGGATAGCAAGGAGAGGCAGCATCAGAGTCTCCAGCAGGGAGCACAGCTACGGGTCTGCAGAAGCCCTGTGGCTTGCCACTTCTCCCTGCACTCTGGTTTCTGAGGAGAGAAAGGCTGAACTGCAATCATGTGCAAAGGGCCACGCTGAGCACCGCCCACACAGTGTCTTATACAGTTCCCACAGCAGCCGTAGGAAGCAAATGTCAGCATCTCAGTTACACCTCATAGAACTGAACGTAGATTTGACCAGTGCTAGCTTACGGAGCCTGCGTTTTGAACCCCAAGGATTCATTAGGACAAATGGCATTAAACCTTTACCCAAGTCTTTAAAACTAAATCGGTCAAAGTTCTCCAGACTATTGCCTGAATTTAGCGTGTAAGGTCAGGAAGGGACACATACTCGAGACATATTGCAGACTCTGTTGCAAGAAACCTTCCAAACTCGACCTCTTCCTTTTTGCTAAGTTATGTGAGCCCACCCAAAGGAGTATAGCCAGGTGATGGGGACAGGCCCCAAGACTTCCTGCTCTTGGTCTCAGTCAAGGGGACACTCAGAAAAATCAGGTAAGGTAAGACCTCAAAAAGCAAGGCTTATTATTAGATTGTGTTTCAAAATTATGCAGTTGCATAAGATCTGGGTCTTTTTTTTTCTGGCATGAAGTCCAGAGTCTGTGTGGCACAAATTCCAGTCTTCAACCCCACAGAAGACCCAAACCTCCAGTCTATTTGTGGAGGTGCAAGCATTACACTGGGTTAAAGGTTATGGCAGGGTTTGCTAATATGATTTAAGCTGTTTTCTCTGGAATTTCTAAGGTTGTCCCATCATCACTTGCCTCTCTGTTTGCAGAGAAACAGATATATTTTCTTCTTTGTCATTTACCTCAAAAGTGACCGTTCTCCCGTGTTTCTTCACAGCATGAAAACCAAATTATTCACAGAGATCTGAAAGCAGAAAACGTCTTTTATACCAGTAGCACTTGTGTGAAGGTGGGAGATTTTGGATTCAGCACCATTAGTAAAAAAGGCGAGATGCTGAACACTTTCTGTGGGTCTCCACCCTACGCTGCACCGGAACTCTTCCGGGACGAACACTATGTTGGTGTTTATGTGGATATCTGGGCCTTGGGTGTCCTTTTGTACTTCATGGTGACTGGTACGATGCCATTTCGAGCAGAAACCGTGGCCAAACTAAAGAAGAGCATCCTTGAGGGCACCTACACCATACCCCAGCATGTGTCAGAGCCTTGCCACCGGCTCATCCGAGGAGTCCTTCAGCCCACGCCCACAGAGAGGTATGGGATCAACTACATCATGAGTAACGAATGGATGCGAGGGGTGCCATACCCCACCCCTTTGGAACCTTTCCAACTGGATCCTAAACATTTGTCAGAAACCAGCACTCTCAAAGAAGAAGAAAACGAGGTGAAAAGCACTTTAGAACACTTGGGGATTACAGACGAACACATCCGGAATAACCAAGGGAGAGACGCTCGAAGCTCTATCACGGGGGTCTATAGAATCATTTTACATCGAGTACAAAGAAGAAAAGCATTGGAAAGTGTGCCAATAATGGTACTTCCAGAACCCAAGGAAAGGGACCTAAAGAAAGGGTCCCGTGTCTACAGAGGCATAAGACACACATCTAAATTTTGTTCAATTTTATAAATTATATTAGGGCACCTGGGAGCTAACCATGAGCGCAGTTTCTGCTTTTAACTTTTCTCGTATACAATTTGAATGGAAACATTTTTTGTAATTTTTAAATAAATTTGAGATATGCATACCGTCCTCCTACAAAGTCTCTTAGCTTAGAGGCTGGCATGTCTTTCGGTTTTTATCTTCTTGTCATATTTCAGCCTTCATTTGCTTTATGGAGAAATACATGGATTTAGGGCTGTGTGCCAGGCACTGTGTAAGCACTGAGGAAACAGCTGAGCCACTCAGTTCCCTTCCCTTGTGTATAGAATATTCTAATACACAATGTGGACACTTGCTAGCCACTATTTTTGTTTTTAAAAGGAAGATGTCAAATAGTGGGGGGTGCCTTGCGCACTTCCCCACAGGGTTATCTGATGTTAGAGGCTTGCTACTTTTGGATTAGATCTTTAAGGCAGGCCACTTTGAGTGGATGACAGTATGCTGGGAGGGATGAAGGAGTAGCAATAGTGAGCTAAAGAAAGTAAATATCACGCCCAGCACCCAAGGTTATAAATTAGATTCCTCCAAAGAGCACGGATGACAAAGGCTTTCACGTAGTGTATTTGGGAAGTGATCCCCACAACAGAGCCTCTGTCACCTGCCTTCTACATTTCCAGATAATGCTGTGTGAGTACCAAGTGGTCTCTCTGTATTTCTCAGGGCTCTGTATCAAAAAGAAGTCTTAGAGCAAGAAGGAAAAAGTCACTGACTCGGGGCAGTATACTGTCAAATAGGACCTCGTAGGAACCTTTCAAAATTTGCATGGAAATAGTTACAGCCTTCAGTGACTGGAGGAAGCAATATGACAGGGAAGACCGGAAGCAGTGCACAGAAGCTAAGAGTCTATCCGGACCCCTGCTCCATTTAAATCCCTCTGTCAATATAATTCTTGGAGGGGGTTGAGACAGGGAAGGATTCAACACAGCAGGTTATGAGAGCTGTAGCAATCAGCTGTCAAGTTCTAGCCACCAGGATTACATTTGTTTTACCAGACCAGGAGGTTCCACATACACGTCTTGAAATTCAGTGAATCCATGGATGGGCAAGAGCGGGTACAGTTGTAAACAACTTTCCAGGGGATGCTGATGCTTTTAGTTAGGGGCCAGGCTTTGAGGCTCTCTGAGCTACAGTCCTGACTGCAGCTGGTCCGGAGGCTGTAAGTGGACTTCCTTCCATCAGCCACCCTAACTTTTCCTTACCTTAGACCAGCATTTCAAATGGTTTCCACTGAGTGGCATGACCCAAACTGTCATCATGAAAGGGTCCTAGTCAATTGCCTTTTCCTTGGTACTGTAATTGCTGTCACTGTCTGCTATCATCACAAGTTCCAAGAATAACATGCCAGCATCTCTTGGGTTCCTGAGACCTTTTTTTAGCTCCTTATTATACTTTGGATCAATTGTCTTCATCAGTATCTGCTGTATCTTCATTCCTACCCTGTTTGCCCACTGGCACGGGCAGCCTACATGGCCATGTCAAGTCTTAGATTAACAAGAGTTCTTATTGGGGTTCCTAGTGAAAATACCCTCCTTGCCTCCTGGGAACCCAAACTGCTCATCTACTTCAGCCTAGGTGGTTGGAAGGAATTACAAAATCTTCAAGTCATGCCGGGTGGTGGTGGTGCACGCCTTTAATCCCAGCACTTGGGAGGCAGAGGCAGGCGGATTTCTGAGTTCGAGGCCAGCCTGGTCTACAGAGTGAGTTCCAGGACAGCCAGGGCTATACAGAGAAACCCTGTTTCGAAAAACAAAAAACAAACAAACAAAAAATCTTCAAGTCACATGAGTGATAGTAAAATGGGTCTCTCTTACTTCCATGCTCTGGTCTCCACACCTGTGAACTTAAACACCAAGAGACACATAAGCCATTGTTGCAGCATGCATGCTGATTGCTGGAGAACAGCATACCAACCCTGCATTTTACCAATATATTATATCTGGTGCCTTAGACCATTCCACTTCTATCTGTACTAGTTGCTTGCAGCATCAAGGTCTGTGCTAATACAAGGGGATTCCGACACGATATTATGAGATACAATGACAAAGAATCAAGTATTCTTCTAGGTTAACTGTTTGGAGGACACACTGTGGGCAGGAAATGCACAGCCATGGCCTGAGTAGGTATCAATTCCGATGAGGATGAATTGCTGCTGTGCTCATGTGAGTTGATGACACTAATACTCTGGTAACACCCAGTTCACATCGTTGTGGTTCTGTATGCTTGTCACCCAGTGCATTTCAGATGACCCTAGTGAACGAAGGCACTATCCTTGGGATGTCATTCTTGTGGAATGAATCCCCTGGAGTATCTAAGCATGTCAATTCTGTGCTAGGGTGGTTCTACCGGAGCCACCTCATGTGATGTGTGTCACAGTTGCAGTCCAGATCATATTGTCCCCCAGCAGAATCCCAAGGCCTGCTTAGATGCCCTGTCAAGGTTCTCATGATATAAACTCTCCCATAGCTGGTCTTACAATCTCCCCTCCATCTTTTCTGACACACTTAAGATCCACTTGCACTTTTGTCCAGATAGACCAAATTTATTAGCCATCTTCTGCAATTCCTTTGGTGTCTCCTATTTCCACAGACAGGGGTGTGTGTGTCTCCACTTGGGTTGTGTTGAGACTTCACTCTGGCTCTTGGTTTGGAGAACAATGGAAACATCAGAGCAGGAAGCTGAAGGTCAAATTACGCTGGCATGTCTTACATGCCCTGGCAGCTTTCTGACAAGTCGTCCTTCCCACCAGAGGAAGCCTGTTTTGCAACCTTTCCACCCTTGCCCACTGTGCTAACTTCACTTGAAGGTTTCCCTCTCTCTCTTCTGGTCAAGCCCTAACTTTCATAAAGAAGGGTGAGAACTCATTCTCTAACCTTCAGATAAACTTTTTTGTTTTGTTTTGTTTTGTTTCAAGATAGGGTTTGTGTAGCCCTGGCTGGCCTCGAACTCAGAAACCCACCTGCCTCTGCCTCCCAAGTGCTGGGACTAAAGGTGTACGCCACCACTACCCAGCTTCAGATAAACTCTTAAGGCCTCAGCGTAGTTCTTCTCTGTAGCAAGAGATGAGGTTTTGCTGATACCTTGTTTTAAAGACTCTCTGACTTTCAGTATGCCTCTAATTGGTGGTTGACTGACTTGGGGCTATCGTGTTATTTCCCAGGTTTCATAGTAGGTAGTAAAAGCTGACCAGACTCAGTCTTTACCTTGGGTCCCTCATCTTGTTTAGGGAACTACAGAATCCAATGCTTTGTCTTCCTCTTCTGTCTACAGATGACAAGTTTTAGTAGTGACAGTGGATCCTACATGTCTCATGTTTTCATAACCCTGCTTGCCGATATCATGAGTGTTCTCAGGGTTGCAACAATCCCTTTGCCTAAGGGATTCTAGCCACCTTCTTACTTCTCACAGAAAAGCATGTGGGGACAAGATGCCACAGGAATTCATGTGCCAACACTGCTGGAAAGAGCTTGTTCCTGATAACTGAACTAGTGTTCTGCTTTAAGGAGGGAAACTATGCATCAAGTAACTGCCTCAAGAGAAATAAAATTTGCACTATGAATCTCAGGTTGGCTACTTCACCCTACAATCAATTAAGGATAAATCAAAACCAAAACCAAAGAGGAACCTTTAACCTAAGAACAACTCTTAAAAAGTCTGAAGAACTCCTTTGACATTAAGATCAAGTGACTCCTACCTTGGGCACGGTAGCACATGCCTATGAACCCGGCACTGAGGAGGTGGGGACAGGGGAATCAGTCATGTAGGCTAGCCTCTATGAGATTGTCTCAAAGAAAACAAAATCTTGTCATTTAAAATGAGCCTGCTACAACCTTTGCTTTATCGACTTTGAGTTCAGTGTTTTTGGGAGACTCCAAGTAGCAGACAAAAGGTGAACTTTCAATTATGTCACAGGAAGATCACAAGGAACTGTTTCCGTATTTAGTGTGAGAAAAGACAACAGAGTAGATTCCCCACAGGAAAGGTATAGTTCTTAGGACCCCAGAGTATGCAAAAGCAAACAAAAACCCCTAGACTAACAGTATGTGATAGGCCACTGGCCCAGACAGTAAAGCAAACTGAATCTAGGCCCACAATGATTAACATGAGATGTGCTGTACGAGAGAACCGTCTGCTGCTGTTTCCCAAGCTGTAGAATCGTAAAAGGGGTAACAAGACCACAGGCCAGGCTCGCTATGTCTGGTATAAGGAGAGTGTGTTGTTTACACTGGGTTTGGAAATGTCTGAAGAATAAGCACATGGGTAACGAATTGAAGGCTCACATTTAAAATAACTATTTGCTGACTCCATGAACAAACTGTTCGCTCAGAAAAGAACACTCAAATAGCTGAAATATTTGTCTAAAACTTTATTTCAAAGTTATTCGCCTTGCTCTTAGTAAGGTGTGGTTAACGCTCTGTGCCAGTATCGCCGGGCTTGCCCACTGCCGGCAATGGACTCTGAGAAAACCCACTTCTTGGCATCCAAACGTTAAATTACTCTTTTCAAAACATACAGAACTCTCAATACTTGCAAAAAAAAAAAAAAATGACATGCACCATTTCCTCACCATTCATTAAATCTGAACTTACATTATTCATCTACAGCAGTGGATGTTAAAATGAGATCATTTTAACCAATTAAAACTGTACAAATCAAAACCCTACTAGTTAATATTGACAAGAGTATCTTACAAATGCTACATTACATATCACCTTGCAGTCTGAAACATTACACACTTATGCATTTGGATAACTGAAACTTCACAGAATTAAATGCAAATAAAGTTAAAAAAAATTTAGTTCTGTACATTAGTCCCAGCTACCTCTATGCTACAGTCTATGAGGCTCGTATCATTTTTTCAGCACCAAAAATCACCCAGAGAACTTTCTAAATGAATTTTCGTTTTCATCTCATACGGTAGTTTTTGTTTTAAAAGTCAAAGTTTAGGAAAAAAAAAATGTTGTGAGTTCTAATTTTAGATCTTGAAGTGAATATTCCTTTTGGTTAATCAGGCTATGTGAAATTTTCACTATGTGAAAATGTGGGTTAGATTTTTCTTATTTTTATGGAACAGATACAAAAACAAACAAAACACAAAAAAATACACAAACCACAAAAGGAAGAAAGGTGTCCCGTGAATTTAAGCGGTCAGTCTATAAACTGCATCTGTAACACTGTAACCTAATAATGCCCTGCCCCATTCTTCCTACTTTACATTTTATCTCCCAGGTAAGATGCTCTAGAGGGCAGCAAGCTTCCGCATACCAGCTCCAATGCATCTATTTCAGTGCTGCCGAGTGCCAGCCACAGTCACCTGGCCAAGAGAGTTCCCACAGCTGTGTCCACAGCGCCAGGGTAGACTCTGCTTGTTGTGACGGAGACCTGCTCAATGCCAGCGTCCTTCTGCTCACGTGATTACGGCTAACCTTTCTCATTGATGGTTCATCCAGATCCTAGAACCATACCCTCTTTTTCCTCTTCAGGATTTACAAATCTTTGAAAAAGATACATGTTTGCCTTGCCATTGTCAAGCAGGGTTTTGTGTGTAACATTAAATTCCACAATCCCCGACCTAGAAAAGTTTTTTTTTTTTTCCAAAAGCTACAGGAACTTTTTTATTTAAGTATAAAATTCTTACACATAAAAAAAAAAGAAAAGAGAAAAAGAAAAAAAAAGTTTCTAAATTGGACACTAGTACCTCCGATTTTTGCTGTCAGAAGCACTCAGTTCATACCATATTTGAAAACTAAAGCGCATGCGTATAAACATCCAGAGAGGTATAGAGTTCTACAGAGCCCTTTAACATCACTGCAGCACACTCACCACTGGCCAGAACGTAGCAGGAAGCATGTCAGCAAGTTCAGCAGAGACTTTTCCAAAAACACAATCGTTTTCTGGGCTCTGTGTCAGTTACATTACATTTTAAGCAACACGTAATCTGTAAAATTGTCCCAAGACATCCATTCCTCCAACCGTTTCCACTCCCCATCCCAGCCCCAGCCTCTGAAGGCCACAGGGCTCTCAGTGCTCCCCGTTGCTGATGACGGCTGATTCAGATTCCGCTGAGGTTGCAGGGAGCCTTGGCACTTTCTTAGCAGGGCTTGGAATATGCTAAAACAAAAAGAAAACAGACACTGGCTTTTACAATCTTTTTTTTTTTTCTTTAAGAATCATAGGACTAATTAAAGTACACAGAGAAGCTAATACAGGACGAATTCAGAGAAGCTGACCCTAACGTACACTATAAAAGTTTCCAACTCGAGAGCTAAGCTCCCAGGCTTGACCTGACAGTGAAATGATTATGCAATTACTCATGCAGTGAGGAGGGCCTCCCAAAATTTGGCTTGTCATGACATCTTTCACTTATAACTCACATCTGACCTCCACGTGCTCCAGGGTGCACAACTCAGGGCTGTACTCAACAGAAAACTGAGGAACTCCAAGGATCAAGTTCTTGGTTTGAACCCAACTTTCTCATTTACCTATATATAGGTATATATATGGTTACCCATAATCCTGAGTGACAAGACTTTCTGGAGCCTCACCCTGGAGTTAGTCCATTTGTAAACCTCAAAGAGGTTATTAGAAGGTTTATAAGGATTGTAAAACGACATGTAACTAAAGTGCCTTGCATATAACAGGATTCATTCTATTGTCCCTTCTGAGAAGTCTCAGGGAAGTATGAGGGGCTCAGCATCCTCCTCCTCCATATTGTTCACCAGCCCCTACGACACAAATGAGCCTTCTCTCTAAACCAAACTTCCTCTCATTCCGGTTCTTAATAAATCTAGTACTTAGCATGTGCCTCCTGCAACTGGAAAGGGCATAGCTGGACTCTAAGCCCAGGGTCCAGAGCAAAGCGAGTCACGGAGCCCTTACTCTGACTCAATCTGCTTCCTGGACATTTCTCTGTTGCTGCATCTGTTAAGGCTCCCGAACCCTAGGCACAGGGCAATGAAAACTTCTGAGATCCTGCCAAAGAAGAGGATTAACACAATGAGCCCCACTACCTCTGTTGCTGTGTTTGAATGCACAAGTCCCACTCCTTCATCCAAACTGTGGTCATTTGTGGGGGGGCGCCGGGCATAAGTTCTTCTGTGCTTTTCATCCACTCGGACGAGATACCACGTTCCTTCAAAGAGTGAATCTATTGAACTCTGGGGAATATAATTGGCTGAAAAAAAAGGCAAAGCATTACAAGTTACTCAGATATGGCCCATCTGGCAATCAAACTAAACAGAGGATCTTCACTGACATCACACTAGTACTAAACCAAGCCTTGATATCCTTGTCGTACATGCTGTTGGTTTAACATGACTGTAAGTCTCTAACAGTCTTTTACCTAAGTGATGGGTGTCCTCCCTGAGCTTCATGTTTTCAGCAAAGACATCCGGTGCCACACGAGTTCTTGCGTCAAGCCTTGATTTAAGGTCACATAAACTTGTTGTTATTTTATCAAGGGCAGATCCTAGAAGAGCAAATAAATTCAACATTAAAAAGACCAAGAACAGCACCTCTCAAAGAAACTTAAAATGCTGCCAAATGCAAGTAACTTATCTCTTTTTAAAACTATTGGCTGTTATTTAGCTAAAATATAAATGTACCTTCTAGAGCCAGCCTCCTACTCCCTCTGACGGATATTATTTAGCACCAGCTAGCCCACAAGCAAAGAAACATGTGGGATTTGAAACTATAAACAACTTTCCTATGGCCAGTTCTCAGTATAATTTTCAACGATGTCAAGTTTCCCCTCAATATTTCTGTTTCTTCTTTCTCAAGGAAAGCACAAATGTGTGATTCAATACAGTCAAAACCAAAGGGGGAAAATTCAATCTACTCTCTACTGAGGCAGCTTTGCATGGTGAGGAGTAAAAATTCTGTGGAAAGAACCAATGAAACCGAGACTGGAGTGCTCTACCAGCTGACTGAGACGCTCATCTGAGACGGGGCTGAAGCAACCTTACTGCAATCTGCTCTTCCTGATGGAGCCAGCCCTTACCTGGTGTGGCGTCTTGTGTGACTTTAAGGGAGTACAGAGTGGCAGCCAAGCCAGAACCGTAAGAGAACACTCCAATCCTCTTCCCTGCCAACTGCTGAGGTGAGTACCTGTGGAAGGACAGAGGCGCACTTCACAGACACAAACTACAAAGTGTCCGGAGCCACAGAATCAGCCTATAGCAACACAGGATCTAACCTGAAGCTCTGTTTACTTTGAGACACGGTCTGCCTATGCAGCCCAGGCTGGACTTGCACTTACAATCTTCCTGGCTCAGCCTCCTGCATGCTGGGATGATAGGTGGGTACTATCATTGCCTGCTTCATTTAATGTTCTTGAAGACCTAAGCGTTTTAATGCTTCAGTAAGCAATCTGACTTGAGGTTTTAGTACTAGACTGCATACTCAGCTTACATCTTGTAGGAAATGTTGAGACTAAATAAACTATTAAACCACTCATAAAGCCTCATCATTAGAAACTTGTGGTTCAATTGTACATAAAGAATAATAAAACAAAAGCCAGGAAAGTCTACAAGATAGTAACAAACACTCAGTGAAGAGCTGCCTCTTTCCCTGTCCTTCAAATCAGCAGATGGCGACCGACCCGACCTGAAGACAAATCATCATTTATAGAAAAGAGGTGTCAGAGAACAGAGATTTATACTTACTGTGCCAGGACGGATGCAAGGGAACCATAGACAGAGGATGTGTACATATTTCCATTTTGATTAGATACAAGCAAAGATGCCTTTGTTTTCTGGTTGAATAGCTCAGAACTAGCCTTCATAAATGCCTTTTCTACATCTCTGTCGAAGTAAGTATCTTCTAATTTAACATCCCTGAAAGAGTACATTAAGAGACAATTATATAGTATTTAAACAACATGCTTTTAGTTGCTCTAATTAATACTCAAATCTGTGAATATATAGGGCTTTGCTTTGCCATTTTTAAAAGTCAGGGAGCAACATTGCAATTGTATAAATGATGTACAGTTCTTTGCCTAACATTGCTATGGTCCAGTAAAGCCAACTTGACTCTGATAGGCGGACACACTAACAGACTCGCTAAGCTTTCAAGCCACTACACGCAGCATACAAGTCTTTCAGATGCAGCCACGTCTACCCATCTAGTTTAAAAAGTCGTGACATGGGAGCAGTAGCTCATCAAACGGAGAATACAAGAGTGAGCTCAGTGTGTGCCACACACTAGGAGTCTGAACCCCGAGGACAGGCTCACTCCTGCTTAGCTGCAGGATGACCCAGGGCAAGAGGACCACAGACAGGAGAGTTATCGCAGCTGTGAACACTGGTGTCTTCGATCACATTATTGTAATAACGAGGAGATAGCAGCTACAGACAGACATCAGAAACTTACGTAGAAATCACTAATGAATTTGTGTAGATAAGCCAGCTGCTACCTCTCTCGAACTGATTTTCATTAAAGTTTTTTGGTTTTGGTTTTTTTCTTTTCTTTTTTGAGGCAGAGTTTCTCTTTGTAGCCCTGGCTGTCCTCAAATTCAGAGATCTGCCTGCCTCTCTCTGTCTCCTGAGGGCTGGGAGTAAAGGCATATACCACCACCACTCAGCTAGAATAGAATATCTTTTTGACTGTATTTTTAGGTCTATACATATAAATACTTACAATATAGAAATAAGCACATCTTAGCTCTCTTACCCAAAGGCTTCCAGCCCACTGTAAATACTGTTTTTATCTCTGTTTTGATCATTAAGAAAGTCATTCAGGAACATCCGGGCTAGAGATTTCTGCACCAGTTTACAGTATGGTGAGTGAAAGATCATGAAGCCAAAGTCATTCAGGGTGAAATCTTTATCCTTTCCCTCTGAAAGAGAAGACCAAGAAACGATGACATCCACAGAAGCCAGGAAACTTTACCTTGACTTTGAAATAGGCTAGGATCTTTTTTTTTTTTTTTTTCCATTTTTTGAGACAGGGCTTCTCTGTGTAGCCCTGGCTGTCCTGGAACTCACTCTGTAGACCAGGCTGGCCTCGAACTCAGAAATCCACCTGCCTCTACCTCCCAAGTGCTGGGATTAAAGGCGTGCACCACCACTGCCTGGCAGGCTAGGATCTTGTATCTTTATTTACTTATTAATTTTGAGAATTAAAACAAATTTATGTACTACAGAGAGAGCAGAGGGTATAGCAACAGAAGAGCCAACTGCCCTGTGTCCCTAAATAGCAACCCCAAACCTGTCTAATGAAATCTCTCAATAGTTTAAAGTGTGGATTTAGACACTCAGCTATATATGACTGTATCACTGATTTTCAAATATGAGTCATGACATATTAGCAGATCAGCTGGGTCAGCATTTCTGGCTTTCTTTTATTAAATCATAGGAAAAAAATAGTACATTGCATTAATGTGCGGTGTGGGTAATTTCACAGCAGTTCTGTTCAGCATCGACACATATAAAGTATACTTACTATAGGGTTCTAATCAAAAGGCTGAAATATCACTGGCCTCTTAGAAACACGCTACTAAGCCTGATGTGGGTGTGCCTGTGATTCTAGCACTGGGGAGCCCGAGGCAGGAGGATCCTGAGTTTGGGGCCAGTCCAGGTTATACAGCCAGACGCTATCTCAAGAAACACTACTGTTAAATAATGAGATTGTAAACATACTGCTAAGTAAGTACAAATAGCGCTGTACTGTTACATATTTAAGAACCCTAAAACAGTGCATTTTATACAGCACTAGAATGCTTCTTTTTCATGGCTACTACATTCTTTAATATTTGTTATGAATATTATTTTTAACTCATCTCTAAAAAGCCAAGTTTTAATAAGAAAAAAGTAACTTTTTAAAACAGTTGCCTCCAAACTATGGTTGAAAACGAAAACCTCATTTAAATACTTTTCTCAAAACAATTAACAAAGTTCAAATGTCTTTTGTAGTATTGAAAAATCAACTTAAGTTTTAAGAAGAGCTCAGTGGAAATACTTGTGTCTTTACCTAAATTACACATACCCAGAGACCATATGAGAGAATGGTATTTAGCCCATGAAGAAGTGGTAGAAAAGATATTAATGAAGGCTGTTCACAAAGAAGAGTCTCACTCCAGTCACCCAGCATATCATGACACTGCCCTCCAGATGCCAGAGTCTCATAGAAGGGAATTGGTTGGAGGAAAACTCACCTTTCTGCCACTGGGCACGGATCTTTTTGCGGTAGACAGAATAGCAGCGGTCCAGGGCACTGAGGTAGCACTGTATGGAGAGTTTCCCATCTACTACAGGGTATTCAGACAGCATATCAGGCTTGTAAAAGTCGTAGGCATGCTGCATGTGTGTCCCACGAAGCCCTGTTAGAACCGAAACAGAAGATGATACAGTGCTGCTTCGCCACTGAGTAGCATACCAGTGAACCCTTAGCATCGCCATACAGGAAGTGCAAGGTGAAGCCAATATAACTTAAATAAAACTTGGCAGCATCATAGGCACTGAGACTCCAAGTCTCCTGACTCTAACTAGGAAATGCTGCTGGTATCCTGAAAAACAAATGAATCTACCAACAACGGGGAGCATGCTACTACTCTTATTTCTTCAACTTTACCTCAGCCCATTTTTACTTCTTGGTAAAGGGAGGACAATTCTACCTCCCAGGAAAGCGATACACAGAAGGCACTTTGCAACCAATAAACATTCAGCAAGCAGTAGCTTCTACTACTGTATTCAAATTTCTCAGCACATTGTGTGGGCTGGGGATAGGCTCAGACATAGAATGCTTGTCTCACATGTACAAGGTCCGAGGTTCAAGCCCAGTGCCACAAAAAATAATAAATGTCTTCTCAATTACTCACCTCGGTCAAAAATTAAAGGAGCATTTGGCCCAATTAGCAGGGCCACGGCCCCAACTCCACCTGTAGGCCTGGCATTTCCTGTGGCATATATAGCAATGTCTCCTGCAACTACCAGAGCATATCGTCCTGAAAAATGTAATTCAAAAGTGATTAAAATCACAAAACCATATATGTGAACTCAAGTCTGTCATATTTTCTCCAGAAGATGCTTTCTATATATTAGTATAAGAAAAAAACAAAAAGCATTCTGTCTCAATTTTGACCAGATCATTTTTTTCCAATTTATATACACTGAAAGTCAGTTATCTTTTAAATGTATTTGGACTAGTCTACCTAGTACTAGACTGCACACAGCACGGACTTAACAGCCATTGGAGGGCTGGGATACTATTCATTACCAGAGATCCTGATTCTACCATCAAGGAGGGCTTTATGCGTGTACATGTATGCGTGCACAGTCTGCTTGCTTGCTTTTATGTTTCAGAACGCAGACACTGAACATACCATCCCAAGAGCTGGATTCGATCCAGTTCACAGCGTTGAAGACCGCAGCTGTGCCCCCATAGCATGCATTGGTTGTATCTATTCCTTCTATATCTGTATTCCCAGACTCCTCGAACAGCTGCATCAAATTAGACTTCACTGATTTGGATTTGTCAATGATTGTCTCTGTTCCGACTTCTAGCCGCCCAATGCAATCATAGGAAAGGTTATTTCTCTCCATCAGTTTCTGAACCACAGTCAGGCAAAGAGAGTTGATGTCTTCTCGATCTGTGCAGAAGCCCATCCTGGCCTGGCCCAGGCCGATGGTATATTTTCCTGCGTCTACACCATCGTATTTTTCCAACTCAGCTTGATCAACATACTGAGAAGGAAAGTAGATTTCAAGGGCAACGATTCCCACATCTTTCGGCCAGCAAGCTTCTGCATTCAAAGGAAGTGACCCGGGCATGGTGAAAGAGCTGTATGAAGAAAATCAGAAACGTGGCTTTAGATTTTAAGTTGCTGACTCATCAAGTTCAAGGCTGCAAAACAGATTGTGAGAATTCAAGTCACCTGGATGACTCCAGTTTCTCTAAGACCAGTGCACTGTACTGGGGGCAGTCAGCTATAAATATGTAAAGAAGCAATTCCATGAAAGGAATACACTTTGTTTGTTTGAATTATAACCATTTAGAAAGACTTTCCACCTTACTCAAAACTTATCTCAAGAGTCAAAACATGATTTTAAGGCTGGGATATAGCTCAGTGGCAGAGGACTTGCCTAACATGTATAAGACCATGGGTTCAATCCCTAGCAACACACGAACGCAAGCACGCACGCATGCAACCTTTCCATAAGATTTTCCTTAAAGAACAATGAAATAAAATGATGACTCAAAAGTATGACTGACAGGGGCTGGAGTGATGGTTTAGTGGTTAAGAGCACTAACTGCTCTTCTAGAATATCTGCGTTTCATTCCTGGTATCCACACCAGCTGGCTCAGGCAGGACCTCAGGTTGCTCCAATTCCAGGGAATCTCCCACCTTGGCTTTCACTGGGACCCAAACTCCAGTGGTGCACAAAACCTTACATAGACATACAGACAGGAAGACATCCTAACAAACAAATAAAATCTTTTTAAAAATAAATGAACAACCAATCAAAAAGACTTTATTTGACACCATCAAAAAGTATTAAACATATCACCCACTGTCTAGATTTCCTTACCGAAAGAAACAAAAATCACTAACTCTCCATACCGCTGTTATCGGCCCTGGGACTAGCCATTTAACCTAGGAGCCGCAAGGCCTTTAAGAGCTTTATTCATCAAGAAATGAAAAGTCAATCTGGATGTTTCCAGCAGGGTGTGTGTGGAGGGGCTTGTTAGTACAGGAAGTGGTTACAAACCTCCTGGCTTGGCTCTGGCATCAAAGGGGAAAAGCTATTCTTCAAACCCTATGAGACTGAATTCCTATAGCCCAGTTCCCAGGTTAGACACGCAAGAACTGGGCGATGCTGCTCAAGAGAAGGACTTTGAGCTCTCCATCCATCTACCACACAGGTTGCAGCTGCCTGGTCAAACTGCTTTGCTGTCTGCTGCACCATTTGTCATCCTACTGCTAAGAGTGAAAAGTCAAACCCATATGACCTGTCCTCCGCCGCTCTAAGACCTCTGGTTAATAGTAAAATAGAATAAAAATACGGGCTATTGCTACAGTGAGTTAATTATTGAGACTCTGGGGGAATATCTAAAACAGAAACGCTTGGTCCTTAGAACATGAAATATTTTTATAGCACAGAAGTCACTAAGGATATATTAAAACATCAACAATAAGCTCCTAGCAGCTAAGTTAAAGACTCTGCGTTTTTGATAGGCTCTTACTCTTTAACCCAACTTAGTCTGAAATTCAAAGTCATGAAGATGGGACCTCTCAATGGGTTAAGATTTCTGGTTTGGGTGTAGGCTCCAGCATGGACTGGCAGTCTTTCAACAAGACATCAGAGAGCTGATTCAAGTCTGCATTCGGGCATTCCGTCTGGGCCGTGTAAGGCAATGACAAGAAGCCATTTCCAATCTACAAAAGAGCCTTAACAAAGAAGGGACCATGTATCTTGAGCTGTACTCTAGAACTTAAAAAAAAAAAAATCTGTTGTTTGTTGTTTAATCCTTCCAGACTATGCAGACTATGGCATTATTTTCATATGGTACTAACTTGTTATGGTAGCCAAGGTGATTAAAAGATCCGGGTGACCTCAACTAAGTCCAAATGCTTTCTAATCTCTTCATATCTTTTAGACTTCTGTATACCCCATTTTGCCAAGCATTAAATGTAATAAATAATTTGTCAATTATACCCTTCAAGCCCTAAATCACTGACTCTGGTTCAGTGCTCAATACATAATAAAAAAAAAAATGCCATCACCAACGCTTAGACCCAGAAGCACACATTACAATACAAGGGGTTCGTTCTAGTGATAGCATAGGAATTCTAGTGAAGAAGTGTCTGCCTCCCTACCTGCTAAACCTTTAGCTCCTTTACTGTGTCTCAAATCAAAAGGAATGAGCTGCTTCAGACGCTCTCTATCAATTCTGTGACTATCTAAAGTTGGTCTCCACTTCACTGAGGTTGAAACAAAGACATAAAGGAATCTCATTACTAGGCACAGATTCTAAATTATGTCCCTGGTATAACCCAGAGCAAAAAGGTCTAAAACTAGCATTAGGCACGCCTTTAATCTCAGCACTTAGCAGGCAGAGGCAGGTGGATCTCTTGAGTTTGACGTCAGCCTGGTCTACAGAGTAAGTTCCAGAACGGCTAGGGCTAATTAATTAATCAATTAGTTAATTGCTTAATTGCTTAATTAATTAATCAGTTAATTAAATGTCAAAAGACCAACATACAATTGAATTCAATCTCCAGAACCTCAAAGAAAAAGTAAACACAGAAGGAAGCCAGCCCACACACTTATAGATAGCATGTAGGTAACCAGTCCTTTACAAACATGTAGGTTAGTTCAAACAGCCCACAAGGCATCAAGTTCATGACTATTCATTCTCAGAGAATTTCCAGTAGATAAGATGTTTTCAATATGTTCCTGGTAAACAGATATTCAATTTGAAATACAGCAGATGTTAACTGGGGGTGGGGGGGAAGGGGAACAAAGCAAAAATAAACCAACCAAGCAACCAAATGACACTCAGCTAAACAGGATGAAGAGTATGCCACAGGAGAGAAGAAAATGAAGCCATCAGTCGGTGGTATTTAGAAGAACAGAAAGTTGATATAACTTTCCACCTAAAATGTTACTGTTGGGTCTCCTATTAACCATGTATTCTTATATCCTCCAAAATGCTAAAATAGAACAGATATAAGCTGGTAGTGGCAGGGGCTAACCAAATAACCAAAACCTAGACAACGGTCAAAGCACTTAAATTATAGTGTGTTGAGATTTGGTCTTGTGCTCTGCTAAATACTGGTTGCTTCCAGAGATCCAGGTGATGTTATGTGATCTTGTCCCCCAAGTTATTCTTGATTGATTAGTAAATAAAGATGCTGACAGCCAGTAGCTGGGCAGAAGAGACAGAGACAGGGTTTAGGGTTTTGGGCTTGGGGTCGGAGGAGCACCATGAGGGGAAAGAGAAGATAGAGGAGCTGGGGTAAAACTTTTAAAATAACAGCCATGTTGGTTGGCTAACTGGAGCTAAAAGCAGCCCATACAAAACATGACAAATTATATAATGGAATTATTGGCTGGGAAAGAGACATAATAGCATAGAGGAGAGATATCTGCCCAGCTCTTGTGAAGATTAAGGCTTGTTATAAATTAAAGGTTGTATGTGTCTTTTATCTAGAAACTAAACGGTGGGGGGGAGGGGGGTTAGAAACCTTGAATTGGGATTAAATTTTTTACAATAGTGTGTTGGCTCCTTATCTAGTCAGAGAATGAGACATTCTGTTTAATTAACTATGCATAAAAACATACTTTTCTAAATAGAATTTTAAAATCTAACAGTTACAAACACATAGCTTAAATTTTTGGTAATAAGGTAGATTATCTTTCACAGTATTGAACTTGCAATTATATAAAAAAAGAGTAGTATAATGAAGATTCTGTATTCGTAATAAAAATACAAAGGTTTCTCCTTTCGGTCTCAACTTTATTAAAGGTGCATGCACAGTATAGTGTTCCCACAAGTGGTTCATCTGGGTCCCAGAGGTGAGTACTGTATATTCTAGGGCACTGGTGTGCTTTTGCAAATGGCCCACAAAGCTCTGGTGAACTCCCCAAGTCTTGCTGCCAGCCAGCACTCTCAGGTCCTCCTCCTCCACTCTCTAAAGAGACCACACCCCTCACTACTAGTCCTAACAAAGTCAGGCAGGAAATCTTGTTACTACTTTCCCCAGTGGCTGAAACGGACAAGCTTTGGTGCCTTGGGCTATTGTGAGTCTCCAAGCAGAGTTCTGCACTCCGCTATGCCTGGCAATTTTTAGATACTGTAAATTCTCAAGCTTTCCTTTGCTTTTTTAGAGTCAGCATCTGTTTCTCATGAGAAATGGTACTAAGACCCTGCATAGAATTAGGGTGCTGCTCTACACACTGCAGCTCCTGTCCACTCTCATGGATCCATGGACTCACCCAGAGCCAGAGAAGTGCCTTGGGAAACTTGTCATTTAAAAAGCATTATTGATGCAGAGTGTGATGTCAAACTACTGAAACCTCAGCATTTGGGAGGCTGAGGCAGAAGAACTGAGTCAGAGTTACCAAATAAGATCCTGCATCAAAGTAACAAACAGCAAGTAAGTAAATAAGTAAGTAAATAAATAGATAAGCCAGCCAGCCACCCTATTGGCTGCTATACCTGTGATTATTTCAGATTAAGTTATATGGTTACATTTTATTACCTATATTTTTCATGTTACAAGTAAACACTAACTTTTAAACATAGAAAGTCTCCAGACATGTTTATAGCATTAACTAATTTTTTTAAAGTTAACATATAGTTCTAGGAAAATATGGCTCTAAGCGTGGTGGTACATGCCTTAAATGGCAGCATTTGGGAGGGAGAAGCAGGTGCACCCTTCCAGCCAGGGTGACAGGGTGAAGAAAGGAAGGAGGGGGAGGGAAAAGAAAAGGCTGTGTGGCACATACAAACTGTTATTAGCTCGGATCAAAATCGCACCCCTTAGAGAAAACACCGTCCTTAAGAAACATGACGGGTGCCATACCTGTGTGAAGGACAGAGAACTGTAGTCTCCAGGTCTGTCACTGTTTCCTCCTTCAGGCACTAGGAGTTTCAAATGAAAACTTCTTTTAAAGTCATAAGGCAGTACACAAATCAATGACTTCAATTCAAAGGGTTAAAACAGGGACTTCCTTATTTATATTATTTAAAAAAACCCAATTCAACCTGTATGGCACTTAAAGTTTATGGACCGCTTGCCCTTGATCAATCCTTATGGTGGCAGGTTCAGCTCTGCTGAGGAGCCAACATCACATCACCATTCAGACTTCGAATGGATATGGGAGAGGGACAGTCTTCTCTATAAACATGGGTCACCCAGAATCAGAATGAAGAAACACAAGTAAGTTTCTAGAATCAAAGGACCCAGTTTCCAGAGTTTACTCTACACTAAGGGGTTTTAGCAGTGATTTGTGTCTCTTGGAATCTCAACTTCCTCACCTGTAAAATAAAGGAAATACCCCTCCTTCTCTTCCCAGTTTACTCTGAAGGTCTGCTGAGAAGACAAAACATGTGGAACTGCTTCTTAAGAGATGACACCACTATTGTCCCCGTGGAGGGCAAATACTCTAGACCGCTAAGCTACATTTATAGTTCTAGAATAAGTAAACACTAAATTTTTAAGAAAAGAGATTACTACATGAGGGGGGAAGGCAGGGGCTTTGATTACAGTATTACACATACACTTTCAGAAAATAGTTTACTGTTTATTCTTTGTCTCAAAATTATGCTGTGGTCTCTGTAAATTAAGCAGGCCAAGTCAAGACCATTTCCCAGTGGAGTAGAAAATACCATTCCTTCCCCAAGTTGAGATAAAGTAACTTACTAAGGTCTTGAAGCCATGACTGTAATTTCTATCAAAGGTATTTCCTCTGACATGTTACTATACACCTTTTCTCCTTGTTTATTTTTGCAGTGCTGGGATCAAATCTAGGGCCTCCTTCAAGCTAGTCAAACACTGGCCACACCCTCAGTCCTTTCTATTTTGATTAAACCAGGGAGAAAAAGTGGGAGGGAGGAGGAAAAAGATACACAAAGAGAACTCGAGCACACCAATGCAAGAAGGAACTAGAGAGGGCTGTAGGGCTAATTTCAGGCAATATACAGGACATCCATATGATCTGAAAGAGAGAAAAGAGGCAGTAAATGGCACTTTGGAGAAAAACCTATCAGAGAGGTTTAAGCTTTTGATCCAATTCTACAGTTGATGGGAAGGTGCAGTTCTCCATCTTTAATATGAGAAGCTTGAAATCTAAGCACACCAAAGTCCAATTTTTTGAATGCTGAGGGTAGAAAACTCATCTGAACTCATGTGACATGTCAGTCAAAATGCATGCAACACTACAAATATTGTATCTTCAGATTTCATGTGTAAGGTGCATAGGAAACATAAATTTCACCTTTAGACTTGGGTTGTGACTACAAAATCTCCATCTATCTATCTATCTATCTATCTATCTATCTATCTATCAATCATCTGCAAATGTTTTAAAACATGAAACACTTATTCCAGACCCAAGCAATTCTGACAAAGTCTAAAGAAAGTCTGTAACATCTTTTCAGAGCAAGTGTTAAAAGGAATGGTCTTGGATCAAGAAGCAGTTAAAAAATTATAAGCAGCCACACACAGCACAACAAAGGCTTGGAGACCCTCAAATCACAATGCAGGCATTCTGAACTTGGCCAAGACTAATGAGACAGTCTAGAGTTGATACTACTTTCTTTGCTGAAATTGACAGGATTTCTCCTTTTAGCTCACTTCCCAGCCTTGATTCAAACAAGCAGGAAGATAAACTAATCTAGCACACTCTGGTACTTGGTAAGTGTAAGCAGTTACTTGCTGAACTGCTTGGTTGAACTACTTGCATTGTTACTGGAGAGAAACCAGGATATTCATCTTTCTTTAGGAGCACATAAACAAAAATTGCTAGGAAGTCATTAACCTCACCTGTACATGTGTACAGCTCTCTTCTAAGTCATCTTTTCTACAAAACTTTCCTAGATAAATCAGTTTTCTAATCAAGGACCTGTATTCCTTCACACTCATTCACACTCAGGTCAGCACAGCCTACATCACTGAAATATTAGTTATGAGGAGTCTATCTGCATTGGACAGTATATTTTGATTCTTTTTGTTTGTTTCTTGAGACAGGGTCCCTGTGTAGCTCTGGCTGGAATTTACTATGTAGACTAGGCTGGCCTTGAACTTGCAAAGATCCAAGGATCTTGGATCTGCCTCACCGAGTACTGAGACTAAAGTATACACCATGTCCAGATGACCTGATTCTTTTGAACTTCCTTTTGAGCAGTTGTAGAGGCTTAAGAGTAAAGAACACTTAAAGATTGGGTGAATTTGGAATTAGAACAATTGCAGGACTTCTTTTTAGACTCAAATACCTATTTTCAGTGAGTTTTGCTATCACTTTTGAGATAAGCTAAGTGTATGGGGCCAAACAATGTCTTGGAGTTTAAAAAAGTTGGCTTCCTACCACTACTGTTGAAAGCAAAGGGTAGGTTTGAATCATGCCCAGATTCTAATCTGAACATTATAAGAAGCCCATATGGAACCAGAACATCTGCCAGTCTTCCCCGAAGTCTCACAGAACCCACATGTAACCATAAACCCTACAAAGGGTGAACTTTAAAAGGTTAGCTTCTCTTTATTGTTCAGTTGATAGACATTAAGGGAACATCAACAAGTGCCAAGCGTTAGGACAAACAGATTAAGACTCTGGTGCTATTACGTACCTATTCACTAGGTAACATGTTTCTCAACCTTTTAAATCTAAAAGTGACTCAGCTGTCTGCTATATGGGTCTCTAAGACCCGCCATCAAGTGCTGAGGCTATGTTTTATTCTAAATGAAACCATCGTCACTTCTGACCTCTTCCCTTACTTGAATGTACAAATAGATTCTGATAACACAGTTCATTATGTCCTTCAACCACAAATCCAGTTCCTCTGGGTAATGAAAAGCCCAGCCAGGTACTAAATCATTCTAGAAGACTGAGAAACCCCATGTTCCATCCATGTCTTGGAAAAGATTTTCCATTTCTTCTAAAAACAATGTATCTAAAATCTCACTTAAAAAAAAAAAAAACCTCAGAAATAAGTCCATCAATTAAATGATATGAATAAGCAATCCGGAGGGATATTTATGAAGAACAAACATTAAAACAAGGCCCAGATGACTTCAAACATAATCTTTATATTCCCTCTTCCCTAGTGTCAGACAAACCTGAGAACACTGAAGGGAAATTTTGCTAATTTAGGAGATAAACATCCACAAAAAGACAGCCTCTCCTTCTTTTCACAGGCTATCCTCACACTCCATCTCCATGCAAAAATAACTGAAGATAGAGTCTGATCAAAGAACATGCACTGTTTAGAAGACTCAACCTGCAAAGAATCACTTGTAGACATCCACAGAAGACTTTCAGTCTGTCTCCAGTCTGATGGAATCTGTACAATAAAAATTTAAACCACAGCACGGAAGGAAAACAAAATCTGTAACTAAGGGTAGTCTGATTTGCCGTTTAGTATGTCCTTGCTTCTCATGATTCAACCCTAAAATACAGAAAATGTTAGTAGCCAGCAGAACACTCTGGGTGTTCCGCCTCACCACCAGCAAGAGGGAGGGGCTGCAGTTAGAGGAGGGTAGAAAAGCAGCCAAAGATGGCCCAAGGCCACGGGGCCAAGCGTGGCAAGAAGGACAACCTCCTACCACCTACTCCCCAATTCCCTCCTCCAGAATGTTGTAAAGCAATTCTTTCTCTACCACTGGTCAAAGAAGGTCACGTTTCCAAAGATTTCCATACACCTAGCTTTGAAACTTCCATGACTTAGCCCAAAGTCTGTGTGCCGGTAGGGCCATCATATCTTTATCACATTTAAAGTTGGTTGTTATTAACAGTAGTAGACCGTGAATATATGAGCAGTAAGGAAAGGGGGAGAGAGGAAAAAAGGGGGGGGGGTGTCGAGCTCACTAATCTTAAGATTTTAAGCAAGCCACGTACCAAAGGAGTCCAGAGCATCAATCCTTGGCTAGGTTTAAATCACAATTGTGATTTCTTGCACCTGAATTGGGGAAAAGTAACACTGCCCACTTCCTCTCATCAATACTGTAAGTGGAGGCAGGACACACCCCCTGCCAACCTACAACCCTCCCTCTGAGCCTGAGCTTCTTCCCCATCCCTTTGGGGTCCACCATTAACCCGAGGATCTCTGACAGCCCAGCTCCCTTCTCATCCTCTGCTGACGCCCCCACTTCGGTGGTCACAGGCACCTCTAAGGCAACTCCGACTTCTGACTATGTCATCAGAACACCGGGCCCACAACGCCCTTTGCCTTCTCTCCGCGTCCCACCTGCCCATAGTGGAATCCGAGTCCTCTCCTCCGCCTCTCAGCGGCCCGGGGTCCCCAAGCCCTCGAGCTACCACACAAGCCTGCTCCCAGCGCCCCATCCTCCGGGACCCGGCTCACGCCTTAGCCCTGACCAGAGTGCAGTGCCTTCCGGCCTAGTCAAGGACACTGCCTCCTCCCCGCACACGCTGTCCGCGACCTCGGCCGGTCCCGCGCCGGACACTCACCCAAATGCGATCGGACCCTAGAAGTAGAACGGAACAGAGCAAAGAGGACAGTAGACTGCCTCCCGCCCTCAGCAGCTTTATAGTCACCGACCCACCCGACTCCGGCAGTGCCGGGAGGGGGACAGAGGGCAGGACAGCACCTACCTCAGCCAATCACGAGACTCAGAGTCGCACGGGAGCGCCCGCCCCTCGATCCCCTTTCTGCCAATGGGAGGAAAATGAGAGGCGGTGACTCGCTAGGGTTTCCCCCTTGCCGCTGGAAGGGCGGGGTAAGGGGTGGGAACAAAGTCGGAGGACCTGGGAAGTGGGGTGAGACGGTGACGTAGGGTGGCCCGAGAACAAGGCTGCCAATGACGGGACGGCGAGAGACGGCGAGAGCCAACGGGAGCGGAGTGAGAGGTTCTCCGACCAATTGAAGGTCAGTGAGAGGAGACAGGGACCAATGGCGACTCCGCGTCCCACTACTGGGGAGAGATGGTCAAGTGTGGGAGGTGAGTTGGTCCCTGCTTGGGAGGTTGTCAGGTTGCCTAGCAACCACAGCTAGGCTTCACCTGTAAAATATTTGAAATACTTGATTTGAATTCAATCTTGACTCTTTCTAAGTTTCCAGAGCAGCAAAATGCGTCTGCATCACAAGTTATAGCATAATACTTCACCCAGAATTTCTAGATTTGTAAGTATTCTAAGTGTCCAGTTTAAAACAACCTTGGCTTTTATAGAAACTGCGACTGAGGCAATCAGTAAACCTAAAATACGATATTTTAGGGTTTAGGAGTCAATGAGAATGATGCAGGTCTTGTCTGAGACGGGAAGTCGAGACAAATCAGTGTTTTGTTTAGTTTGTTGTTATTTTGGTTTTGGGTGTTTTATTTTTAAACTAATTTTTTGGCTAGACACTTGGTCCAAACAGAGAAACTGTACTACTTAGCTTTGGTGAGGTTGAATGAGGGAGGTTCAAAACTGTGTTAGTAACTCTTCTTATCTAAATTCCATTACCCATCTAAAAACTGTCGATAAGGGCTATTGATAATTCAGTGTTTCATAGCACTACTGCTATGTGAAATTTATTGTACACTACAGATGCTAACTTGCTAAGCAAAACAGGCCTTGCCCCAAAGAGAATAAGAGGTGTTCTTGTGTTTGTTTTGTTTTATATATGCTAAATATGAGTAACCATGGCTGGAAACATGTGTATGTGTTTCCCTGAAAGACATGCTCCACTACAGAAGAAAACATATGAGCTGTTACAGCTTTAGAGCAAAAACAGGGAATGCATTTCCAAAATACATGGTGGTTACGGCAAGTATGTAGTTACAGCATTCAGGAAAAAAGTCTGCTGAGGCTTCATATGCTATGGGATGACATTTTTCATTTGGGTTGGTGAAAAGTAGTTACCTGCTTTGTTAATACATACCAAAGCTGTTACCTGATAGTCAAGAGGAGGGCAGGTCAGGAGGGTGGTGAGGGTCTATAAGGGGGACTAAGTTATCTTAAGGTCCTTTTGGCCCTGGGTCATCAACATTCCAAGTCCCCGTGAACACAAAGTTCTAGTCAGCCAGACTACAAGATCTTCAACCGTAACTCTTTTCAAACATTGGTTCACATGACCCAGTACCACAGTCTCAACAGTAAATTATCAAGATATGTTGGCTATGGAACCTCTGTGAAGGAATGGCCTAAGTTACTTAGAGAGCAGGGGCCATTCAATGCAGTGCTATTCCTCTGTCATATTGCTCTTGATACCCATTTGATCCTGGAATGCAACAGCTTAAAGCTTCTAGATGATAAAGAGAAAGGCATTGCTTGGTTGTGGTAAACAGCATTTTGGGTGGGGCCAGGGAGCTAAATTTCCTGACTTACTGGAATGTTTTAAAAGACAGGAAGGAGAAACACAAGAAAGAAGAGCTTTGTTCTTGAAAAGAGATTGCAAATAATTCTAAGTCTATAGTGAGAAATGATTAGCCAGATGGTCATGAGGACGAATATCTTACAGAAGCTAAAGTTCCCACCAGGCACGCAGTGCTTTCTTCATCTAAGTAATTTTCAGTTTAGCAAAGTTGAGCAATGGACAACCAAATAGATTAGTAATTAGCATCTTAATTGAACTAAAAAAAGACTAAGATTTTATAAAATATTATATAGCTTACACTAGACTAAGAAATTACCAACTATTATCGTGCAAATGATGGCAAGATATATAGGAGGGGGGGAGTTTTTTCGAGACAGGGTTTCTCTGTATAGCCCGGGCTGTCCTGGAACTCACTCTGTAGACCAGGCTGGCCTCAAACTCAGAAATCCGCCTGCCTCTGCCTTGCAAGTGCTGGGATTAAAGGCATGTGCCACCACTGCCCGGCCTTAAGTTTTCTTTTTGCTTTTTTTTTTTTTTTAGGTTTCTTCCAGAAATATTTTAATAAAAGTTGGCCTTTTCCAAGAAACACCTACTACATGTTCATCAGTAAATGAGAACTGGAACAAAATAGAAAATTTACCATATGGCTATGATTTAGAGAAAAAAAGATGCAGACACTGGAGCAAACACTTTAGCCAAGTCTGATATTAAACCAGATCTTTTTATATGGACTCCATCAGGAACCCAGATAGACAGCAGAACAGAATGTGGTGCAAACAGATGCACTGAGGTCAGAACCTTGCAGAAGCACCTTCCTCAAAAGCATTCCAGGTCTGAGGCATGATTTTCAGATAATGCAGAACAACCGTAACATGACATCCACATGTACACACTATCAATGAGAGATCTGCAGTCCCCCACATACTCTGAATCTGAAAACAAATGCAGACTATAACTTTTCTTTATAGCCAGAACCAGAATCAAGATAAAGTGAAGGCAAAGTTTTGCTTGGTTTTGTTTTGGGAGATTATTTTCTTGTAGGGGGTGGATTTTTTGTCATTTTTTCCTTTTCTTTCTTTTTCTTCACAAATATAAATAAAACATTAAAAATTCTAACTCAAAAAAAAATCGAATAGTTCAACAGAAGTCCTTCAGTGTGTTCTACACATTTCCAGGCTATGTCACAATTTAAAGTCCAAGGGTAAAAATGGAAGTTCAGAACTGTTTGGTAATCAGCTGTCAAAAAAACAAAGTTCTGAAAACACCTTTTATTCAGTTAAGACTTGACGTTTTCTGAGCCACAGTTTTTGACAAAGCCTAAAGGCCAATATCCTGATTATAACTTGTTAGCATATATGTTCTATTAAAATGTTCTAAAACTCAGTGGTAAACATTGTTGGCTAAGTACTTTAGATGCCATTTGTCAAAGGAACTGTAATCTGTTGTAGTGCCCCATTCTGAAAGGAAAATGAAACTCGTTAAGGATCCAGGAGGTAGAATAATAAAGTTAAGTATTATTAATTCACCCTTTGAGTTTACCCTTTGTTCTGTGGCAGAAACTGCATCATAAGACCTATGCTGTTCATAGGGCAAGCATTAATTACATGAGATATACTGTAAAAGTCATTCCAGATGCTAACCTGATCTTGAAAACTTGGTAAAGACACACGTGCGCGCACACAGAGCGAGAGTAGGATGTGATGGTTAAATATCTTAATCACTTAAAATTGGTTATATATTGCAATGATAATATTTTGGTCACCTTGGGTTAAATAAATATATTATTGATTTTTTTTTTAGTGTGGTTACCACAAACTATAAAAATATGCCTGTAGATTCTATTTGTGACTTCCATGTGTTCTAAACATGGGAAAATACTCTGTCCCCAAAGAGTATGTAATCAAGGATAGAAGTTGGGGAAAGAGAGAGAACAGGACAGAGGGCTGGATTTCATTCTACAACACAAAGGCAAAAGGTAAACGATGACTTTTTCCATAAGAAATCTGAGCTTTCTGGTTTCTACCTCAGGTTAATGTGTAGGAAAGAGTGAAGCCGGAACCTTCAGGTTCACCAATGAAAGGTATTTCTGTCTTATCTGCTTTAAGAGTGTAGTCAGTTAAATGTTTAATTTCGAGTTAGGGCTCCGGCTTCTTTTCCTCCTCCTCCTCCTCCTCCTCCTCCTTCTCCTCCTCCTCCTCCTCCTCCTCCTCTTCCTCCTCTTCCTCCTCTTCCTTCTTCCCTCTACTTGGTAAGATGGCACCTGTGGAGCTTTCTGTTGATATTTCATCAGTAGAGGGGTTCAGTCTCAGTTATAGGTTTGTGTTTTATAGATTCACTTTATCTATGGTTTGTTGCCCTACTTAGTAGTCTATTCTCAGCAGCCCCTCAATGCCACACAACCACACTTTCTCTCAGTTGATTTGTTTTGTTTTGTTTTTGCAACAAAACCCCTCAATCTGGCCAACTAGAATTTCAGCTCAGGGTTTCCTAAAGAGCTTCTAGGGTCAATCCTTCTGCATTACCCAACCTGGCGGAGCTGTAGGGCTTGTTACTGCCTGATGGCCCAATAGTCTTCCAGGCTTATTGCTAAGCTCCAAAGTAGGCACAAGGTTCCTAGGGAGATAATCTTCCTTCCGTAGGCCCTGGGAGAATTCTTAATGGGAAGTGAGCTGAAAACTCAATGCTCTGCACATGCTCACTAACAACTCAGTCTTGTCTCTAACGCTGCTTCTCTCTAGGGTGTTATAACTTGTCTTTCCTCCTTCCCTATGCTGTCCATGGAAGCGTGCATGAAATGTATTTTTCAAATAGCGCAAATATCAATGACTGTATAGCTCAACTGCTGCACAAAGAAGCATGCACAGAAGACAGTAGAAGTTCAAAGGAAGAATATTTAACCCAGCTGGGTAAATCTGGTTTCTGGAACAGTTGGTACTCATTATTTATCGCATTCATAAATCTTTACAGAGGTCTGTTGTGTGTCAAGTTCAGGAGTTTTGTGTGGGGAAACAAGAAAGATGGAGTCCAGGTTAGTGGCCGAAGACAGAACATTACTCAAGAAACAGAGTAAGCGTGCTGAGCTGTCGTTCAGTGATACTCTGAGGAAAAGAATTCACAGCACTAACACAAGAGATGACTGTAAAGTGAGAACATACAGAAGATGGTTAGGAAAGATCTCTCAAGTGGTAACACTAAAGGTGAGTCTTGAGGGAGGAGAAGTTGCCAGACTCTATAAAGCCCTAGGGACAGAGAGATGGCAGGAGAGGACTCAGCACAGGCTGAGGCCCTGAGCCGTGTGTGTGTGTGTGTGTGTGTGAGTGTGTGTGTGTATACAGCATCAAACTGAGGCCCATGTGTAAACTGCATTTTGAAAAACTAACAAATTGGCTGGGTGGTGGTGGCGCACGCCTTTAGTCCCAGCACTTGGGAGGCAGAGGCAGGTGCTGGGACTGAGTTCGAGGCCAGCCTGGTCTACAGAGTGAGTTCCAGGACAGCCAGGGCTACACAGAGAAACCCTGTCTCAAACAAACAAACAAACAAACAAAACAACCCCCCCCCCAAAAAAAGAAAAGCTAACAAATTTCCCACACAGTTGCTAGGGTAGAGGATAGGACAGAGAGGAAGAGAGGGTGGGCATTTCAGAGAAAGGGATTCATAAATGGCAGAATGTAGGAACTGACATTTAAACCAAGGTAAAGTGGATCCAAGTTACAATGAATGCTTTGTAATATTGGGTTTGTTGTTGTATTGCAGGGTTGATAGGATCAGATGCAATTTTCCCCTGTATATTGTTGAGAAGAAGAGTTCAGTGTTGGGTCCTCCCCACACTGTAGTCTTGACAGTGCTCTATGTTGTTAGCACTAGTGTTTGCTAGTGCTGCTATTTCCCAGAGATTATAACAAGTGCCTTACATAACTTGGTTCTCCCATTTAACCCCAATGACACCTAAACCCGTGTCCCTTACATCTTTTTTTAAAACAAAATTATAACTGTGGAGTGTAAGTGGGAATAGTAGCCAGTGAATAAGGAATGGTAGATAGTTTCTCCTGACAGGCCTTCGAGGACAGTATTCCTTATCCTGGGGACTCTTATCATGTAGAAGGATAGAGCTTGTGTCCTAGGCTTAGACGTCTTCATTTACCATATGTCCATCTTAGAGGGACATGCCATATTAGCCAAGATAATGTTTCATAAATTCAGAATGCCAGTTTACTGTTTAGATTACAAAAAGAGATTCAACCACCAAAGCCTACATGACTCACTTTCTAGGCTCACCTACAAAGAAAGCCAAGTAGTTATCAAAATATTGGCTAGACATCAGATTGAAAAAGGAGTTAGAGATCATTTAAGCTTTTTTGTTGAGATAACAAAATACATTCATTTTCAACACAATCATCTTCTCAACGGAGAAGAACTATACGAGGGCCATAAAGCTACCAAATTAACCAATACCACTTTAAGGCTAGTTTTACAGTGAGTTAGGAGAGCATTTGAAGTTCACTGCTAATTACCTTTCTTCTATGGACCATATTTAACTGGCCACTGTCAGCATTTATAGCTATGACATCCTTAAAAATAGTCAGTTCATGACCAGCCATCAGTATGTCTAACCTCATTCTCGATATCATTTCTCACTATCACTCATATTAAAGTCTAATCTTAATGCCTGGGTGACTTCCTTCTGGCTCTACTCTAATAGGGTGTCAACTTAGTCTTTATGATAACCAAGTTTTCAAGTCCTTCAGAGGCATCTCACTGTAGATTTTATGTTCTAAAAACCATACACTACTCTCACTTCCTGTATCATTTTTTTTCTTATTGCCATGAGAAAATACCTGAAAAAGCAACTTAAGGAAGGAAGGGTTTGTGTTTTGATCACATCTAACTGACAAGTCCATCATGGTGAGGAGGGGAAGGGTGAAGAGGGGGTGACTCATCACACTATGTGTGGATTCAGGAGGCAGAGAACAGACAGACCATGAAAGCAGGTTACAAAATCTCGAAGTGTGTCCCCAGGACCCTTTCCTCCAATGAGGCTCTACCTACTAAAGTCATCAGAATATCTACAACAGCACTCAGCTTGGAACTAAGTAAGTGTTTAAACAACAAGATTATCCCTCACTTATGATCGATGGAAGGAATACATTAGGACAGTAGCCAGCCATGAGTAGCTTCACTTATGAAGTGTGATTTCAGGTGAGTTCTTCCTAGATTAGTCACAGAACACAAACACATATGAATGTTAAAGTCTGAGAAATAAGAAGACATCAAATACCTTAAAAGAACAAAGGTAAGGCCGGATACTTTCTGTAGAGATCCAGCTGACCTGACTGTAGCTACCTTGTTCATAAAGGCACTTTATCCACCAGGGGAGTCTTGACACTCATTTCGAATCCTTTAGGATAAGTAAGGCCTCATATACCAACAAGCCTTTCGATATTGACTGGCCACTACCCCCAGGACTATTTTTTATTAGAGATTCAATATTTTTATTGTTTTTGAAAAATATCAAAGTACATTACAGGAAGCTGTGACCCACCTTGACCTATCGTAGCATATAAACTGTGGTGATTTGAATGAGAATAGCTTTTACAGGCTTCTTTTTTTTTTTTTTTTAATTCTGGGTCCTCAGTCGGTAGACTGTTTAGGAAGGATTAGGAGGTGTGGCCTTGTTTGAGATTTATCAATGGGAGTTGGCTTTCAAAAGCCCATGCCAAGCTGAAATCCTTTACTCTCTCTTTCCACCTTCTCCTTCCCTCCTTTCCTCTCTCCCTCCCTTCTTCTCTTTTCCCCTCTCTGCCTGCTGCCTATGGACCAAATATAACCTCTCAGCTACTGCTCCAGCACCATGCCTCACTGCCTACTGCCTTGTTCCCTGCCATGACAGGTATGAACTCACCCTCTGAAACTGTAAGCAAGCCCCTAATTAAATGTTTTCTTGATATGGCATCTCTTCCCAGCAATATGAAAGTAACTAAGATATAAGCCCTTCCTCCAGCCTTGGACATAGGTGTCTTCCTGTCATGCTGCTGCCCACAGAGCACAAACCATTGGCTTTGGCTGCCTCACAGTCTCTCTACCTTCCCCATTTGGGTGCCAATTCTGGTACACTATGTTCTCCCAAAACACCTTCAGAAGATTTTTGATCTAGTAAAGTAATCCTTTTTATAACCAAACAACCATTTATTTCCCTCCACAATCTAAAAGAAGGGATGAAGGGCAAGAGTCACTAGCCATGGGGGGAGTCCCGTACTCCCAGGAAAGGGTATTTTCCTCCCACTCTATGGAAGAAGGTAGAGATGCTTCCCTCTATACCCAGCAGGTCAAGTCAAAGTTTGGAGATAAGGGGAGGTTGACATTTTTCTCCTGCGCTGACTGGATATACGATCCTACCCCTAACTGAGGAGCTATTGGCAATTGTTAGGTGCTGAGAAGGAAGGATTTTCTCTAAGAGTGTAGCCCCTGATAAATTGACCATGATCTAGGGAAAGGCCATACATTTAAGGATATTTGTACAACATAAACTGGCCTACATGGTGGGTGGAGATGCAAAGTTAGGGGAAAGAGCAGGTGGATCTAGGAAGAGTTAGGGGAGGGAAAATGAATATGACCAAAACTCACTGTATAACTTCTCAAAGAACTAATAAAAAAATTAAGTGATTTTTGGTGGTAGTGGTGGTGTTTGTTTTGTTTTGCCAGTTCTAGGAAGGTCTTGTTGATATATCCATTAAGGTACACATAAACAGAAATTTGTACCTGCTCTGAGTCTACAGTTTTCTGAGAGAAAAACTTGTTGGAAAAGGAAAGAGAAGTATCCTGTAATGCATTCTTTCAATGCCTGGGAAGAAGACTGGGGATCTCTCTAGTAGACTACTACAATTTTAAGCCAGGATGAATGAGAACCCTAGTGGTTCCCACAGGTACCATCTAAAGGTCAGGAGCTAGTTAGTGCTTCAGTTGGCTTCACCACCCTGTGACATTTGTAACTATTTTCAATGGTCCTTGAAAAAGCCATCTGTACTGGCTGGTTTTGTGTCAACTTGACACAAGTTAGAGTCATCAGAGAGGAAGGAGTTTCAGTTCAGAAAATGCCTCTATAAGTCTATAAGATCAAGCTGTAAGGCACTTTCTTTTCGTTAAGTTTCCTTTTTTTTTTTTTTTAATTTTTTCGAAACAGGGTTTCTCTGTGTAGCCCTGGCTGTCCTGGAACTCACTCTGTAGACCAGGCTGGCCTCGAACTCAGAAATCCGCCTGCCTCTGCCTCCCAAGTGCACCATCTCCCTTATTTTCTTGAGACAAGATCTCTCACTGAACCCAGAGCTAGACTGCAAGCCCCAGCAATCCTCCAGCCTCCCTCCTACTCCCTCAGTGCTGGGGATACAGGAGGATGTGGCCTTGATGCCTGGCTTTTTACACAGGTGATGGGGATTTGAACTCAGGTCCTTCTGCTTGTGTAGCAAGCATTCTTACCAGCTGAGCCATCTCCCCATCCCTAATACAGGCTAACTCCCAGGCTATCTCCAATGTATTTTCAACCTGCAGTCAGCCTCACAGCCACAGTTCTCCTGCCACAACCTCCCAAGTGCTGAGATTACAAACGTGTGTCTCACTGCTGGCTCACAGTTGGACGCTAACATGCGTTACTTAAAATGCCATGTTCATAACCTCCCAGTGCCAGTGTATGGGATAAAATAACATCAGGGGTTGTTTTGATTTAACATGGAACTAAGCACAGAGACCATGCTAAATGTAACCATAGAGTTCTCGCTGAAGCTGACACTAACTCTGGCTGATTCAAACAGAAGGGGATTTATTGAAATAATGCTGAGTATCTCAGACAATCTGGGAAAGGCTGGAGAGACATGGAGAGTGATAGCATGTCTGGTCAGCCAGCAGAGGGATCAGCGGCCTTTCCAGGACACTGAGGCTGTGGTTTGCACCACCAGTTCTAGATCTTCCAGCCACTGTGAGAAAAGATTCCCAGACTGCCTTGCTTCTTTGCCACAGACGCTGAGTTGGGAGCATCTGACCACTGACGCTTTTGCTCAGCCTGTGGAGTGACATGAAAGAGAGATTATTTGCTGCTCTGATCTTCTGTTTGTGGGAAGAAGAGACCAAAAACCATTCTGGACTGGGAGGAAAAGTTAAAGTGCAAGTGTGAGGACCCAGTCCAGATCCTCCAGTTCCACGAAAGCCGGAAGCAAGAGTCAGGTCCAGGTCTGTAAGCCCAGTGTTTCCAGAGTACTGAGTGAGATGAGAGGCAGAAGCAGGAGAATCCCCAGAAGTTTCAGGCCCGATAGCCTGGTATGCAGTGATGAATAACCAGGGACCCTGCCCGGAACAAGGTGGGAAGCAAGGGCATGATTTGTCCTGTGACCTCCACACGTGTGCGTAGAGTATGCTTGAAATTACACACACACACACACACACACACACACGCACGCACGCACGCACGCACGCACGCGAGGGGTGGGAGGAGACGGAGACAGACACACAGAAACACAGAAAAAAATTTAAAAAAAATAACAGATTAGGGCTGGAGAGATGGCTCAGCGGTTAAGAGCACTGACTGCTCTTCAAGAGGTCCTGAGTTCAAATCCCAGCAACCACATGGTGGCTTACAACCATCCATAATGAGATTGGATGCCCTATTCTGGTGTGTCCGCAGACAGCGACAGTGTACTCATAAATAAAATAAATAAATCTAAAAAAAAAAATAACAGATTAAAATAAAAAAAAAATTCTCACCTGGTGGTAGTGGCGCATGCCTTTAATCCCAGCACTTGGGAGGCAGAGGCAGGCAGATTTCTGAGTTCGAGGCCAGCCTGGTCTACAGAGTGAGTTCCAGGACAGCCAGGGCTACACAGAGAAACCCTGTCTTGAAAAAACAAAAAAAGACATTCTCAGGAAATTCCCTAAATGTATGGAATAGGGCTAATCACAAACTATATCTGACTCACCTGCAATCAGTACAGTGTTTCATGAATAAAATAGGTCTTGGTTTCTGTTTTTAAATAATTATCAAGAAGTTAATAAAGCAATTTTTGTTTCATTCTAACTACATGAATTACATTAAAAAAATAAACCCAAATATATTAAGGTCCCTACACTTGCTGTTTCACACATTTTCCACTACTTTTTAAAGCTAGAACTGTTTAGTATATAGCTGCAGTGATTTGGAATGTCTCCTCAGCTGACACTGAGCCTCAGGCCAGCATTGAAAGATAGCAGCTAACCTTTCACTTTTCCCTTCCTTTCTTGTTACGTCTTCAATTTTACTAACTATATATTGGTAACTAGTTGAGCGTGCCAACCCATAACTATTCTTTGTCTTAACATTTACTATTATATGGTAGTCATTTTGAGAGTGAATTTATGCTGGGATATGAAAAGTTACTATTGCTGGGTGGTGGTGGCGCACGCCTTTAGTCCCAGCACTTGGGAGGCAGAGGCAGGCGGATTTCTGAGTTCGAGGCTAGCCTGGTCTACAGAGTGAGTTCCAGGACAGCCAGGGCTACACAGAGAAACCCTGTCTCGAAAAACCAAAAAAAAAAATAATAATAATAATAATAAAATAAAAAATAAAAAGTTACTATTTTAAAATAAGTTTCAAAAAGTTATCACCACATATGCCATTGTGTTAGGCTGGAGCCCGAGAAGCACAATAGCCACTTCTCTTTTTTTTTCCCCCTTTAAGGGCAGCACATTCTAAATCCTGACAAAACATACTTGCTTGTACAAGATATCTTCAATAAGCACTTGTCAGTGTTTCTTTTGTTCGTTAATATTTTGTATGATAACTATCATTTCATCTTCATGTATAAAATTAAAATAGAGAAAATATTAAAAAGGAAAATTTGAAAGATGTTTGTGATGGTCCATGTTCTTAGTTCTGTATGTTGTCAGTCTGTAGTTTCCCAGGCAATCATGTTTGAAACCAACATTGCATCATCATGAGGATCATAAACTTAACTGATGAGCATTTACTTCTGAGCCTAGTTAGTAAAAGCTGGCTCCTAAGCCCATAGGCAAAGTACCAAATCCTCACCCATGATCACTTTCTCAGAAAAACAAAGTCTGTTGGGCAAGGCTTCAAAGAGCAAGGTACTCATCTATCTCTTTCAGAATCTACCACACACCCCTCCCCTGGACACAACTATGTTTTCTATAGGGTGTAACAGAATCATGGAAAGAGCCCCGAGGAACTCTCCTTAAATCTAGCTTTGTCGCTTATGTGGGCAAATGACTTGGAGTCTTTGAGGTTTGGTTCTTCAGCAGTGAATTGAAAATGGTATCTATTCGGAGGTTAGTGCGTACTGTATTGTACCTAAGATCCCTATCACCATGACTAGAAATTAGTAGGTGTTCAATAGATGGTTTCTGAAGCTGTTATTAAAAGGTTAACTAGTGATTAGCTGAGCTAGAGGCCTAGGAAAGGACAGGCATTCCGATGAAGTCACTTCGGTTGCCCAGACTGGAATGGAGGAAGAATCTAGAATATGGGTCAAATTTTATCTATCAGCTTCCCATTTCCCCCATTCTTACGATTTACCACTGCTTTTTGGTGTTTTTGGAGGTTGACTGCTGTTATTTTTAGGCTAAGCTCAGCCCTTCTTGTGGTCTGGTTAACTCCAGAGTTTAGGTGAAACCTGAGTCTGGCTAACTCTAGTTCTTTAACTAGGCTCACTCACTTTTCCTCGTGTTTGTTATAGCTTGTGTCTGCCTCCAGGTTCTGCACTTGCTGTTCCTTCTACAGCTCCCAGAGCTCAGATGACTGATGCTTCTGTTATTCAGCTCAGCTGCTACAAGAAACAGATGCTTTCTTTACCATTGGACCATGGTTCCTAGTGCCATGAACAAAATACGTAACAAGAATCAACTTTGGGGGTTGGAGAGATGGCTCAGTGGTTAAGAGCACCGACTGCTCTTCCGGTGGTTCTGAGTTCAATTCCCAGCAACCACATGGTGGCTCACAAGAAGGGTCTGGTGCCCTCTTCTGGTGTGTCTGAAGACAGCAGTGGTGGTGTACTCATATGCATAAAATAAATAAATAAGTATTTTTTTAAAGAGAATCAACTTCGGAAAGGAAGAGATGATCTTTTTTTTTTAATTGGATGTTTTATTTACATTTCATATGTTGTCTCCTTACCCCATCCCCCACCCACCCAGGAACCCCCATCCCCTCACCCCTCCTCCTCCTTCTCTGTGGATGTAACCCCTACCTAACCCCCCACTCCCACCTCCCCACCCTCAAAATTCCCACCCCCTGGGGCGTCCAGCCTTCATGAGGTCAAGGATCTCTTCTTCCACCTATGCCCAGCAGGGCCCTCCATTCTTACGTATACAGCTGAAGCCCTGGATCCCTCCCTAAGTACTCCCAGGCTGGTGGTTCAGACCCTGGGAGCTGTGGTTGGTTGGTATTGTTGCTCGGAAGAGATGATCTATAATGGTTTCGATTCAAGAGGTCACAGCCCATCACAGCAGGGAAAGCCTGGCGGCAGGTACACGAGGGGTTACATCGAAGCTGCAGTTGGGAAGCCGAGAACAGACAGGAAGTGAGTTCAGGCTGTGAAATCTCAAGCCTCGCATAGAAGACTAGGTTCTTCCCACAGGTTGCACGCTCTTAAAGGTTCCACGCTCTTCTAAAACAGTATCCCCAGTTAGGAACTAATTGTTCAAACAGGAGAAGCTCTGGGGGATAGGTCACATTCAAGCCACACAATCATCTTTATGTAACTTTATCCTCTTCCTTAGCTGGACTATTTTATCTTATGCTGAGTTTTGTGTATACTTTTCAAGGACAGCTCACAAAAGGAGGGGTGGGGGAGACCTCTAAACGTTTCCCAAACTGTAGGCAACAAATCCCTAAGCAGCACACCTAGTTGTTGCTTCGAATGTGTTAGAGGAGGATATCCACCTTGTGTATTCTCTGCTACTACCAACTGCTTTTGAAGATTCCAAGTAGTATAGTAGCAGATTTCTGGTTTTACCCAGAGGTTCCTAAAACTCTAGAGGCAAATCTTTACATTCTCTGCTGTCCTCATAGGAACATTGAGAAACATTCTTTTCAGACAGCTTGTGATACACCAAATGATGCTGGTGTGATCCGTTAGGTTTTTACCACTTTACAATTCTTATAGACTTATGTTGTAGAAAACACATGGAGTAGCATTACAGTTGATTTTTGTTTGTTTGTTTGTTTGTTTTTTGAGACAGGGTTTCTCTGTGTAGCCCTGGCTGTCCTGGAAGACAGACTCACTCTGTAGACCAGGATGGCCTCGAACTTAGAAATTCTCCTGCCTCTGCCTCCCAAGTGCTGGGATTAAAGGCGTGCACCACCACCGCCCGGCCTACAGTTGATTTTTACAAGGGAACAGATGTCTTGATGGTACTGAGGCCCCGTGCCCAGGCCCAAAGATGGTAGAAATGAGATTGGTCAGGCAAAGCTTTTATTGGGATTTAATCTAGATAAGAGATGTAACTTGGATCAGGTTGTGGCTCCCCCCCCCAAAAAAAAAAAGAGGAACAGGGAGATAGTTGCAAGAGTAATTGCACTCTGTTGTAGGCAACTCGCTGGTCAGCTTTGACTTCAGACCTCTGTCTTCATGGAATACATGTCAACCATCACTGGGCCTATTGACGCCCTACCTCATCTGGCAGGGGGGAGGGAATCTTCCTCACCCAGTTCTCTCCAAAGCACACCCTCTCTCAGGGATCAGCCAGCAAAGTAGAACCAACAGCAGGTGCCTAATAAGAGATTTACTTCAAGGAACTGGTTGATGTAGTATCTTACCTTATAATCTTCTCTAATGTTATTCGACTGTACTCCTTAGTTATGGCTAAAAATAAAACTCTCAGCAATAACTACATTAGCGTTTGAACAACCAGGGACTCTGGTGACACATAAAACTCACCATTAAACTTCTCTTGGGGGTTAGGTGTTCTTAGAATTGCTGGAACCAGTCCTTTCTTTTGAAAAGGGGAAACGTCTTACCTCTAGGGTTCACCTTAAAAACTCTTTTGATTTCCATGGCTACCACCCTGATCTTGCCGTGGGAGGGCAATGAACCTCCTGCAGAGTCTCCTTGATGTCTTAGCTCTCCCTCCCCGTGCTCTGTGAGTGATCCGGTTAGCTCTCGGCCTCTCTGGTTCTTACACTGTCTACAGAGTCTCTGATGGTGGTGTCACATGCTGCACACCCCGTTCTTCTCACCTTACCTATTTAGAGGCCTTCCAGGCTGTGATGACTGTTCCACTTTAGCCCCCATCTCCTCAGACAACTCTTGTGTTTTTTTTCTCTCTCTCTCCTCCTTGCTCATGCCTAACTAAAGCTCAAATATTTCTGTGGGTGGAAAGGACAAGAAGAAAAAGGAAGTTTTAACATTGCTTCAACCTTCTTCACAGTTGCATCCAAATCAGTGAAACAAAGTTAATGTCATGCTATAGCTGTATCCGTGCCTGAAAGATATGAACACATATCCTGTTACTCAGTTGAGGGGTCATCAACCTAGTGATCAGAAATTATCTTTATTCAGTGTGACCTTTAGGGGCCTAAGGGTGCTATCCGAACTGTGCTCACCAAACAAGCCCTGTTTCTGGCCTCCTGTTATCTGCTCAAGGCCTACATGCTGCTCATACACCTCCTGTTCCTACTGATGACAGGCCCTGATGTCACTATTCTGGGTTTGTGAGTATACAACTCCTCCCATAGACGTTTATTTCGAAGTACAAAACATGGAATCCTCAGTTTTTCCAAACTGTCTCTGAAGCCACGCTGCAGTATTTAACAGGTCCTCGAGGCCTGGGAACTCAGGTCCTCTTGTATGGAGCACAGGTTGTTTTAAATATATGTTAAATCTGCACAACTTTTAGTTTGAGTTTTTTTTTTTCACGCTCTTATTTGCAGATAAGCAAATCAAAGGTCACTGCAGAGATTCCAATCAAGGCCTGTTTTGACCGCAACAGTACTTTTTTTTCTGCCTGACCATGCTACACAAATAAAAACTCAAATATCAACATAATCTTTAAATTGAATGGGTGGTGTTGGGGAAATGGCCCCGTGTGCAAGCATGAGGGCCAGCGTTCAGATTCTCAGCACCCATGGAAAAGCCAGGCAAAAGTAATCCCTGTTCTTAGAAGGTAGAGCTAGAGGACTCCAGGGGCAAGCCAGCTGGCTGAACCAGCCAGATCAGTGAGCTCTGGGTTCTGCAAGAGAGCCTGCCTCAGTAAATGAAAAGGAGATCGATTGACAAAGACATCATGTCATCCTCTGACATGCGCACGTGCAAACACACACACACTCACACACATACACACACACACACACACACACAATTTATCTCGTCACATTTCTTACTTTACTTGTAATTTGAGTACAGTTTGGAAAGTATATACCCCATAGTTCATAGTTGTAACATAAAAAACAAATCCATGCATTTTAAGTTGTGTGTGTTTAAATTAATAAGTGCTAACTGCACTAAGCTCAAGCACATCGATATTTTATTTTATTTCTACGTAAGTCAGTGTTACTATTTTGGCTTCGGTTAATCTATGCCATCTATATGTCCTTACTACCTCTGCTTTCTCAGTCTGAAATATGGAACCATAGTCTTCCTTTCAAGACTTAATTAAGGGAAAAGATGTTTCTCCTTTTTTTAAAAAAAAAAAATCTCCTTTTATATCTGAAAACTGAAAATTTCGTAGTGAGAAGCTATCTCTAACATTAAAGATTGTTCTGTTGATCCAAGTGAGCCATTTTATACTTAGATAAGATTTGCTCCTTCGTGTCCTTACAGAGAGCCAGAACCTCAGATCCATTGCCTATGATCCATGTTGTTGAGATATCTGTGCAACCAGTAAGACTTGCTCTAACTGTGTAGGGTATACATACAGTAATTTTAAAAAACTTATCCAGTCAGCCTTTTGTAAATAAATTTTCTTTTAGTCATTAGCACTAGCATATGTCAAAGTCTATGTTCCCTGCCCAAATAGTTTGAGTTTAGTCCAAAGCAAAGCACTTACATTTTCCAAATAACAGGGAAAGAAAGGGAGAGGGGGGGAAGGGAAGAAAGGAGGGAAGACAGGTCAGTAAGAGATTAACCTTTCATCTCTGGTAAGAAAAAAAATTAAAAAATAATTTCCAAGTAGGTGGTGGCTGTGCAGGCCTTTTATCCCAGCACACTGGAGGCAGAGGCAGGCAAATCTCTGTAAGCTCAAGGCCAACCTGGTCTGCAGAACAAGTTCTAGGATGTCCAGGGCTACACAGAGAAACCCTGTCTCAAAAAAAAAAAAAAGTACAAACAAACAAACAAACATTTCAGTTCTTGGCCTTGAAACTCCAGTACCATGAGGAGTGAAGTGGGGAGGAGAAGCTAATGCCCAGACTGAAGTGTGTGAGAGTCAGACAAGGCAGTGGTCCACATGGATCAGCCTGTGCAAATATATGGGCCAGGGATGTTGAAGGCCAGGATGCTGGTACAATCTGTTGGACTGTGTGCTGCTCCTGGTAATATGTCTCACTGGATCTTGAACTTCGTCAAATTGCCGAAAACGCTCTAGGAGATTACCATGCTTTGATGGCAGACAGACCCAGTTGGCCCTTGGCCCTGGCCTGTGGCATTCTGGACGGTTCTCACCTGTTCATTCTTACATGTCCTCACTTGTGACCAAGTGTAACTTGTCTACAATAAGTAATCTTTTGCTGTCTCAGCTGAAGAATAAAAAATAATAAAAAATAGTTTCAGAAAAATCTTATAGACTCTATTTTCTAATAAATATGTTTTTTGTAACTGGAATAATAATAAAATAATACTCTTAGCCAGGGAGAAATGAATAACAATTTTCTATAAAAGCAAAATTGTGGCAGGGGGCTATATATTATGTAGGTCATTGTCTTAGTCTCTTTTCGGTTGCCCTAGCATAATATCTGAGACTGGGTGACTGGGCGTTTTAGTTTTATTTCCTCTTTCTGTGATAACAGACCCTCATAAAAGTAACATAAAGAAGATAGGTTGTATTTGGCTCACAACTTCAGGTTGTAGTTTATTACTGTGGGAGAGTCAAGGCAACAGGGACTTGAAGCAGCTGGTCATGTTCATGGTTAAGAGCAGAGACAGAATAAATGCAGTCATGCTTATACTCAGTTACTTCCACTACTCTGACACAGTTCAGGATCCCCTGCCTAGGGAATGGTACTACCCACAGTTGGCATATCTTACCACCTCAATTAGCTTAATCAAGACAACCTTCTTAGACTGGTGCAGTAGTGCTCATCTGTAATCCCAGGCACTGGAAAGCAGAGGCAGGAAGATCTACAAAGAAAATTCCAGGTCAGCCAAGGCCACATATAACACCCTGTCTAAAAAGAAAAAAGATGAGGAAGAGAAGGAGGAGGAGAAGGAAGAGGAAGAGGAGGAAGAGGGGGAGGAAGAGGAAGAGGAGGAAGAGGGGGAGGAAGAGGAGGAGGAGAAGGAAGAGGGGAGGGGGAAGAAGAAGAAGAAGAAGAAGAAGAAGAAGAAGAAGAAGAAGAAGAA
>NW_021604578.1:161425-215955 GCF_004785775.1 Grammomys surdaster
AAGAAGAAGAAGAAGAAGAAGAAGAAGAAGAAGAAGAAGAAGAAGAAAAGAAGAAGAAGAAGAGAAGAAGGAGAAGGAGAAGGAGAAGAGAAGGAGGAGGAGGAGGAAGAAGCAGCTCAACTTACAAATGTGCCACAGGATACTATAATCTAGACAATCCCTCCTTGAGGGTCTTTTTCCCAGGTGATTTTATACTGAGTCAAAGTTGTACCAGTGGGATTGCTCTGTGGGTAGAGGTTCTTATAGGTAAGCTTAGCAACGTGAGATCACTGGATCACACAAGGTGACAGGAGAGAACTGACTCTTCAAAGTTGACCTTTGACTGCCACATGCTGTGGCACCCGCAAAAAGCAAGCCTGAATACACATACACACACACACACACACACACACACACACACACACACATAAAATTTGAAATTAGATTATGTTAATTAACAAAACTAACAATTTACTGGGTAACTTATGAAGAATGCTTTATTTCTTACTGTCATAGAGGCTTAAAAGTTCAAGAAATAAAGTGCTAACATCTGGTCCTTGCCTGTTAGAATGTGGCAGAGGGTATCACAGAGCAAAGGAAGTGCACATGAGACAGAGAAAAATCAGGTCAGAGTCACTGTTAATAGAAGACTACTCCTGTGATAACTGACCACCTACCTATAGAGCTATTCTAGAATAGCTTTAATCTAGTCACTTTTTTGTTATTTTATTTTATACATATGGTTATTTTGCCTGCATGTATGTCTATGCACCATGTGTGGTTAATGGCCACAGAGGCCAGAAGAGATGTCAGCTCCCTTGAAGCTGGAGTTACAGATGGCTGTGAGCCACCATGTAGGTTCTGGGAGTTGAGTCAGCGCTCCCTGGAAGAGCAGCCAGTGTTCTTGACTCCTGAGCTATCTCTGCAGTTTTACTAAGCTAGTCTTGTCTTAAAGTTCCCACTTTTCAATACTGTAACCACCCTGGCAGCAATGAAGTACTTTCTCAAGTCTTTAACCAGAATGACTAAACCTGCTAGAAACCACTTGACAGTGTATATGATATACAGAGAAATGGGTCAGGGTTTAGCGCTGACAAAATCCATGGTTGAATCCCAGGTTCTACCACTTAACAGGTTTGCCTCTGAGTAAATTGTTTAATCCCTCTGTCCTTGGTTTTTCCCTTTCATAATATCTAGGGGAAGATGACTCTGGGATTATCCTACGGACAAGTATAACATTTCTAACATTTCTAGTTTGTTCCATGCATTCAAAACAAAAGAGTAATTACTGCCATTTGAAAGTTAATTGTCTGTTTTATAGTATTTTTTAAAAAAACAACTGTAATGTGTCTAAATATACATTTCCTGATCATTCATTTGCTCTTTCCGCAATGACAGAGCATCAGCTACACACTAAGGCATGTGATGTCCTTGTCTCAGAGGTGGAATGATGCAGTTTGTTACTAGCCAGTGACATATTCAGGGTAGCGCTATGTCCAACCACTTTATCAGGAACCTGGAAGTTAAATTCCTCCTCAGTTCCATCTACCTCCCCATGATGGGTTGAATTCTCTGTACTCAACCAAATTCTCATGATGAAATCCTAATCCCCAGTTCCTCAAGGTGAGACTTTATTTGGAAATGGGGTCATTGCAAAATGAAATCGGTGGGGTGGATCCTAATCCAGAATGGCTGGTGGCTATTGTCTCTACAGAAAAGGGGATGTGTGGTCACAAAAGCTGACACATAGAAAGAACAGATAACGTAAGGCTATGCTGGGCTGGCTGGCTGTACACTTTCTTGTGGTGGTGATGACTTTGATGCACAGTGGTGAATGGACTGTGAGCTCTCTGAGCCACATCCTTCCAGGACTATGGTGAAGTACTTCCTGGGTCAACCTGTGCTCTGACATTCCCAGGAGCTGATTTCCGCTGCCTTTTGGCAGCAGTATCCAAATTTCTATAACAAACATGTCTTGACTGAAGACCTATCACACTGGGAGATGACTCCTGACCAGTAACTTCCATGTAGGAGACTTTTAACAAAGACCAGCAGTATGTCCCACTGGATGGATTGGCTTCCCTCTGACGGTTTGTTTCCAACCAACACTGCTCACTCATTGTACACCTCAGAGGACATTCAGAACCAGACGGTAGTTATCTTTACCTAGAACACCAACCATGCCTGGCTGTTAGTGGTAAAGAAAGTGTGAATTTACTATGTGAATTCTGACAAAGAGCCAGACAGAAACCCTCTGGGGATTCTGAGTCTCCAAAGCTGTCTAGGGATTTGGTCTTACCCAGTTCAAAAGCAATATGATGAACACAGGAGCACTGAATACCTTATGCTTTCTGAATACCTTATGCTTTGACTCTCTCTGTTTTCCCTCTCTCACTCCTATAAAGGTATCCAGTGATTTAGTCATTCCTGCCTAGATAATTTCTCCATCTTAAGGTCACTGATCTGTGACCTTAGTTATCGATGCAAAACACCTTCATTACAGCACTTGGATTATGCTTGATATGTTTGATAGACTGGTATGTGTCTACCAGGGTAAAAAATATTGGGGTCATCTTACACGTTCTTCAGTTAAACTGGCTTTCTAGTTTAAAAATCCACTTCAGAAAAAAAATCCACTTCAGACTTAAGGCTGGTAGTTTATAATTGGAAAAAGGATAATTTTTCTTTGTCTGCCCAAGAGGCATCTGGTAACATCCAGAGACATTTAGTGATACTTAGTACGTAGGGACCAGAGGTGCTGCTTGAATGGAAGGACACAACCTCCCTACAGTGGCTATGAACTCAGTTATCTACACTCTCAGAACTATGAGCAGCTTCCCAGGTACAGACGGAGAATTCTTTGCAGTCTTTTTGAGTAGTCCTGAGACCTCAAGCAAGTAACTCACCAGAGCAAGAAAAGATGGGACTTATAGGAGAACTCCCTGAGCAAAAAGTGATCCAGCCCAAGTTGTCAGACTTGTCAGGGTTGGGAAACCCTTTCGAGGAGAAAAGCATAAAGACAATTATTAATATACTATGAAATTATAGTATCCAACCTCATGCATATAAACCAATGTGCAAGCAAAGCTGGCAGAATATGGAAGGAGAGTAGGAAAAGAAGAGGCAGGGTCAGGGTACTACAGAATGGGAGCTAGCTATAACGGGCAAGGTTTACAAATAACAACAATAAAACACTTAAACCAGGAAGGGGAGGGAGAAGGGAGTGTGTGGGGACAATAGGAGGCAGTAGGCAGTGGCTAAAATGCACAACCAAATGACACTTTAAGTTCTCACTTGAAATTATGGTACTAATCCCCTAAAAGAACTAAAACTTTTTTAAAAGGCCTCAAAGACATTAATCAAGGAATTAAGTCTCAGAATAGGCAGAAGAGTGCAATAAAATGAGCTGTTCCTTTGTTTTTTAAAAACAACAATGAAAACAATGTATAATTGTATAGTTTTTAATAAAGAATAAGAAGAATACATTTTTTTAAAAAGGCTTACAGGTTAACCTTAAGTTAATTTAGTACTTTAAGTAACTTGTGGTACAGTAACAGTACTTAATACAATATTGTACATAGTGTAATAAAACTGATATTTTACTAAACGCACATGGTAGTCTCTAAGAGCTTTTTTTATTTTGATAATCTCATTAGCTATTTACATTACAATAAAACTTTTGGCCGGGCGGTGGTGGCGCACGCCTTTAATCCCAGCACTTGGGAGGCAGAGGCAGGTGGATTTCTGAGTTCGAGAGTTCGAGGCTAGCCTGGTCTACAGAGTGAGTTCCAGGACAGCCAGGGCTACACAGAGAAACCTTGTCTTGAAAAACCAAAAAAAAAAAAAAAAACTTTTGCATTCACCCTCTGTTTCTGTAACAAGTCCTTGAGACAGATCAACTCAAAAAGCAGAAAGGTTTATTTTGGCTCTCGGTTTTAGAAGTTTCAGTCCATGGTCCATTACCACTGGGCCTGTGGCAGACAGAATATTTTGTGGTGGAAACATGAGGCCAAGGAAGCTGCTTACTTCTTGGTGGTGTGAAACAAAGACAGGACACCCCACCCCCACCCCAGGGACCTAAGTTCTTTCCACTTAGCCTCCACATTCCAAAATTTCCCCTGCTTCCCAGGAGGCACCACAGGATGAAGAACAAGCAAGCCTTCAATACACAGGCCTTTGAGGATACTTACCCAAACCATAACAACCAGTTTTTAAAATAGAGCATACAAAATACTGTCATTTATATCAGCTCCAAATTGTATCAAATTATGGATGATGTCAGTCACAAGCAGAAATAAAACAAAAACATATGATTCAAATGATCAGTTGAAATGCTCAAAGATCAATGTTTTCGTTTCCATTTTTACTTTTTAGCATGGCCATTAGGACTAATTTAAAATGTGTGACTTGCTTTGATTTTATATTATTGCATTTTACTACAATTTTTTTTTAAATATTTATTTATTTTATTGATGAGTACACTGTAGCTGTCTTCAGACACACCAGAAGAGGGCATCCAATCTCATTACGGATGGTTGTGAGCCACCATGTGGTTGCTGGGATTTGAACTCAGGACCTCTGGAAGAGCAGTCAGTGCTCTTAACCGCTGAGCCATCTCTCCAGCCCCTTTACTACAATTTTAAATTCAGTGTTGCGTTCTTGGGCATGTAGGCCTGCATTTTGATGATGCTGGGTAGTACAAGGATTGCCTTTCAAAGGCATGCCAGAATTGAACAGAAGGATGCTACACTTCTGGACAAAATCTGATGATAGCTTCAAAGACAGACTCGCTGAAAAAGATTTCACTTTGAGGGTATAGAAAAGTTTGAGGCCCATTTTGGTCTATGAATGTGGCTTTTGCCAATAATCATTACCCTCAATGCTGGTGGCAGATGCTTTCATGCTATAAACCAGCATGTGTCCCCCTCGCTCGTTGGGAACACCAGTGACAGAGTTCCCTTCCCATCCCCATGTCCACATCACCGAGCCCACTGTTGGGGCTGCAAGGAGAACCTGTAAGAGTCCAGGAATGGGGCGCTTCTTTTGTGTCCCATTTGTACCTCCAAGGAATCCTATAATACAACTGCCCAAGGCAGGAAGGCAGGAAGGACACCTGACATCCTGAAAAACTGGTTGTCATGGCAAATGAGATTTTACCATGTGTCTAAACTTCTCCTCTGAAGTGAATCATCTCAGAAAACATGGAGGAGATGGATTACAACTTTTAAAAAATTGGCTTCTAGAGTCAAGTGTGTTGGTGTATGCCTTTGATCCTAGCATTCAGGAAGCATAGGCAGGTGGATCTCTGTGAGTTCAAGACCAGCCTGGTCTGCTTGCTTAGCTGGTTCTTGGCCACTCAGAGCTACATGAGTTCTTTTCTCAACAGACACACACACACACACACACACACACACACACACACACACAGAGAGAGAGAGAGAGAGAGAGACAGAGACAGAGACAGACAGAGAGAGACAGAGACAAGAGATAGAAAGAGGAGAGAGAGAGAGAGAGAGAGAGAGAGAGAGAGAGAGATTGAAATTCTTGTTAAGAACAATACTAAATTACCCACCAATCCAGGACTGATCCCTGTATTTTTAATACACCCATTGCTCTGAGAACCACAACAGGAGAGAAGTTTCTGGGCAGTGAGGCTGTGTCTCAGCATTAGAGTTTACTACAGGATCAAAGCTACTCAAACCTCTAGGTACCACTTGGCTTATACTCTCCTACTTAGAAAATGATGTTACAGAACCACAAAGGAGACAAAAAGTATACAAATCCTCCTAGGAAGCTTGAAATGGAAAAGTCTGACTCTGATCACAAGGACCAGTCCAACAAACCTGGGGTTTGACTTGAGTTCTAACCTTTACTCTTTCTAAAAGTCTGTGCTATGGAAGAAGGGGAGGAGAGAGAAAGCCTGAGAGACGATATTATATTGAAAATACTAAAGCAACATTAAAGGCAATATGTGAACTAGACTGAAAAGAATTATATAAAGTGATATGGAAATAAATTTGAATATAGGCAATATGAAATTGTTTGCTTTCCAGGTATAAAACTGCTAGTATAGTTTTTTTTTAGGAAGATATGTTTATTTTGGGGGAGATAATAAGTGATAATTCTAAAAAATAGGACTGAAGCGTTGTTATAGTTTGGATGTGTTCTCCAGATATTTACGTATCCTTAAATCCAAATGCTGGCACTTGGAGACTTCGGGTGTAGCTGGGGTTAAAAGAGGCCACATGGGTATCGTCTCCCTGATGCTAGGGGCTTTATAAGAAAAGGAAGAGGATTCTTGTCATTCGCAGCCTTTTGTCAAGTTAAGGTCCAGTGAGAAGGTCCTCACTAGACGCCAACCAGATGTTAGTGCCAAGTTCTTAGGCTTTCTTACCTCAGCAACCTGAGTTAAATAAACTTGTATTCTTTAGGGGTTGCCTAATCAGAAATGTTCTTTTGTAACAGGAAATGGACTAAGAGACATAGGTCATGATGTTTGCAACTTTTCAAATGGTTTAGTGAAAAAGTAATTATATGTATGTACTGCGTGCACACACACATACACACACACAGAGAGAGAGAGAGAGAGAGAGAGAGAGAGAAACTCTAATGACTCTAATGATTCTAGTGACTAATGTAGGTGACAAATATGTACATAGCCCTTGTTGCGTTCTTTCAACTCCTCTGGAGAACTGGAGAACTTGAATAAAAAAAGTTGGAAGAATTTTATATAGTTAAAATGTATGTATAAATATAGCCTTTATATAGTTTTAAAGTTAACTGTATTGGTTTCTTGTGCACAGTTTTATTTGTTTTGCTTTTGGTGCTGAGATTGAGCCTACATGTGCTACCCAAGTGCTTACATCCTTAGGTGCAATTATTCATTAACAAAACAAAATGAAACGAAACAAAAGCATCATTAGCTGTCAATAAGGAAGATTCAGCTGAGAAATTTATAACCACCTATGGGCCAGTCACTTGAGGAGTTAGTTTACTGAAGGTTCATGTATCTGTTCTAACGAGGAGTTTCATGGCTGCGTGTGCGGTGTGTTCCGTGCTTTCTTGGGGTGTGTCCTTTTCTGTCCTTCCTGCTGGGTGGTTTCTTTCCAGGGCAGAGATTTTCTTTGTCATTCTTCTTTACCTTTGAGGTTCTCATCCACTGCTTCAGAGTACGGTTGTGCGGGCTGACACAGATTCTTCTACGTTTAACATGGAGGCTGCCAAGAAAATGGGAAAAAAACCCAAATCTTTGTAGAAATTACAAATATAAGCCAGGCGTGGTGACACACACCTTTAATCCCAGCACTGGGGAGGCAGAGACAGGTGGATCTCTAAATCCAGGCCAGACTGGTCTACAGTGACTTCCAGGACAGCCAGGGCTACACATAGAAATCCTGCCTGAGACAACAAAGACAAAGGAATTACAAATACACAAAAGAACTAGAGACTCCTGGGTAGCCCACCACCTTTTGGACATTGCATTTGTAGTGACTTCAAATTGAACACCAAGAAGATAAATCCTCACTTTACAGACATTGTTCCCATTGTCTTCAGATGTCTGCAGAAAGTATTAAACTGAGGACGAGGGAAGGGGAAATTGGATCAAGAAGAAGAGAAAGGGAAAGAGAAGAGGGGGAAAGAGAAACAAAGGAAGAAAAGAAAGCCAATAATAACAGACCCAGGTAAAGTAATTCGCTTCCATGTTTAAACTTCATCCAATGAAACCAATTCATCCTCACTGCCCATCCCGGCATCCTTGTCTGCACCCGCTCAGCGGCAGACCCTCTTTCTTCCCTGTGAGCCTGCACTCAGGTTATGCCTCTGCTGGTCCTTAATTTCCCATGCCTTTTGTTCTAGCAATTGATTTATTTCTTCATTACATTACATCTTGCTGGAGCAATAATGTAGATATAATTTTTGAAAAGCCCACATGCATAGCAGGCACTAACTTATTACAGATATGAAGTCAAATTTGGCCAATAGAAACATCTACTAAAATATTTTGGTGTCCAGTAAAACTTAATATAACATAGGTCTAAGTTACAATTCAGAATTTGTTCCAATTTTTCTACACTTACAATTTGGGTTAACTAGAAGACTCTCCTGTTATTAAAAAAAAAAAAATTAGGTGACTTTTAACTCTCCATGAGATGCCAGGCAAACCTGATGAAATACGGCAAATCTTGCTGTATCTACATGTAAAATGTAGCTGTGTCCTGATCAATTGAAACCCTAGAGCTTGATAGTCACAGGGGGATGAAGGAAGAGGCAGGGAATAGGCTACCATTTCTCCTAAGAGAAATCATTAGGAGACAATGTGTGGAATCAACAGCGGAGGAGAATGTGGAAGGGTGTGGGTGGGCTTTAGCCTCCAGTCTGTGGAGGAAAATCAATTCGAAAGGAATGGACATCCTGCTAGAAGACAGCATATTCTCTTAAGTGCTGTACATGGAGACGGCTTCGGAACCAGTGCTGATTCTCTGCCGCCAGTTGCTTTGTTCTTGTGGAAGAAAACCTGGCTGTTAGCAGCGCTGAGCTGGGGGGAAAAATTGCAACCTTCCTACACCCCCCAAAGAGAGAAAAAGGCATGCACAAAGAAGCCACAGGTGGCAGTAACTGTATGGGAGCTAAAGGAACAGGCAACTGTGTGGAAGCCTGTCTTATGGCCAGTCTGATAAGGCCACAACTTTGATTGCCATTCTATGATGGTGCTTAGAATCCTCAGGTATAGAACAGGCGCAACCTCAGCTGCATCCTTGATTTGTGATTAAAAGATAGAGAAACACTGAGCAAGGTGGTAGCTTCTCCCACACTCTCTCAGACACCTTCAGTTTTATCATACCTAACAGGCACAAGCGTACCTCACTGGAGTTCGAGACCAGAAACCAGGGAGACCTCCTGATTCTTACCCAGGGAGAATACTTACAAATAGCCCTTTGGGCAGTGCATGGAGGTATATGCCTTTAATCCCAGCATTAGGAGGCAAAGGCACGGGGATCTCTGAGTCCAAGGCCAGTGTGATCCAGGATAGCCAGGGCTTTGTAGAGAGACCCTGACCCTGCTCTCCTGCTGTGGAGACTATACCTGGGCTCATTCTCTAAAGTTTATTTCTCCCTTTTTCTCCTCAAAGCAGCATTTCAAATTTACTACTAAGAATTCCTAACCTCCTGAATGACTTCATTGAGGAAAACAACAACAAACAGATTTTTCTATCCAAGAGAGAATCTCCGTGAAGTGCAGGAAACCTCAGCCCCTGCCGAAAAGAACAGCCTTCTCTTGTGTTTCTGGAAGCTCCTTAATGAAGTCACTGTAGAGGGGTGTAAACAAGCAAACTGCTGTCTTAGAGCTCAAAGAAGCACAAGGATCACTCACAGGATCAGAAACAAAGGCTTTATCTCCAGGCAGAAAATGGAAAGGAAGAGTCTAGTAAGCTCATGGATGTTTGAATTCTATTAATTAATTAATATTAATTGTAGCTTATATGATGCTTGTGAGTTACATTTGTAACACAAGCAATGTTTTCTGCATCTTAAACACCGGTCTCAACTCATAGAGCCTTTATATACTGTCATGGTAACATACAACAGTTGAAGGCACAGACATGCTCTGGAGTGAAATGATTGGAAAATAATACTTCTTATATTGGGTATTAGAAATCATAACAGACAGGGTCTGTAATTTATCACTAAGAGATACAAAATCTAATTTTGAAACCAAATCACAGCTGCCTAGTTTTTCAACTTTCTTATCAGCACAGAGTTCAATTTAAAAATTTGACTTTAATTAAATATGTTTAAAAACAGTGATTGGCTCCATGATTTCTCTTTAATTAAAAACTGGTACTTTTAAAAACTAAAGGCTAATCCTTTAGTCATATGTTTCTTTATCAAAGTGAGGATGGTATAGTTTGACTCTGAAATATTCCTAAAAAGCTAATGTTTTAAATGTCTGCACCCTGACTGTGGTCCTGTCTGGGGATGCTGTGGGACATCTGGGAGATAGGACCTCGCTGCTTTAAGCATTCTGCTTCCACCTCACTTGGAAAGTCACAGTCCAGCAAGTGGTTCTAGCCTCACTCTCTGCTTCCTGGTCCACCATGGTGTGAAGAACCTCTGCCACTTGCAGCCTCTCACCATGAGTTCCACCATGTCTTGACGACCACCATGGACTGGAACATTTAGAAACTACCAACGGAATAAACCTTTCCTCCATCACGCTGTTTCTGTTAGGTGTTTTGGTCAGAGAAGTATAAAAGCAACAAAGAAGGCTTATGCCATTTTTCTTTTATGTCTTCTAGATCTCTGACATCCATTAACCACCCCTTTCCCCAAACTGAAATCCTATTACCTACGGTATTCGCTGATAATCCCAACAAGCTGTCTCTTAAATACCCATGGATACCTTTTGTATTTTTCTAATTCTACCTGAGACTTCCTTGTCAATATTATTAGGCCTCCGATAGGCTGAGATGACAGATATGCATGTCACTGATGTGGAGGGGCTTAAGGTGAACTGTGGGAAGTTTAGTGTTTCTCAGAGCAGCCAGACAGACTTGGTCAATTTAGTTCCGTAGTATAGATGCAATACAAACATCCAGATGACTCAAGTTGCTATCAGCAACCTATGAATTTTTCATCTGCCAACGATTGCCAATGATATTTACTAAGATTGAATAAAATACTGGTAGAATTTCCATCGAGTATACTATATTAGTCTTAGAGGACTTATTTAAAGGAGAGATTTAGGGGAGGGTCTCAGAGGGTTCAGTCCATGATTGACTGGCTCTAAGCATTTGGTGACAACATCATGACAGTAGGATTATGTGGTGGAAGGGGTTCTTCACATTGTGATGGACAGGAAGGAGGATCTAGTGACAGACTTCCTCCTACCAGGACCTATCTGCAGTGGGCCCCACCTTCTAGACTTTATCAAACCTCCCAGAATAGTAGCAAAGCTAGCTACAGATCTTTCATTCCATAATAAGCCTGTAGGAGACTTATTATATTCAAACTATGGTATAGAGATTGTCCAAATGTTAGGAACTTGACGTACCTCTTGGAAGAGGCCACCTTATAGTATGTGCCCTGGACTTCCAGCCACAGGTTACGCTGGTTCCCAATGACCAAACCATCTATGCTGATACATTCAGGGTAGTGTGAAAACTGAGGAGATACTGAGAGAGTTTTCCACCTCTCCACCCTCTGCTTCCCACTATAGACTCTCAAGATTACTTGATCTTGGATAAATAATTGTTTTCTCCTCAGCATTTGACCCTAAGTGTAGTTTTAAAACTTAATGTAGACCTCTGACTCCTTTGGGAATCTTATAAAATACATGGAGCAGATCTTCTCCCAGGGAACAGGTTTACACATAGAAATGTCAAGGAATTGATGCCCCCCAATCTGAAGGTTGTCTGTCAATGAATAGCTTATACACTCTTGCTCTGTCATGTTTAAGAATCCTTTGTCTTAGATAAGGGTTTATCAACATCTGTAGTGAGTGGGTGTCTTTGAAAAGATGCAGAAAAATCCTCAATTCATTATCTCATTCTTTTAATAATAAAAGAGCAATAACCAGGCATATGACACATCCTAAGCACTGTATTTCCTCTTTCTCTTGAAAACAAGTGTGTGAGTGTGTGTGTGTGTGTGTGTGTGTGTGTGTGTGTGAGAGAGAGAGAGAGAGAGAGAGAGAGAGAGAGAGAGAGAGCATGTAATTGTAGAAGTGATTTAAACTGCCAGATTATAGAAATCTATTCTATGGGCCAAGAGAACACAATAGGGTAAAAATCTCTTAGAGACCGCAGAAAACCAGAGGCCATTGAGTCTCTGCTGCAACCTCAGTTTATGGTTTCTTGTCAAATTTGTTACTAGAACAAAGGTTCTTGGGTGTCTCGAGAGTTCTGGAATAAGCAGTAGCGTGTTTTATATTCCAGTATTTTCTATTCCAAAGGGAAGAATGTCAAACAGCTCACTAGCATCACTAGGTGTATGAGCAGCGTTAAACTCAGCACATCAGGGGGTAACTCACATCTAACATAACAAAGCTTAAGAGGATAAGATTTGTCTTTGTTGAGATAAGCTATCACTATGTGACCCAGACTGACCTTGAACTGGTGATCTATCTGCCTTACCCTCCCAAATACTAAGCTTTTAGGCACATATCACCATAACTGACCTTGGAAAATCATGTTATGGTGAGCTTCACTCTTTCTTTTCAATGACCATGGAAGATGTATGGTGTTATTAAGCAAGAGAGCTTCATGGAATTCCATCCTTCTGCCGTTTGCTAGCAATACCAGAACATAGCAAATGAACTGTGTAATCTGTGTAATCTTTTTTTGTTTTGTTTTGTTTTGTTGTTTTGTTTTGTGAGATATGGTTTCTGTGTGTGTCCCTGGAACTAACTCTGTAGACCAGGTGGGCCTAGAACTCACAGAGATCTTTCTGCCTCTGCCTCCCAGTGGGAGGCAGCACCACCCTGCTGAGCTATGTAATCTTACCCACTGGTTTTTCTGCATGACATGAAAATAAATTCTGCTTTCCTCTCCAGTTGTTGTTAGCCTCCAGTTGCCAGGGGGAGGGTGTAGGCGGTGGGAGGGTGGAGGTGGGGAATGGAAGGGCTAGGAGGACCAGGAGGTTCAGCATGAACTAACACTCTAGAATCTTTAAAAGCAGATGAGAGCATCTGCAAGCAGACCGGATGCTGTCTTATGACAAGTATGTTTCAGATCTTGTAAGTTCCTTTTGAATTCAGAGAGTAAAAGTATCAGCAGCTGTTTGCTGCCTGAGGAAAGTTACAGATTAACGCCTCTGTGACACAGACATTGTTATCTCTGATTACTCGTTTATAGTAAAGTTACCAGTGATGTCTGGTGACTGAGGACATGTCACCCCAAAACAGCATTGTTGCATGTCTGAGGGGGTGACTGTAGGACTTAGGACATTCCTGCAGACAGATTGGGTGTTTACTCCAGGTAGCCTGGTGCTCCAAGAACAGAAGAGTTACTCTTCCTGAACTTGTTTGAATGATGTGTAGGATGAGTGTCAGATAAAGCATTCAGACCACTGCTTGTTAGCCAACGGGATAATCGGCATTCGGTTTCCCATGTCCTTGCTGAGGGGCACTCACATGACAGCAGCCAGGTCACAGTCCCCATCAGCTCTCTGGATGCTGCACGAATTCACTCTCTCCAGAAGTCTTCTGGAAATATGATGAGACACTTCAGTGCAACAGCTGGAGGCTATGGGAAGTATGGCTACAAGAAAGCGGAGAGCTTCCGTTACCGTCCGAGGAATACCAGCTTGTCTTCAACTTCAAGGTTCCGGGGAAACAGATGGTAAAAATACACAAGCAAGTACTTCTCGGGCTTTCGTGGGTGTAGACAAGGACAGGACGTGTCTCTGCCTTCTAGAACTTAAGCTGTATTATGAGAGAGAAAATGAGAGTCTGGGCAAAATGACAAAAGAAGTGAGAGACAAAAAAGACTGCACCAGTGATGCTGACAGAGCTGCACGAGGAGGATGGAAAGGGCGGGGCCAGTGATACTGACAGGGCTGCAGGTGGAGGATGGAAAGGGCGGGGCCAGTGATGCTGACAGGGCTGCAGGTGGAGGATGGAAAGGGCGGGGCCAGTGATGCTGACATGGCTGCAGGTGGAGGATGGAAAGGGCGGGGCCAGTGATGCTGACAGGGCTGCAGGTGGAGGATGGAAAGTGCGGGGCCAGTGAAGCTGACATGGCTACACGTGGAGGATGGAAAGAGTGCGGTCAGTGGTGTCCCATGCAGTTCATTTTGAAAAAGACAGGCTTCATGGGCTTCCAGCGAAGGCTTGACATTTTCTGTTAGAAGGACTTGGCTTGCCCAGCATACATGAGCTCAGCATACATGACTCAGTCTCCAGCACCATCAAAACAAGCATAATGGCACACAGCTGTAATCCCAGCATTTGGAAACCAGATCAGCCTGGGCTACATAGTGAGATTCTGTCTAAAAAACCAAAACGGATTAAAAAATAATTCTGAGACCAAAATACATGATACAGTTTGGGCTGCCTTTTTTTTTTTTGTTGTTTTTCTTTTGTTTTTTGTTTTTTGTTTTTTGTTTTTTTTTCTTTGGTTTTTGGTTTTTAGAGACAGGGTTTCTCTGTATAGCCCTGGCTGTTCTGGAACTCACTCTGTAGACCAGGCTGGCCTCGAACTCAGAAATCCCCCTGCCTCTGCTTCCTAAGTGCTGGGATTAAAGGCGTGCACTACCACTGCCTGGTCTGGGCTGCCTTTTCTGAACCTAGTAGCTAGGCAAGGTCAGTGTCAGTAAGTGTGATTCAGGAACCAGCATCACTAAATCCTCAAATGACTGTCTAAGGAGGCTGAGCTTTTGTGAAAAGGCCATCAATCCTTATCATTAAATTGATAGATAAAGATTAAGAAAATCCATCTTGTAGCAAAATGAAGACGTATTAATTGGTGGGAGGTGACTTATGCTGTCAATATATGAGCTCATACTGTCAAGATACGAGGCATTTGACACAGCGCAAATAAAAAAAAATGCCTTCCTCATATTGAAATAGCTGCAAATCCTTGCCACACACACACACACACACACACACACACACACACTTCATCTCACCAACTGGATAGTGAACACAAGACAGTGTTAGAAGTCACAATCACCAGGCTGCAGGTGGCAGCCCCAGAATGAGACAGAAGTGAGCTTCTGAAGGAATCAGCAGTCAGCTGGAACATACAAACCTCTCTACAGCGTCTCTCCAAGCAGCAGAAGTAGCCACCTTGGGAAAAGGGGAATATCTGAATGTTCATGTCTAGCCCACACAAAAGTACCAGGCCTACCCAGAGCTGTAGGGGAAGAAAAGCAACGTATATGAAATCTAAAATGTATGACTAATTCCTAAGCATCAGAACTTTGTTACCATTATTTTACTTGTTTACTCATTGCTCATGCAATCATCAAATGAAATACTTTGTTTTTTAGCAATTAGACCATTTCCAACATAATTTTAGTCAATGGGAGATGCAAAAATAAGTGAGATTATATACTCCTATACTCAAGAGTCTGTAGTGAAAGCAATTTGGAACTATATTCTTAGGATACAATCCCACGGGCCCAGGTAATTAATTAGGCTTCTGGGAGATGGTTCTCTCCTTCCCCCATGATGGTTCTAGGGATCAAACAAGAAAACGGATAAATACAAGGAGATTTAATAACACACACTTGAACAACCTTTGAGCTAAGAAAGAAACCATAATGGAAACTAAAAGATATCTTGAAATAAAGAAAATAATACAACAAACCTTAACGTGTAGAATACCACCAAACACCACTGCAAAAAAGCTTATCTCAATAAGCAGCTACAGGGAAAAAAAAAAAAACCCAAAGAACTTACCCAAAATTCCCACCAATAGCTCAATAAACAGTAGGCCCTCATCCAAGTACAGTAAAGGATATGCTTGATATGGATATACTCACAGATACTAATGTCTGTGAGGTAGAGAAAAGCACGAGACCTTCAAGAAAGCCCATTTGCATCTTGTAATAAGAGTGGAGAGACCCACAAGGCCCCATCCCTCCCAGAGGACCCATAGTCAGTCAGTGGTTGCTGGAGGGAAGAAAGACACTTTTTTTTTAGTGGGGCAGCCACTAGTAAGGTGCTGATTGTTCTATAAAAGAACCCTAAGCTGGGTAGTGGTGGCGCACGCCTTTAATCCCAGCACTTGGGAGGCAGAGACAGGTGGATTTCTGAGTTCAAGGCCAGCCTGGTCTACAGAGTGAGTTCCAGGACAGCCAGGGCTACATAGAGAAACCCTGTCTTGAAAAAAAGAAAGAAAGAGAGAGAGAGAGAGAGAGAGAGGGAGGGAGGGAGGGAGGGAGGGAGGAAGGAAGGAAGGAAGGAAGGAAGGAAGAAAGAAAGGAAGGAAAGACAGAAAGGAAACCCTAAAGAAACTCACTGAATCACTGAATCATAGCCAAGCACAGCGGGAGGAAAGGACATGAAGGGAAAGGGTTTCTGACTTGGATGAGGATGAAGAACAGCAGAATCGAAAGGTGGTGGGAATGAATATAATCAAATATAAGTGTCATAATGAAATATGTTACAGTATATAATGAATACATGCAAAAACTGGGGGGAGGGTAAAAGAATTTCAATTTAATGTATTTTTTATATTCCCAGGAAAATAGATGATACAAAATATACCCAAATATATGCTAAATATATACTTATGTAAATCCATTTACAAAAGATCCTCAAAAACGTGTAAACTACGCATTCTAGTTAACAACTGTGTTTGAACTATAACTATGAAAGTGATACAAAGCATTTGTTCTTCTGCCCAGCTCCACTTCTCAAAGTAGGAAAATAAGTCTTTTCCAGAGTAAACCATCATGCACCAGGATCGTCCTTTATTCTAGTCATCTATGCCTAGTCAGAGGTTTTCATTTTGCTATGCATATGGGTGAGCATAGAGTCAACCAGATGCTTTAGACATAGAAAAAAAAACAATTTGTCCAGAAAATATTTTTTGAGTGGCCACCATGTGACAGACTTTCAGTTTCAAATATCTGACCTTGCGATGCTCAGTAGTCCAATGGGAGGATAACAGATGTAAAGTTACTGTAACCTACTGGATGAGCATTGGGTAGGGAGCATAGCTCACTGGTACTTGCCTGATATTAGAAAATGCTGGTTTCGATCCTTAGCCAAAAAAAAAAAAAAAGCAAACAAACAAACAATGTAAGTGCTGAGTGAGGTATGTTGAAAATGCTATGGGATCATAGCTTAAAGAAACCATGTACACACTGCAGAACCCAGTTTATGTGGAATGCCCAGAACAGGCAAATCTATGAAATGAAAACTGGATTCGTGGTTGCCAGAGGCTGGGAGGAGGAAATGGGAACGGTTGCTAACAGGAACAGGATATCCTTTCTGTATTATAAAAACATGCTATAATTAGAGTGATGAAGGATTCACAAATGTGATTCTATCAAAAATCCCTGAGTCGCATTTTAAAATGATGAATGTTGGTGTGTAGACACTAACTGTAGTTATGTTCATTAATACACTGATTTCCTAAAATCATTTGTTCTTCGAACTGCTTATTCTCCCAGTCAGACTCTTGCTATACCAAATTACAATACTGAGGTTTCTCGTGTATCCATCCATACACTTATCTGTCTCACTATATGTGCTATGGTTCGACTGGAGTATCCCTCACACGTTCATGTACTGAATGGTTGGTCCCCAGACAATGGCATTATTTTGGGAGGTGATGGAAATTTTAAGAGAGGGGACCTAGCTGGAGGAAGTGGGTTACCAAAGGCATCCTGTCCTCTCTGCTTCCTGTGTGCCACGAGGTGAGTGCCCTCTGCCACGTGATCCCACTGCAGACATGCTCTGCCTTGTCACAGGCCCAGAATCAACAGAGCCAAGGACTACAGACTGAAACATCAGAAACCGTTAAACAAAATGACCAAGTTTTCCTTTTAAGTTGTGTTTCTCCAGTACTCGTCACAGGAGCAGTAAAAACGATCTGATTACACGGCTATACAGAACTCCCAGGGTGAATCATGAAGGCTGCTGGCTACAGAACCCTGTTATCAGTTCCAGGCAACTCTCAACGATGGCCTGTGCCCCTTAGAAGCATGGGGATGAGGAGTCACAGAAAACCTGTGTGTTAAGGAATATGAGTTACCCAAGTGCTGGTGCATCAGGGACCTATACGTGTTTCATAAAACTGAGATGCACTACTCATGAAAAATGAAGGATTAGTTCATCTGGAGACTACCTGATCTGTGAGATTGACTAATTAAGAAAGTCATAAGCATCTAAGCATTTAGTATATGTTGGTAGTTATGACCAGTGATGTCTTGACGTGGTCCAAAATACAACAGACCAAAAAGAACTCTGAAGAGGCACATGGGAAGTTGGGTGGTGAAAAATTAACAGGATAGAGTGCATGAGGGCAGTGTCAGGATTCTGTTGGATGACACTGCCCCCTAGAGGTTCTCTTATGCAAAGTCCTGCTGCCAGCATTTAAAAAAAAAAAAACAAAAAACACTCCACTGCTTACTTTGATTTTAGTCACGACTCCAGAATTTTACATAAGAGAGATTTAGAGGTATCAAGTAGGCTTATGAAGAGAATTATGTTTGAAACTTCTAGTGGAAAATATAGAAGGAAAACATCAAGACATAGGTATAGGCAATGTGTTTCTGAATATTGCTCCAGCAGCTCAAGGAATAATAGCAAGGATTGAGAGATCGGATTGCATCAAATTAACCAAAGAAAAATAATGGAGAGACAGACCTCAGATTCAGAACAACTCTTTGCCAGCGATTCATAGAATATCCAGAATGTATACAGAAATGAAAGAAAACAAACACTTCAAAAAAATAAATAACCCCATTAGCAAATGGGCAAATGAACTCAACACTTTCCAGATGGGTAAAAAAACAAAGTTATAAATAAATGGGAACAATTTTCAGCATCTTTAGCTACTTAGGAAAAGTAAGTTAAAGGTACAATGAGACTATGTCTTACGGAAGTCAGAATGAGAATCATCAAAAAGAAAAACCATCACTAAGTCAAAGCCAAAACGAAAGAAAGACAGCGAGAAAAATACGAAGGAAAGGGGACCCTGATACATTGTTGTTGAGATTCCAGGTTAGTACAACCACTGTAAAAATAGGTATGCAGGTTTCTCAAAAATAAAAAAAATGGAACCACCATGTGATCCAGCTATACCATTCCTGGCTATAGGCCTAAAGGAACTGAAGTCAGCACACCACAGAAATACTCAACACACCCATATTTGCTGTGGAACTATTTGCAACACCCAGGTTATGAGATCTGCCTTGTTATGAATGGAAATGTCTCCTACAGGCTCAGGTATTTGGACACTTGGTACCCAGTGGGTGGTGCTATTTAGTGGAGGTTGTAGAACCTTTAGGAGGCAGAGCCTTGCTGTGGAGGATTGATCACTGAGGGAGGGCTTTGAGAAGAGATCTCTCTTTCTCCCCTCTCTCTGTCTTTCTGTCTCTGTTTCTCTGTCCCTTTCTCTCTCTGTCTCTCCCTTCCCACTCTGTGTGTGTGTGTGTGTGTGTGTGTGTGTGAGTGTGTGTGTGAGTGTGTGTGTGTGTGTGTGTGTGTGTGTGTGTGTGTGTTTCCTGCATGTAGCTGGAGATACAATCTCTCAGCTTCCCACTTCGACTGCATGCCTCCCTGGTTTCCTTTCCATAACAGGCCCCTCTTTCTTCTATAAGTTGCTCTTGGTCACAGCAACCAAAGCTAACTAATACAGTGCACATCAAGCAGGTAAGTGGATTAGGAGGAAAATGTCATGATCATAAAAAGGACCTGACAAGATTGCTCAGTGGGTAAAGTGGCTGGCATCCTGATGACCTGAGCCTGGTTTCTGGGAACCACATGGTGGGGGGAGAGAACTATCTCCTGAAAGTTGTTTTCCGACCTCCACATTCGTGTCCCATGACACATGTGCACCCACCCATCTCCCCCATACAAAGAGATAAATGTGATAAGATTAAAAAGATGGTAGAGGGATCTACTAGGAATGTGGACAGGGAGGCGAGGAGAAAGTGAAAGTGCTAATAGAGGGGTTGGATCAATGGAAGCACAGTATATACATGTGTGAAAGTGTAACAAACTCCATGATTTTTGTACAATTAATTTATGCTAATAGAATCACGTGTCAATTATTCTGCAGTTACATTGTTTTTATTTAGATGACATTGTTACTTACTTTGTAGGGAGAGCTGATGGTAGATTAGGGAGGGTATATCTTCTCCTAAAGACTACACTGATGCAACCATTGTATGAGGCCAAGAATGTCATGGGACAAACATTTCCAACCATAGATCACACAAACACAGATCTGTCTTATGGAATTATGATTCTTCTGAAGGGAAATAGATGAAAAATGTAAATTTGAGTGGGCTTGCAAAGTAGTACCCATGTGTAGTCTAAAGCACACTAAAGTGTGAGCTAGCCAAAGGCTGTGAACTGCCGTCCTCCTCCGGCTGATCTGCTCCAGCCTCACCCACAGCCGATCTTACAGGTGCCAGTTCACTTTGGGAAGGACATAGCATAACAGATCCAGGTCAGAACGCTCTTTTAAAAGGGATTTGTGAGATCTTCCTGCTGACACAAGAAGCAGACACTGTGGTCAGTTCTAGGAAAGAAGTTAACAACCAATGGACAGTAAATGACTCATCTACTAGCCAAACAGAGTATATTGTATGGGGGCAGAAATCAAATATGGACTACCTCTAAAGCAAAAGACACTCAAGGCTTTTTACACTGAGGAAGAACAGTAGGCTATTGTGGGGATGTAGAAATCTAGGGTTATGTTGGGAAAGAATAGCAGTAGGCTACCCCAAAGGAAGACTACTTCATGAAGTGAATGGTGGAAGCTTTTAGGCTTACCCTACTTCGGTGCCATCACATGTAAAGAAGTGGAGAGGGATAAACACAACACACACACACACACAAACATACACATACATACACAGTCACATAGCCACACCAAACTGTATCAATTATAATCCATTTCCATGTCCACTTTCAGTCTTGTTTGGAAGCAGTCACTTCCAGTACTTCATTATTGCACGCAAGACTGCAATGAACACCCGAGAGAACAAAGCAGCACTGATTATCTGCTGTGCACTGGACACCGCTTTAATTAATCTTCACAGAAACTATAAGCGGAAAAACCTATACTCATCCCCATGTAGCAAATGTGTAAGTAACGTGCAGAAAAATTACATAGTATTCCCTGAATCAAAGGACCAGGAAATTATGCCATTGGGATTTGGATCCAGACCATCCAGGACTTAGAAAGACCTGTGGGCTGTACTTGGCTTGCTCTTCTGTATGTCTCCTTGGGGCTGCATCAGAATTTCCCTAGGTCAGTACTCAAACTGTAACCTGCATCAGAATCATTTGGAGGTATCTTAAGCTGCAGGCTACTGTTAAGTAGGTGAGACCTGAGCATGTGCAGCCCCAACAACTTCCCTGGGGAGGCTAATACTGTTGCTCCCAGAATACACTTGGAGGACCACAGAACAAAGATGTGTGTTGAGTTGTTGGGTTGTAGGATGTGTGCATTTTTGCCTATACCTGACCATGCAAACAGCTCTGTAGTGATTACGTTTACTTACACTTACACGTGAACTAGGTGAGAACTATACTTTTGACGCCTTCAACATTTCATGATGTTGCCTTGAAACTTTGCTGGGACTGGGGTGTAACTCAGTGGTAAAGCACAGTCTTAGCTAGAAGGACACCCTGGATTCATTCCCTGGCAATTTTAAAATGTGACTTAATTTATATTTCCGTATAGATAAGTTCTAAGCATTCCGATTTGTCTTTTGAATTACCAAGTACTAACAATTTAACAAGATTTTAAATGAAAAAAATAATTTATTTATAGCAACTTGAATTATTTTGAATACTCTACTAGTTTTTATTGGCAACTTGAACTTCAATTGAAAAATGACCACAATCTGATTGGCCTGTTGGCATGACTGTGGGATATTTTCTTGACTGCCATTTGATGTAGCAGTGCCCAGACCACTGTGGGCGGCACTGTCCCTAGACAGGCTGTTCTGGGGAATATAAGGGCTAGCTGAGCAGAATTCAGTGAGTGAGCCAGTATATAGAGATCCCCTGGGTTTTGCTTTAGCTCTTCCTTTAGTTCCTTTAGTTAGCTTTAGTTCCTGCTTTGATTTCCATCAATGATGGACTGAGACCTGGAACTGTGAGCCATGTAAACTCTTTCCTCTCTCAGCCTGCTTTTGGTCAGAGTAATCTATCACAGTAACAAAGAGAGCAAACCAGAACAGACACTTATCTTTTGTCAGTCATGAAAAATATTTTCCTCACGATAGCTTTATAAGTTTTTCTTTATTGTTTGTTGTGTATTACTTTGAAGATCCTGCCATAACCAAAACTACTTTTCTTTACAGCCAGCATGTAGTATACGTATATTATAAGTCAGTATTCTTTTTTTAAAAATGGCTACCTATTGTTTCAGAGCTGTCAATAAATTAACTTTTGTAATTAATTTACAAAGAGCTAAGAAACCATTTTCCTTTTCCTAAGAGAATTTTTTGTAGACATAGTGAGCGAATTTGTGTCTTTACATTTAGAACATTATAACATGATGCTGATGTGTGTGTTCTTTTCTTTTAGAGGGGCAGGACCAGGTTGGCCTAAATTTCTGAAAAACCAGCTGTGCAAACTCTAAACTCTGCATCTCTTCAGATCTCTGACTCCTTTCAGCTATGTTGAGTGCAACACATTTCTTTTTCTTGGGCTGGTTGCCTTCCCTGTTAGAGGATTTCCTCAGCAGATATCCCATGGCTTTGGCATCTCTAACCTCTTGGAGTCTTCAAAGCAATATAGGCTCCATCTTCACAGCCTCACACAATGGCCTCTCCGGGCCTCTATGCAGGGACACCCCTTCCACATGCATGGCCTCAGCCACTTTCCTTAGTTGTGGAGGGAGATTCCATAACCCCTTTCACACAATGGCTACTCTGAACCTCCATGCAGGGATACCCCTGACACATTCCTGGCCTCAGTAACTTTCCTTAGTCATAGAGGGAAATTCCATCCCTGGTTCTAAAGTCAAAACTACATGGCTGAAGCTGTCAAGTTCTGCTGCTTGTTGAGGCTGGAACATGGCCCCCTTGTTCAATTACATCTTCACCAGCTTTCTGTTTTCCATGGTTTACTTCACTACCTAAGCCTGGTTGTCCTGGAACTTGCTCTGTAGACCAGGCTAACCTATATGCCTCTGCCTCCTGAGTGCTGGGATTAAAGGCATGCACCACCATGCTGAACATAAGCTTTTCTTCAATTGCTCATAACAAGATCATTAAAAGCATGGCCACTATGCCTCAAGATCTGGATTAAAGGCATCTGTTGATCCAGATAAAAAAACTTGTGTTATCCCACCTCAAGATCCAGATCGAAAGCCCGTGTCTTCCAGTCTTAAGATCTGGATCAAAGGCATGTTGTTTTCCTGCCTCAGGATCTGGATTATAGGTGTGCCCTCCATTTCTGGATTGCAGTTCATTCCAGATATAGTCAATTTGACAACCAAGGATAGCCATCACAATCCATTCCTTGTCTACTTGATACACTATCATATTTCCTTATGTCTAAATAAAAACAATAACCAAGTCATAATGACACCTAATATGATATAACTATCCTCCCTACAACTTCATAATGCATAAACAATAACCAGGTCATTATGAGACGTAACATGATATAACTGTCATACAACCACAAACACATAGTAAATTTAGAATATGTGCCAATGTCCCATATTCAACACCCTTTTCACAAGATGAGATCTTGCCCTGAGGTCACTACTCCTCTAATTTCATTAAATGTCTTCAATCTGTTTATCTCCTTAAACACAAGATTTAGCTCCATTCCACTTCCTGGTGTCCCTTTAACCCTTGAACCATATATTTCGTACTTTTTTTTTTCTTTCTCAGCTTGCTACATTTGATCAAAATGTTCTTCATAGGAGTGAACCACAGGCCAGAGTCTATGCTAGGCTGTTTAGAGATTTCTTTTGTTGATACAATCAATCTAAATCTCTTTACATTAGCTTCAGGCAGACTCTTCAGAATAGGGCAGAAAGTAGCCACATTCTTCAAAATAAATAAATAAATCACAAGAACAATCTCTAGGTAACATACTAAAATTCTCCAAATCATCCTTGGAACCACTGTGTTCCATGTTCCTGCTATGATGGCCCATTAAGCATCTCTTAAAGCAATCTTCTGCTTTCCTACTCGAAAGTCCCCAAATCCACATTCCTCCAAACAAAAGCATGGCCAGGCCTATCACAGCAATACCCCAGTCTCTGGTACCAACTTTTGTCTTACTTAGGGTTTTATTGCTGTAAAGAGACACCATGACCAAAGCAACTCTTATAAAGGCAAACATTTAATTGGGGCTGGCTTGCAGTTTCAGAGGTTTAATCCATTATCATCATGGCGGGAAGCATGGCAGTGTGCTGGCAGACATGGTACTGGAGAAGCTGAGAGTTCTACGTCTTGATCCAAAGGCAGATAGCAGGAGACTGTGTTCCACACTGGAAAGACCTTGAGCATAGGAGACCTCAAGACCCTTTCCTCACAGTGACACACTTCCTCCAACAGGACCACACCTACTCCAACCAGGCCACACCTCCTAATAGTGCCAATCCCTATAGGCCAAGCATCCAAACACAAGAATCTATGCAGAGTGAGGATGTGTGTGTGCAAAGCTATTCAAACCACCACAGAGGGAAATTCAGTTGCGAAAATGCTTCCATATGATACAGCTGTAAGGTATTTTCCTAATTAGTGATTAATATGGGAGGGCCCAGCCTATTGTGGGTGGTGCGGTCCCTGGGCTGGTGATCCTGGGTTCTATAAAAAAAAAAAAAAAGCAGGTGCAGCAAGCCATGATGAACAAACAAGTCAGTTGGCAGCACCCCTCAGTGGCCTTTGCATTAGCTCCTGCTTCCAGGTTCCTGTCATATGTGAGTTTCTGCCCTCATTGCTTTTGATGATGAACTGTTTGTTATATGGAACAATGAATGAGACAAACCCTTTTCTCTCCAAGTTGCTTTTGGTCATGGTGTTCATCACAGCAGTAGTAACCATAAAACTAAGACATCCATCAATTCCACATTCTCATCTAAGATTTTTTTAAACTAAATCTTGATTCCTGATGCAGTAATCTCTTCATGAACTTTATTCTTCACTACTTACTTATTGTCCTTGGTATTTTATTCTTTATATAAATTTTAGGTGCAGCCTGTCTTGGGTCTGTTGATAGGTCCCTAATAGACTTTATTCTATTCTGTATGACCCTGCTTTAGAAATAGGGTCTTACTATGTAGCCCTGATCTCTAACTTTTCAATTCTCTTGCCTCAGTCTCCTGAGTGCTAGGATTACAGGCATGTAACCTCTGGTTGAATAGGACTTGAAAACATACCCGTAAAAATAATAATTTTTACATATAAGAAAGCAATATATGAGCTACAGGGAACCAGAGGCAGGGTGATCTCAAACTTATTGCCAGTCTGAGTTATGCAGTAACACACACACACACACACACACACACACACTTTTCCTCTTTAACCTGCTACTCTATTAGCTGACTAGAACAATACTTGAACCATGTAAGATTAATACACAATCGTTAAGTTAATATAATTTATTTTTCCCCCTTGTGCTACTGGGATAATTATACTTGGTCATAATTTATCACTTTAGTCACTCTTTTGTGTTTTGTTGTTTAAAATTGCATCTGTGTTCATAAATTAATGAATACCTTTATTGACTAATATTATCCTTTGGACGCTTGAGTAGTGAGGTTATATTCATGTCAATGATGCTCTGGACAGCTTTCTCTGATTTTTCCTTTTTAATACTTCAGAAAAGTTTGTATAAGGATTCTTTGTTTCTTCAATTTTTGGAAAAATCTCCACATTGGGGTTTGTGTCTGAAGGAAAGATGTTTAACTCCGACTTATTTTAAAATTATTGGGTACTTATATACTTTTTAATTATTTTAAATTATTCACTGAAGGACTGTAGCTCAGATCCCTTGCCTGGCTATGTGTGTAAAGCCCTAGGTTCAGTCTCTAGTACTGCTTCCAAAACAACAATAACAACAAAAACTTATTGATATTTGCAAAGAAATTGTGTTCTTTTATCTACAATTTAAGATTTGTTATTACAAAGTTTCACAGTCACCTTACTGTGTTTGTGCATATCATAATGTATAACTAATAAATTGTTTCATGACTGCATGCTGTTTGAAGAGACAATCCCTATCCAAAATAATAAACATTTATAACCTTGATTTGTTAGACACTAAAGGATGCATTAAACTCATGGTGTTTTTATTTAAAATACACACAGAGAGAACAAAAGTAGAGGTCTCATTAACCTGGAACAATTAAGTTGGAGAAACCAGAAAGCACGACTTGGCGACGCTTTACGGCTGTCGTGCTGGGTTCACCTCAGTCGTGCTGCTCTGCTCCGTAGCGGGGAGTCCTGGAGCAGGAGAGGCTGGTGGTGGATGCCAAAGGCGGTAGCCAAACTCCGAGCCGGAAACCAGAGGAGAGGACAGTCGGGTGTCAGCAACTAGAAACGATCTCGCTCGTTACTGTGGGGACACCCTGCGCTCCTGCAGACCCTCCAGACGCCACTAGCCCGTGCTTCCTAGCGAGGGAACCCGCGCAAGGCGGCCCCAGAGCTACCCAGGGGCTCAAAGGTGGGTGGAGGTGCGCACGCGCACACCCACGCTGCCACCTCTCTGTCCTGCAGAACCCAAGCAGGTTGCCTCGCCCACCGTCAATCTCTGCGTGGGGCTTGTCGTGTTTCCCTCTCGCAGTTTTGTTCACTTGTGGACTAAATCACTGGGAATTGTATGGTATTTTCAAATGCACAAGTGCACTCTGGTGCAAAGCTTGGTGCAAAAATTTAAGATGTGCCAGAGATACCCTGGTCAGGTCTATGGTCGTATTTAAGTACTTTCTTTTTTTAAAGTGGGATTTTTTTTTTTAAGTGTGACTAGTAAAATACACATTTAAGTAAAAACAGAATCTAACCCTTTTCTGCCAGCACTGCGCTCACCTGCCTCATCAGGTGCCCTGTGTATGTTCTTTATATTCTTGTATTCCTGTCTCCATCCCAGCTTGCGAAGTCCTACCTCTTTTATGTTAACATTACTACACTAACCTTTTGTTCAATATTTGTTCTTTTTTTTTTTTAAACCTTAGTTTCATTTAACGGAAGGGTGCTGGAGATCGACTGTACCCACCTGTCCATGCTAAGCACACTGTGTTTGGGAACTACACCCAGCCTTCGGTCCTAATTTTCCCTTTTAGTTCTTTAAAGTCAGGGTCTCACAGTGTAGCCACACATGGCATGGAACTATTTGTTCTAGGCTGGCCTCTAACTCTGAGATCAGCTTGCCTCTGCCTCCTGGATGTTGGGATTAAAGGCGTACATTTCCACACCCACTTACGTTACATTTAAAAGTCATCCTTTCTGTGCTTATACATTTCCCTTCTGGTGGGTTGGTAAGTTTTGTACATTTCCTTTGTTGTCCCTGGAGCTGCAGCAGCACAGCACCTGGGAGGATGATTGAAATGCAGTTTGATGCTTGTAATTCCAGCGTTTGCAAAGTGTATAGTCAGGGCTCCTATTGCTGTGATGAAATGCTATGACCAAATATAACTCTGGGAGGAAAGGGTTTATTTTAGCCTACAATTCTCGGGTCACATTCCATCACTGAAGGAAGTCAGGGAAGGAGCTGAAGCAGAGGCCGTGGAGGAACAGTGCTTATTAACTTGTTCCCTCAGCTCATTCAACCTTCTTTCTTATGCACCTCAGGACTACCTGCTTGGGGGTGACACCGCCCACAGTGGGCAGAACCCCTGCACATCCATCATTAAAGAAACATCCTACAGACCTGCCCACATACAGTATGATGGAGGCATTTTCTCAATTGAAGTTCCCTCTTTTGGGCCTGGCTTATGTTAAGTGGACAAAACACTAACCAACACAGAAAGTAAAGACAGGATCAGGAGTAAAAAGTCAGCTTCATTTTTCTTTTTTTTTCTTTCTTTTTTTAAAATTTATTTACTTATTTTGTATGAGTAAATGATAGCTGTCTTTAGACACACCAGAAGCAGTCATCTGATCCCATTACAGATGGCTGTGAGCCACCATGTGGTTGCTGGGAATTGAACTCAGGACCTCTGGAAGAACAGTCTGTGCTCTTAACCACTGATCCATCTCTCCAGCCCTAACTTCATTTTTCTTGCAGTGGATGGGCACTAACACAGCAATCCACAACTGGACAAAGTGCAGACAGATTTTAGAACACCCAGGCCTAACTGGGATGTCTTCATCAAACTCCTCAAGGCTTAGGGATCTGTGCGGGAGAGGAGGTAGAAAAACTGTAAGAGCCAGAGACTATGGATGACTCCAAGGACAGACACAGTGTGGACATCAGGACTGGTGCACATATGAAATGAGAGAGACTGTGGCAGCAGGTACCAGGCCTGCACAGGTTCTAGTCAGATGGGGTCCCAGGACTGAGGCTGAAATAGGAGAATGTGAGCTTGAGGCTAGCCTGGAGTACACAATGAAATGCTAGCTCAATATATAAAAGTGGTCTACACATGTAAGCCCAGCACTTGGGAGGTGGAGGCAAGAAGAGAATGGGGAATTCAAAATCATAGCTACATAGCAAGTCAAGGCTGGACTGTGCTACTTGAGACCCCGTCTGAAAAAGCAGGGAGTTGAGGAGAGAAAAGAAAAGAAAAAAGAAAAAATGTAAAAAGCACATCACAGGAAACAGTAAAAAATAAAATAAAAATGTGTCTGTCCCTGTCAGAAAAGCAATCATAGCATCAACAAAGAATATGAAAAATGTACTAAGTTGCTCCACTTACCCAAGGCTAAGGGTCAGTTAACAGTGCTTAGAATGTGGTTGGCATGCTGGTTAATATTTAGTGTAGGCAGAATGTTTGCACGTGTAAAGTTTACCCTTGGGTTACTCAAATGTTGATTTCTCTGCCCTCATATCTTGTTTCAATCTGGACATGGGATTGTGATGTTTATACCAAGAATCTCCTGTCTCAAGCTTGTGTAAACAGTTCTTACCATTTATTCTCTGCCTTGTCAATAAATGCTGATCACCCAATGGCTGGGGAGACTAGAGAATGGGGCGGGACGTCTGCTGGTGAGAGGGAGAAGGAGAGTAGATGTGCAGAGAGGATGGAGGGATTGGAGCCCTGAAAAGGGAGTCCAAAGAGCCAGACCAACAGGAATATGCAAGTACCATGGGGTGGGGCTGGGAGGTAGGCAGATTAGCATAGATGGTAAGGATAGATCATTGAACGGCTCAGCTATTGATAAGCAGTGTTAAATAAATCTTGGTTTCTCTGTGCAGTTATGGGGTCTAACATAAGGTAAAGAAATACAGCTGTTGGATTAATTCACTGTTTACATTTATATTAAGAATAATTCAGGGCTGGAGAGATGGCTCAACAGTTAAGAGGCTCTGACTGCTCTTCCAGAGGTTCTGAGTTCAATTTCCAGCAACCACATGGTGGCTCACAACCACTTGTAATGGGATCCGATGTCCTCTTCTGGTGTGTCTGAAGACAGTTATTGTGTACTCATATTAAATAAATAAATAAATAAATAAATAAATAAATAAATAAATAAAATTATTAAATAAATCTTTTTCTAAAAAAAATAATAATTCATTAACAATTTAGTGTCACCGTGAAACAACCTGCAGTCACCTGGGAAGAGGAAATCTCAAATGAGGGGTTGCCTACATCAGACTGACCTGGAGCCAAATCTGTGAGAGATTGTCTCAAAAGATGATTGATGGGAGGGGGCCCAGCCCACTGTGGGTGACAACATCCCTAAGCTTGTGGCTCTGTGCTGTCAGTAAAACAGTATTTCTCCATAGTTCCTGCCTTGAATTCCTGCCTGACCTCTCTCAATAGGAGACAGGGACTTGGAATATAAGAGGAAACAAATCCTTTCCTCCACAAAACAGCTTTTAGTCCAAGTGTTTTATCACACCAAAAAGAATCAACCTAGGACAGTAAGTTAGAAACATATGTGCCCATCTAGTGGACCTCACAGTAGTGGGGCCATGTCACACAGGATGCCCACTACTGTTACCGAGCAGGCAGAAAGACTCACCAGTTTGTCATGCACAGGGTTGCAATGCCCAAATCCCCTCCCCCATACCTTTGGAACCATGAAATATTTGGAAGAAGAAAGGGCTTGGGAGGTTTCCTTTGCCCAGTGTCAAGATGTGGTACTTACAGAATAAACTCTAGAGATTGGAAGGGGCTTGAATTATTTAGTGTCTTAAAGAGGGGCCTGTGAGATGGCTCAGTGAGTGAAGAGCTTGCCACACAAGCCTGGCAACCTGAGTTCAATCCCCGGAACCCACATTAAGATGGAAGGAAAAAATCCACTCTGCAGAGTTGCCCTCTGACCTCCGCATGCATACCACGGCCCAGGTAACTGAGTGCTGACTCTGTGCCAAATACCATATATGTAATCTCATTTAATCATGAGAATAAATAGTGGTTTATAGAAAAGAAATTAATTTGGAGAAGGTAAGCAATCTCCCTAGTTCTTAGTCTTGGAATGCAAAGCTCATACATCTCAGTATGTCAGCGCTTCTCAAACTGGATTTCATAGATCTCTGGAAAAGCCCAACAAATGCTTTCCCAGGATCTGTGAACTCTCCAGAGTCCTTTTAATGTCACTTCAATGTCCTTTTAACCAACATGCTCTGGTCTTCCAGAAGACAATCTTAGGAGAGCACTTTGAGGATATTTGAATCTGGCTGGCTTCATGGTAATGCCAGTGAGGTTAGCAGGTGCACTACTACCGTCATTGTCCCAGTCCAATCAGAATAGAGGTGACTGAATGTCGCAATGCGTTGACACTAAGGGAAGCCAAGTTACATCATCGTGGTTCAATCAGGAATAGGTGAGGTGGAAGCACTTGTGTCGTTCTGCCTGGCAGGACGTGCATCAGACCCACACTCAAGCCACTTCTGCCGGGGTGAAGGATCGAGCTATTCACAGTAGTGATTTGACTTCTGGCCAAACACTGGTCAACATATTGAAATCATCTTGGCTTTGTAATTGTCTTTAAATTTTGAACATTTTGGCATTGTAATAGAAGTGATTTATAGAGAGCACAATTATATGTGGTTTTGTTTATACATGAAGTAACAGTAAGATAATTTAAAACTCAATGCTGACAACAAAGAGGGGCTTCCATTCAAAGGCGTCATTACTCATTGCGAAAGGCTGCTATTCTATCATTGGTCCTTAACATGGAAAAGAATGTTTTAAAAACATACCTGTAGCTACATTAAACAGACTCAATTTTTAGGAACCAAAATACAACACTTAATTGATGATCTAGGAATTCTCAAACATGTTTTCACCCCAGGGCACACCCAAAAAGAACTTAAAGGGAGCAGGTCACCGGGCCCATTATGTCAGACCTGTTGGGGACACTGCTGATGAAATGGAAAAGCTTTCCAAACACAAACATATTTTGGTAATTCCTCCTACAAGTGACTTGGTAAGGTTGGCATTTTGTTTTATTTTGTTTTTGCATCAAGTATATGACAAGTATCTGTGTGATTCAGGAACCATCCTGACAGCCGAGAGAAAGCAGGCCTCACCCGTGGATGCAGCTACATCTCATAACCTGCATCTTTTGCATACAAATGCAACCTGAGTCAAAGGACAGTTAGAGCAGCCCAGAGCCAGTGAGATGGCTCAGTGGGTAAAGGCACTTGCTGCCAAGGTTGACCTGAGTTTGAGCCCCAGGACTCACATGGTAGATGGAGAGAACTGAGTCTTACAAACTTTCCTCTGGCCTCCCCATGGTTCCATGGTAACCTCTGTTAAACATAGATCCAAATGTAATAAATATTTTTTTAAAAAAACAGTTAAGTGAACCTAACCCTAGACTGTGAAATTAAATAATCAGGCTCAAGGTCACGGATGGCAGACATGCTCATGGGCTCCGTAACGAATTCCTGGAGCCAGGAGCCACATCGGCAGACATAGGGTGTGCTCTGCCTCTGGACAGACTCCAAGGTTTTGGCTGTGGATAAAGTCACCTGCTTTCTGATTAAGTTGGAACACTTTGGGAATGCCAATTATTGAAGCATCATGCCAAGATAATAATCTGAGATGCCATCAAGATAATGGAACAGCATTGTCCCTGAAAGAACAAAATGTGTTTTCTAGTCTCAAACTGGCACCGGCCACTTCCTTGTCCCTTCCTCCAGTCTGCTGCAGTTGCCAGGGCTGCCTGTCACCGTGTCTGCACTGCCATGTCTTCCTCGCTCAATTTGGCTTACCCACCCCTGGCCCTACCCCACCCTCCTTCCTCCTCCCTCCCCCAGTTTGGATCCAGAATCACTTAGTACTACCACAGGGCACCCTCCTGCAATGGAAATTTACTGAAGTGGAATTGGTGTTGGGCCCTCTTAGCTCCATAACTGTTCTCAGCTCAACCTCCATGAATTTTAACTCAGGATCACTTAGGTTATTATTAGAATTTTATTATGATTATGATAATTATTATTTTGGTTTTTCCAAGACAGGGTTTCTTTGTGTAGTTCTGGCTATCCTGAAACTAGCACTGTAGACCACACTGGCCTCAAACTCACAGAGATCCACCTGCTTCTGCCTGTACCTCCTGGGTGCTGGGATTAAAGGTGTGCACTCCCAGTTCCTGGCTAGATTTAGATTTTTAAAAACTTAGTTCATGTGTGTTTGCTTGTGGTGTGTGTGTGTGTGTGTGTGTCCCATGTGCATACAGTGCCTGAAGAGGCCAGAAGAGGTGGGGGGAGCAGATTCCCGGCAACTGGAGTTACAGACAATTGTACACTGCCATGTAGATGCCAGAAATGGAATCCAGTTGTCTGCAAGAGAACTACTGACCCATCTCTCCACTCCAACACACACACACGCACACACACACACAGTGTCACTTATTTTAAATAGCAGAAAGCCCTGAACCACACGCTGGCAATCTTAGCTCTCTGGTTATCTTCATTAGATATGCTTTTCAATCACCTTAGATGTTTAGATGTTTGCCTCTTCCCCTCCTCTGCCCAGGACTCTGCCCCTGTGAGGGTTGGTGCTGCAAGCCAGAGCCTCCCTCATTCTCTCCCCCTCAACCCACCCTTTCCTTCTCAGTAGGAAGGACAGCTGGAAACAGGTCAGGAAGCTGGAAGAAAAGCCTTCCCTTCATTTCAAAGCACTGTGTGAAAAACTTATTTGTAGAATTGTAGACAACGGGTGTCAAACCTGGGCCAGTAAATTTGAGAGGCTTTGAAGGTCCTGCAGGCACAATGGTGAATTTCTCTGAAGAGATATTACAAAATAAGATGACAATCTTCCTTCTTGATCTTGTTGAAATAGATTGGTAGCAATGGGGAGGGCCAGATTTTTTCCTCTTCTAATTCACTTAAGCCAAGCACCTTGGTGGACTATATCAAAACCCTTAAGCAAATGCTGAAAGAAGGCACACACTTAATAAGATGCAGGCAACTGCAGGGGAGGGACAGAAGCTCATTCATCTATTGCCACCAGTTGTAGCCAGGGTAAAGAACCACTGTGGCCAGGTCTGAGTTTTTTCTGTGAAGGGACCTGAACTCAGCATCATGTGAGTGCTAGGTGAACTCTCAAGCTACACCTTTAGATACTAACTCTTACTTCAAAGGGAAGCTGTAAGTCCAGTGTGTGTTTGTAAAGGGGTGACTGTGATTTTTTTTGAAAGGTTGGCATGTGTATTTAAAAAGAAGACCAGACAAACTTTATATCCCACCTGTTTTCTAGACTCAGTCTGATTAAGGTGCAACTTAACAAAAGACATTATCTGTAACTTTGCATATGAAGAGAGTGTCTTTCTTTTTTTTTTTTTTATCCTTTAAGGAATTAATAGTCTATAATCTATCTTCAGGAAGCCATTCTCCTTAAACTTTCTATGGCCAGTGTCTGTGTCATAGTTCATTAACTTACATTAGTTAAGTGCTAGCAGGGTGTGGTGGCTCATGCCTATAATCCAAGCATTTAGCCTGAAGCAGAAGGATTGTCAAGAGTTTGAGACTAGTCCAGGATGCATAGTATGTTCTAGGCCATCCAGGGCTGCCACATGAGATTCTGTAGTTCAGTGGTAGAGGAGGGTTCCGTAAATGCAGTAGTGAATGCTACAGGAGTAGGTTGCTTTCAGCCCAAAATGCAGTTATGGTCTCTACATAGTCACTACAAATGCACAGGCTAAATTCTCTTCAGTATAACTTGTATGGCTCGATCTTTCTGATCATGCTTCCCCTTTTAAGAGCTAGACTGAAGTTTGGTACCCACAAGGCTGACTGCCTTGTGACAGCTTACCTGCTAACACTTTCTTTTTCCTTTAGGGAAAAAAATGCATGTGCGAGAGAGCACGCTCATGCGCACACTTGGGCACACACACAAACACACACAGACCCATATGTGCATACACATGTGCATGTAGATACATGTATACACACACACACACACACACATACACACACACACACACACACCTGTTAAGAAAGTTTAGCTGTTTAAGGAGTTTAAATGGAGAACAGCTTCTAGCTGGGAAAAGCTAGTATTCTGTTAGCAGAAAGTTGCACCTGTATGGAAGGACTCATCACCAGACAGCCGATTAATATTCCAGGGGTACTGGTTTCTCCTAATCTTGAACCTGGGCTGTTCGCCAGATGATCAGAGAGCAATGGAAAAGTCTTACCCGAGAAAGGTAGAAATTTCTTCCAGCCCCAACTTAGGAGGCATCCCCTCTTCCACTGGAGACACAGGTTACTGGTGCCCCCAACTCACCTTCTGAGGTTCGAAAAGCCACACACAGCGCCACAGTCATGAGGGTAAGCCCAGCTTGCTGCATTCCCGCCTGACCCGCTGAGTCTGGCAATGACTTAGGTGAGGCTGTGGGATCAGGAAGTAAATCTAAAGGTGTCCTTGGGTGCCGAGAAACAGCTTAAGTAGGCCAGGTAGCCCCACCCTGGAAGGTTCTCACCTTTCTTTCCTAATGTCAGGTTCCGGGCTGGCAGTTAATGCCCAGCCTGCTGTGTGCTCAAATTGCCAGAGACTGGCCAGCATCTGTGAATGCCAGCTGATGAGGTCCTTATGAGTTGGTAGTATTCATCAGAACCATTTGGAAACCATTAAAAATCTAGCAGTCTGTATGAACACATCTGCCAACCTCTACACTCCTGAGTTCTAGGCTAGGTTAGGAGTATCTTTTGAATTTCATCGTAGCTTCAGGGGTGATTCTGATGAACATGTCTGTTGAGAATCATTGCTAAATAATTTTTTTTTAGGGGTTTGAAACAGGGAGTTTTGGGTGACAAGAGTGATGAGTCATAAAAAATTATCTGGATTGAAACATAAGAGAAGGCTCACGTGGGCTCGGTGTGCAGTCAGATTTTTGGAAAGGGAAGGTGAAGGGCAGGATGGAGAAGGAGGGTTGACAGGCATGAGGATGCGGCTGAAGAGGAGGAATCATGTTTGATGCACCGCACCACAAAGAGTAACTATGGCTAACAAAAATAAACTGCATATTTCAGAAAAGCCAGCAGAGAAGATTTGAATGTCCCTAACACAAGGAAAGGGTGAAGATGGTCCCAGCTACTCAAGGTCTGACCCTAAGCACACAAGGATTGAAATCTCACACTGTACCCAACAACATAATTTTATGTTAGTTAAATCTACACTTATGTCTTAGTTAGGGTTTTCATTGTTCTGGGAAGATGCACCATGACCAAGGGAACTCTTATAAGGACAACATTTAATTGGGGCTGGTTTACAGGTTCAGAGGTTCAGTCTGTTAATATCAAGGTGGGAAGAAGGGCAGCATGCAGGCAGGCATTGTTCTGGAGAAGAAGCTGAGAGTTCTACATCTTGATCCAACTGCAGCCAGGAGAGAGGACTGGCATCATCAAGCTGCTAGCAGGAAGCTCTCTCAAAGCCCGCCCCCACAGTACACACTTCTTCCAATAAGGTCACACCTCCTAATAGTGCCACTCCCTGAGCCAAGTGTATTCAAACCACCACAATATACACACACATGTATTTAAAGACAGAAGGTAAATAATAATCTTCCTGCCATGTGCACTCTGACCTTATAAAAGGTTTCTAAACATCACATTTCACAAAACAAAACAAGGACAGTGGAACTTACTTTACTCCTTGTCTTGAAAATTTATATACAGATGCACTATTTCAAAACTCCTCTCAACATTCAAATGTCCCAGGATAACTACCCATTCAACAACCTCCCCGCAACACTCTTTTTATATTAAAGCTCATTACCATTTAACCTGTATTAAGTGTGAGTTCTAATTCATAGTTAATGGACATGTTTCAACAGACCATAGTCTCATATTAAAACTTGGCTCCAAATACTTATGGCAGACTACTGAGTTACTTAATAATTTTTTTTTATTATCTCCATGTTATGTTATATTGTATCCACTGTAGAAAATTTGGAACATGTAAAAACAAAAATCTCCCTCATTCTCAGCTACACAAGGCTTCTCTTATGACTTTTCATGTTGTCACTGAGAGCAGGGAACAGATAGCTCTCGTTAGCTTCGCCTCCGTCATGGTCAGCTCTGTTTTGATAACTCTACTTTATATTTTTAGAAACTAGTTGTCCCCTAAAAATACATTCTTTGTAAGTTGTAAATATGTGCTTACATCAAGATTTGCATTTTAGGAAGATATGCAAAAAATCTACTAACCAGATACCCAACTTATAACCATTTATATGATACCATTGCATTTAAACAAAAAAAAAAAATCTGTTGTAATTCCTCTTTAGTGTTTGGTTTGTATATCCTTCTGACTTTGTGTGTGTGTGTGTGTGTGTGTGCATGTGTGTTTGTTTTTTGTTTGTTTTTTGAGAAAGGGTTTCTCTGTGTAGTCCTGGCTGTCATGGAACTCACTCTGTAGACCAGGCTGGCCTCGAACTCAGAAATCCGCCTGCCTCTGCCTCCCAAGTGCTGGGATTAAAGGCATGTGCCACCACCGCCCAGCCAGCATTTTCTTTAATGAATTCTTAGACGTGGGAATTCTCTGGGCCTCTAGGGAAATGGCTCAGTGGGTCAAAGTGCTTTTCACACAAGTCCGAGGACTTGGGTTTGGGTCTGAGAGCCCATGTGCAGTGGACATCGATAACCACATCTCAGAGCACTTCGACTGCCAGGAGAGACAGTAGAAAGTCCTCAGAGACTGGCTAGCCTAGTGCGCACAGGAGTGAACAACAGATCTGTCACAGACCCTGTGGGCAAGCAACATCCAAGGTAGACCTCTGACTCCATTCATGTACCATACACACGAACGCACACAGAAGTGCACGCACACATGCAAACATTTTATCTTAAAGAGAAAGGACGTCAAAATTCTAAAACTGTATGCCCATATGAATCACTTTTAATATAAATTGCCAGCTTATCTTAAAATCCTGCCTAAGTCCCTGCTCAATCGCTCTCTTCAGATAGGCTGAGCTCTGGAGGGGCAGGATGTGTTAACATGTTCCTCCATCCGTATATATATCCAACGCCTTGACCAGTGCTCAACAAATAATGGACGCTTTGTGTTTGGTGAATGGATAATAAGCTGGATAACAGAACTGAGCAGGTTTTCCTGCATGAGGAAAGCCACACCAGGGGGCCTGAATCTGAATGGTTTTCAACTGGCACCTTTGGCCTCCTCTATTTGCCATTTTACTGGCAATAATGCTTTAAAATTCATTTCTCCTCAGGGATTATTTTCTAAATTATAGTAAAAACAGAAAGTGTGTATATTAGAGGAGGATTAAGGAATTATAGATAGAATCAGGGGCAAGCGGACAAGGATGAGGCGCTGTGTGTGATAGTTCAGAAAACAGTATTCTCCAGATATACTACCTGGCCTTTTCCAGCTAAGGCAGCTTTAGAGCCGTGTTTCATGGTTTATGCTCTAATGAAATATGTGATGAGAATGGGCATATAAAATGCCAAAGCAAACAGGAAAGCACGCAGGACTAATCGCAGGGACAAAGTCTGAGCCTGAAGCAGTAAGGAGGGAGTTTCCCTCGTGTAGAAATTCCTGGTTAACACTCCAGCTGCCTGACTGGCAGGAACACTTTATACTGTTGCTGTTCTTAGCATTTCTGTTTTCCAGATCCATGGATAATCTGACTTCATCCCGATGTCACTATGTTCTGTCTTACTACGGTGCCGAGGCACAGGAGTCAACAAGCCGGGAAGCAGGGTGCACATTGGTACTATCAGCTAGAAGCAAGAAAAGCAAATTAGGAGTGACTAGTTGCCAATGTGTCTAAAAACAAAAATGACTGACGCATAATCTGGACGTGAAGTGCTTGTACAAACTTAATACAGCTAGCCTGGGGTACACTGCCAGCTAGCCTGGGGTACACTGGGGTGCAGTCAGTGTTTGACATTGGGGGAAACTGGATCCTTCATTGACCGACTTTGAAACAGCTGGTTGCCTGCATGTAAAAGGACAAAGCTGAAGCATTAAAATCTAATGCACTACGTATTTAAAGAAGCGTGACTTGTTTTAAATTTGTAGACCAGGGAAACTCTTTCACATGAAACAAGATTCGGAAGCCATAGAGGATACACAGTATTTTAGCATTCAAGGGTCTAGAGAGATGGCTCCGTGGTTAAGAGCTATTGCTGCTCTTGCAAAGGGCCTGGTTTTGGTTCCCAGAATCCACATGATAGTGCTCAGTCAACATCTGTAACTCTAGGCTCAGGGGATTCGATGCCATCTTCTTGCCTCCTCAGGAGCCAGACACCCATGGGTGCATATACATGCAGGCAAACACTCATACACATTGAATTTTAAAAATGACCATTCCAGAATACCAAATCCCACTGTTGGGGGCTCCATTATCCCAAAGTGAAGGGAGACCTCCAAGCCAACTCAGCAGCTGCTTCTGCTGCCCTGCTGTCTGCCTCATTCTCCAGTAAAACAAGCTTTGGAATCCAGAATTGCTCTTCTCTGAGACAGGTCTCAGAAACTAGGCCCTTCGCCAAAGCCTGCCATGATACATGAAATTCCTGTCTTTCTCTCCTTCCCATTAGACTCTGCCAGAACCATCCTGCCCCACGCTCTCCATCACACAGAAGTCAAGAAGAACCTTAGCATCGTCCTTGGCAGACTCTGTGGGACACTTAGCATTAGACCTTATTCCCTTAGCATAATTATACTTCTTCACGGCTGTGCTGTTTTGAACCTAGGCACAGAAATGATTTGTTTACTCAGTGTCTGAGGTCTTCAGTGTGGGCATCCTCTGCATCCAAAACTGTCTAATGACTGGCGTGTTTGTCTTTTTGTCTTGTTTCTTGCTATGGAGTGTTAGCCTTGACTCTGCTGAGCAGGAGGAACTCACACCCCTTTCCATTCCTATACCATGAAGGGGAAAACTTAGATAAAAGGGAAAGGGTGCAGGTATGTAAGGATATCTTGTATGTCCACATGAAAGAAGTGAATGGGTCAAAAGAAAAATGACTATACATATAAACAGGTAATTCAAACAGGTGCCATCCCTGGGCTGGTGGTCCTGGGTTCTAGAAAATAGAGGCTGAACAAGCCAAGTGAAGCAAGACAGTAAGCAGCACCCCTCCATGGCCTCTGCATCAGCTCCTGCCTCCAGGTTCCTGCCCTATCTGAGTTTCTGTTCTGACTTCCTTCAGTGATGGACAGTGATGTGGAAGTGTGAGTCAAATAAACCCTTACTTTTTGGTCATGGTGTTTTCATCACAGCAATAGAAACCCCAAGCATAGTGGTGAGTGTTTATAATCTTTGAGCACATACACAGACACAGACACACTCACAGACACATAGTCACAGACATACACGCACACAGACATACACATACATACATACACAATCACATACATGCATATTATACACACATACATACACACAATCACACACACACACCCACATACACACACACACACACACACACACACACACACACACCTATCCTAAGGCATCCAGATAGAAGACTGTTCCTGCTGATTTTAGTCCAGTGAGAATGGTGGTAGGTTTCTGATACACAGAACTATAGAATAATACATCTGTCCTTTTAAGAACCACCAGTCAAGCCAATAATTATTTAGAGACAAAGACTTTGTAGCCCACTCTGGTCTCATGCTTGTAGTGATCTTCCTGCCTCCGTTTCTTGAATACTGGAATTATAGGCATGCTTATCGTCATGTGTCATTATTACAAAAGCCAAGGGAAAGTAACATAGGCAGCACAAAATTGTCACAGCCGATAACCCCAGAAGACCAAGGAGACATGGTTTCTTCTTCCCGTTTTTGTTTGATCCTTTTAAGAATCCCAGGGTTAAATCTACTCAGGCTTACTAGAATAGACATGGTAAGAAGGAAGCAGAGAGCTTGCCCAGTGACTTGTTCTGAATGTCACAACCTAGGCAGGGCAGTATTCTTTTCAGAAGAATTGGCCTGCACCTCAACCCCCTTCTGTGGAGGCAGCCTGTGCCTGTCAGGTTAGAAGTTAAGGAAACACCAGAGCCTGCTGTGTGAAGGGGAACCAGGCTCAACATTGAGACAATTGTGGGAAAACAAAACCAAAACCAAAAACCTGTCAAATTAGCTGTGATCCATAGTGTTTACAGAGGACTCAGCACAAACGGAACCTCTGTACAAACAGGGGTGGGGGGCTGAGGGAGAAGATGGGAGGCCTTTTACAGTCTCTCAAGAATAAAATGTGTCCTTTTAAAAGTAAAGAATAAGTACTTTCACATTGTTATGGAGGGACACACACACACACACACTCACACACACACACACAGAGTTTGTTATATAGCAATTATTCAACTCTTTAGGCTTCATTTAGCATCAACCAAGTGGACTTTCTTTCCTTTCTGTCCATGATGTCACGCATCATGTTTTGACTCGGGAACACAAGCAGGGCTCAGATCAACTCAATGAATATGAATAAAGGTTCAGGACCTCAGAAAAGGCCTTCTTTGAATGCTTCTGCAGAGATTCAAGGAGAGCCACCTTATGGTGGTGCAGGGCTCCATCTGACATCCTCCCCCTGATCAGGCAACTCTGGGGTTGTATAGGCTTCGCTGTCAGTGTCAACAGGGCTGCGAGGCATATAATTCAGTGTCTTGCAAAGTGAAGCATAGAATGCTTTCTAGTCCTTTCCTGTGAGGCGTGCGTGTAATCATCTCGCCAGCAAGAACGCACCACACACACACACCAGAATCCTTCCGTAAAAACAGGTTTATTCCCAAATACAAAATGGTGGAAGAAGACGCCAGGCCCAGGAAAAGCACTGCTTAATATACCCTTGGAGCGGTGCATTCACCTCTGATTGGCTGCTTACTCGTAGCGTGCCAAACGCCGTGGGATGGGCTTTAACTTTGGCAGGCCTTTTCCATGGCACATGCGCAATTCACCTATTCACCAGGAAAAATCCCGGATGTCAGGCAAACGCAGCTTTAGCCAGCGCATGCGCGGCTTCCTACACTTTTCGTCATCACCATTACTCCTGAGGAGTAAAGAAACACCAGAGAAAGCAGATGGCAGTGGCACACCCCGTAAAGTCCCAGCACTTGGGAGGCAGAAACAGCTGGGTCTCTGTGAATCTGGGGCCAGCCTGGTCTATAAAAGGAGTTCCAGGACAGCCAGGACTACACAGAGAAACCCTGTCTTGGGGGAAAAAAGAAAAAGGAAGAAAGGAAGACAGACAGACAGACAGACAGGGAGACCAGGAGATAATGATGACAATACCTTGGAATTATTCAAGGTACAAATTAACCCTGGAGGTTAGTTATTACGAGGAATTTCTCTTTTGGAAGACCACTGTCACAGTTTGCTCACTTACAGTGGGTCTCTGATCCTCTTTTCTGTGGTGATGTGGAAACAGGTGTCAAGTTTGAAATTAGATCTGCTAAGCTGGGGTTCTGTTGCCCGAACTCTGCTGGGGCCTCAAATAAATCCATGTGCAGTTTTTCCTTTTGTGTGAAGAAAAAGCCATGCCTCCAACAGAATAGGATAAAAAACTGTAACTATTTCAAGTTTTATCCTGAAATTTGGCCTGGACCTATGTAGATGAAGCTGGCCTTGAACTTACTGTCTCCGTCTTCCAAGAGCTAGAGTGAAAGACACATGCTACCATGCCCGGCCTTCAAGTTTTATTCTTTTGTATAAGAAAATAAATCAAAATAATTAAGGAATTACTCAGGTCAATGCAATTGCCATGAACTTTCTGTTTCGGTTTTCCGAGACAGGGTTTCTCTGTGTAGCCCTGGCTGTCCTGGAACTCACTCTGTAGACCAGGCTGGCCTCGAACTCAGAAATCTGCCTGCCTCTGCCTCCCAAGTGCTGGGATTAAAGGCGTGTGCCACCACTGCCCAGCGGCCATGAACTTTCTAACTTGGGACACCTTGTATACTGTTAGAGTCTGATAAATGTCTGATTGTATGTTGGATAGCAGAGATAGCTGTCTGTGCACAGCTGAGGCATTGAACGCAATGGCGAAGCAACAGCTGATCAAAGATTTCTGCCCACTAGACAAATAATACTAGCATCTGAGTTTGGGCTGTCAGGCCAAACTTCCATAGCCTGAAATTTTACTTATAGAAGGAAATGGAAATGCCCTCACTGAATATACTGACTATACAGCATCCTTGTTGACTGTAAAGCATGATATAGGTGGACAGTCCTCATGACCCAGATGGCTTTCCAACTCTAGAGAGGACCACCATCATTTACTTTATTTGTTCAATAATAATTTTCTACACACATGCACACACACACACACACACACACACCCCAGCTTTGCAAAAAAACGATGTCATATTGTTCTAATGATTGTTCTAATTTTTAAACACTTAAGATGGAACATTTTTGCATAAATCATATGGATCAGGCTCACCTATTTAAATCTTTAGGCATTTATCTCAAGGTTTGCACACTAATTTGTTAGTGATCATTTAGTCAATGACTGGTGAGTTCCTGTTTGGGTTTTGCCGTCTCAAGTCACCGTCACCAGCTGCCATCCCTTTCCTCTGTGCTTACATGGTTAGCTCTTTACAGTAACTTCCTAGAATTGGAATTTCTGGGTAGAGTGGCCTGTACTTTTAAATACAGTAGCAGGTTTCCTTTGGCAATGGTGTGGAGGTCTCTACACACCTCTCACCAATAGTGAGAATCACTAATTTCTTAGAAGCCTGCTAGGAAAAATTTTAAAAACTACCTTTTAATTTTGTATTTTTAACTAACTACATTGAATGACTTGGGACTTCCCTTTAAATGACTATTTCTGTAACATAATGTAATATTTGACATAAACCCTTCTTGCTGTAACTGAGAAGTAAAAAGTGTCCCAGCCACACAGTGTTTCTAAATTTATTTCAAAACTGCATTCATCTCCACCTCTTCCCATGTTTACAGACTCCATCAGAATTAAGTTCAGCATGTGCTTACTTATGAAACACATCACACACAGGGAAGTACTAGTTAACAAATTCTGTCTGCCCTCCATTCACACACCTTGACATCTAGAAAAGCCACAAAACATACAAAGCAATGGGCCCTGCCTGCCAACGGAGCACACACAGCGGCTTTTGGTTCTGTACTTTTCCAGCGAGACCCACAGGGCAGAAACCAGTACAGTTCTCAAGTGTTTGCTTGCTGACCCCACAGCAAGGTGCCTAAGCCAGTCATCAGTGAGGTCATCAAGTTGAAAGATGTTGCTGATTTCTAATTGGTGGACAGACTTCTTATAGTATTTGCATTTTATCACCTTATTATAGCTGTCATTATATTAAATGTGGGTAGGCTGACAAATTTACCTTTGAGGGGGACTTTACTATATGCCATGCCATACATCACTATTTACACTCACAAGGGCAGCACACTCAAGTACAGTATAGTCGTATCTAAAGGCTTTTTACAGAACTGCATACCCAGAGATTTGAGTATCACCCACTTATCATCCCACTGTTTGCCTAGATGCCATAAAACTGTGCAAGGTGCCACTGAATCTTATAGCTCTGTTACATCATAAATGAGACTTTGTGTATTCAGACTTTATATATATGAATAATATGAGATAAAGTATTATTTCATTTATATTAGGGTATAAAAAGCATAAAGTACTAAGATTATCCTTTAAACTTGTGTAAAAGTGTGATCAACCATCACTAGGCTTGTCTGATTTGAAGGGAGGGCACAGGACTGAATGACCTTAGTCATTGTTTGGTAGCTTTAGGAGACAAAGTCCGCAAACTGAATCTTCTAGTATAAAAAATATATCCAAGCCAGCCATGGGTTTGCCTATTATTCCAGCACTCAGAGGCCAAAGTAGGAGTAATTGCTATTAAAGTCCAGTCTGGGTTGGGCTACATAGAGATCCTATCTTTGAGGTAGGGGTGTGTGTGTGTGTGTGTGTGTGTGTTTAATATATCCTCTCACAAATGTATATGGTCCTAGATTAAAATGCTGTGAGCTTTTGGACTCAGAGAATGCAAACCATTAACATTTGAGCATCTCTGTGTCCTGTGTGACTTGCTCTCTTCTCTAGCCATGCTGTGGGTCAGGGATTTCACTAGGTACTCTCTGAAAACTAACCTGGTACTAGTTGGCACAATGAGAGGTTGAAAGGACAGCACCATCCTGAAGCCAGCAGGAATAAGCTGTGTGACTAGCTCAAGGAGCCCCTGAACAGCCTGGGAGAATGGATCAGTCATGAGAAAGGACCATGGGAAGAGGACGGAGAAGATGCACAGGCCAACAAGATGGAACTCAACCTTCAAATACAATGGTGAGTCGATGTATTTCTTCTGTTGGTGGGACCAAGAACAGAGTGGTAGCATGGAAAGGTGGCTGCTGTTGTTGGTGTCCTGGAGGTCACGCCACAGTGTTCATGTAAAGAAGGGTCATTTATGAGGGTGAGGGTAGCAACTATGATAAACCACCCCAAAACTTTAGTTATTATTTAAGGAAGGATGACGGTCTACATAAATTTTCACTCTAACAAAAGAAAGATAGGTGACCAGAGTGCCAAGGTGACATTCTTAAGCAAGGTCCCTGTTTTTGTTGTTGTTTTGAGACAAGGTCTGTCTATGTAGTCCAGGCTGTACCAAAGGCTTCTATCTTTTTTTGTTTGTTTGTTTTTGGAGACAGGGTTTCTCTGTGTAGCCCTGGCTGTCCTGGAACTCACTCTGTAGACCAGGCTGGCCTCGAACTCAGAAATCTGCCTGTCTCTGCCTCCCAAGTGCTGGGATTAAAGGCATGCACCACCACCGCTGGCTGATCAAAGGCTTCTATTTTAATGATGTTCTTATGTTTAATATGGAGAGAGAGAGAGAGAGAGAGACAGAGACAGAGAGACAGACAGAGACACAGAGACACACAGAGAGAGAACATAGGATTTTACAACTTAGAAAAATTCACGTAAGATATAGACTTTATTTTCATGGAGTTAAGCCAGATGTTTTCCCCTCGAACACAGAGTTTTTCAGAAAGGTTTCTCTGCATAGCGCTGCTGTCCTGGAACTTGCTCTGTAGATCAAGTTGCCCTCAAACTTGGAGATCCACCTGCCTCCTAGGTACTGGAATTAAAGGTGTGTGCTACCTTAGCCCTGCTAAACCATCTGTTTAAAAGTAAATCTAATTAAATTTATTCTTTATCTACTTACTATCATACCAACCAAATTGACAGTTGCCTTTGAAAGATAATAGGTTATAAGATCTAACAGGCTGAATAAAATCACAGATTGCAACCTACTTAACTTAACAATAAGAAAAACTCTCCAAAGATCACGAACCTTTCCAATAATATACAGAACTCTCTGTAAAGCCGGAAGCCTGGCCTGGCTGTGACATCATGTTCTGAGTCATCAACTTTTCCTTGGAGAACAAGGCACACAACTCCTAGCCTTACAAATTATGAGTTTTAAAAAAAAATCCTGAGAAAATAGGAATCATATCCACCAGAAAGAAAGGTAGGAGCTCTGGGACAAGATATTAATATGAAGTTCAATCTTACATTTCCAGCAATGCACTTCCATCTGTAGGAGAGGTCAGTCATTTTACAGTCTAATCTGAAAGAACGGAAGAAACAGCAAAATTTTCCAAAAACGAGTTTATTTTGAAAAGTCTTTTAGTCCTCAGTACAGAGATGATTTAAAAAAAATAATTTCCTACGTCTTTCAGGCTAGTGGTAGGATGTGGTAGCCCTACCACAGTTTTAGTGGCTGTCAGCAGTCTGCACCTGAAGTGACACCATTGCTCAGTACTGGTTTTGTGTTTTAAGTTCAGTGATGACCCAGTTATTTTGTTAATGCTCTTTGTCAACAAATATTTCTCAACATCCAGGTATGTTTTCCAAATCAGTGAAAAGTATGAGATCCTTGGGAAAGATATTAAGCATCCCCATGAATGTCAATGGATGCAATTATAGACAACGTGATCATGATCACTTCCTAAATGGATTTCTGAAATCGTAACTTAGATTTAATGCTGTTATTTTAGATATTGCCAATAATTACTATCCACAGAACATTTTAGTATCATTTCTTCAGTCAGGACCAACGTATATGAAATAATTGCTAGCCCTCGACTTATGTGTAATCATGATCTTATTTATTTTGTCCTCTTTATTGTCTTGGTGTCTCAGGAAAATATGAATTCAAATAAATTAGTGATCCAGAATTTTGAGCTTTTGGATCAGGAGATGGGCTGGTTTTAAAGACAGATGTCTAGACAATGGATTAAATATTAATGAGACAAAACCAGTAATGTCATATGAAACAACAACAACACTGGACCCAGCATGAAATTAGGGCAAATGCAATAGTGCACTAGATACACATGAAAGAGGGAAGCGTAAGTCCTGAGTATGCTCCCGGAGAAGAGGGCACATGAACTATAAAGACTAAATAAAGTGTATATGTTTCATAAATTTCATTTGAAGATGGGCTCTCTTTCATTTGCCATCATCTGAGCTAGTTCCTTCTTTTAGAGCCACCTCAGACATCAACACGCAGTCCATGTTTTGGAGACATCGTTTGTCTAGTCCCTGTTAAATACATAAGGAATGAACACATGTGTGGCAGGGACAATGTGCTTATTACGTAAAACCAGAAGGGCAAAGGAGGAGTTTTCCCAAATGGACATATCCACAGGCCGTGACGGATTCCATCGCGGATGTGGTGTGAGGTCCAGGAAATGAATATCATCCACGGGAGGAAGCGCCATGAGTCCCTGAGCTTGAACAAGTGCATGGCGAGCTTCACACTCAGAACCGTGATGGGTATCACAGTGGAACAGTGAAGGAAAGGTCTTCTCGGAAGAGTCAAAGCAGCCTGAGGGGAGAAGGAGCTGCTAGCATCATTTCCTTCTTTGTCAAATCTCACAGCTGCCTCTTAGTATTTTAACATACTGAGCATCAACTGATGCAAGGAAAACACAACACCACAGACAGGCCTAACCCATGATTTCCAAAGCAATGGCTTCCCTTTCCACTCTCACCAGTTATTCCTCCTTGCTGACTGGGCTTCAGGGCCAATAACTCTGATACATACTTTGTTTCTGACAAAACGAAGAAGTTATGCTTTATCCACCAATCAGCAGATATTTACTAAACACCTACTAGGTGGATCAGGCCAGTGGCTAGCAAGGCAAAAATCCTTGCTTTGAATCTGTATTTCTTTTCTGAAATGTTTGTAAATCATATGCATATAAAAGGCAGGAAAATCTTTTGATATTTAGAAAATATAATGTGTAGAAGATATTAACTGAGATACCATTTTAAGTTTAGTTTAACGTTTCAAGGCTTGTCATTACAAAACTAAACACTTGAAGGTCTCAATATGATTTTCGACTTCTCCACCAGAGACTCCGGTGGTAGCCAGTCTGTTGAAATGCATATCTTTGGCCTCAAGTGAGGCTGGAGAAGTTTAACCACTTAAGTCATTCCTCGGGGATGAGAATAATTATAAAACTATTCATCAACGGCACACATAGGAGATGCACACTAACTGGAAGGCATGGAGAGCAAGAGGAGAGTGTTAAGTGTGGCCGTGAAGACAGAACACTGACTGGGGAAGACGGGAAACGACAGCCATTCACTTTCACCAGTTGCTCGACGAGCTAGCGCCGGACCTCTCAGCACAGTTAATAGCTCTTACTTATGTCTATACGGGCCTTTGTGACAGCAAATTTGATTAGCGACGTATCTCTGTGTATCTTCAGGGAAGTTTAGACACCCCCCAAAAACATTGAATGAATTAGCTTTCCTATTTTAAGTAAGACACTCTCTCTAGCTTATGGCGGCTATAAAGATCAGCATGGCGGTATCAAAGACATTAAAGCCAGAGAAGTTAACTACGTTGACGTCTTCCTTACCTGTAAGGATAGGGATCTAGCTTGAACAAAATGGTCGATATCGATAACAGACGCTAAAAATCCAGCTAGAAGAACCTCTCCAAAGTCAGACTTCCTCCTGATGCCAATGACTACTGCCCACGACCACATGCCAATCACTCCATGTACTATGTTATCTGAGAGGGCACGGAGCCAGTTATTTTGCTGAATTATGGAAAACCGAAGAAGTCTGTCAACTACTAGGCAGAAGATCCCCAGACCAAGGCTGGAAATGAGGGACTCCGTGCTACAGCATGGAGGTGAAGCACGGGTCTTCTCAACTTTGGATGCCATCATCAACTGTGTCAGTACAGTAAAAGCCATCAGGAACTAACAGGTAATTCTTGCTTTCATCCCCTGTATCCTAAAATAGAAACCAAAGAAAAATATGAATGAAAGTTATGGATCACAACATAGTATTTAAACAGCCAATATCAGCAGAGAAAAATAGCATCCCTTACATGGCATGAAATATGCTGTTTGGCCAAAAATAATAAGTCAGTTTTGCAGGAGAAACAGTTTATGTAGAATTTCAGAAAGCCCATTGAATTCGATTTATTCCTGCTAGGCATTTAAAGAACTCCGTCAGGATGTATAGGACGTATCTGTGCACTGGTACAGCCATAACCACTAGAAATGGGGAGAGTCCTGACCCCAGCACAGTTGCTTGACACAGCTCCAGCAAAGCTAGGAGGATAGCTGCAATTGCTGTCTTTCTATCTCTCACTTTTGGGGTGTTGGTCTCTGCATGTTGCATGATCATACTGCTGAATCTGCGTTATGATACATTTTATGTCTTCTCCTGAGGAAAACAAATTCTATCTCGGTCTTTTTAGGAAAATCCTTAAGTTAACTTTGTCTGGCCACTATTTGGAAGTCTTCCTTATGCCCCGGAGGTCATTAAAGCACAGATATACACATAGCTAGATGAGACCATTACTCCAGGAATCTTCTTGGGGTACTGGCCCTGAGCAAACTCCAACACTATAATTGGTGCAGGGTGGACAGAGACAATTGACAAACCCTGACTGGCCAGGAGAAAAGGTTACAGATTCAAGGCTTCTTTTTATTATAGGCTTAGAGCTCTCTGGGAATGTAGTTTAAAGATAGGGGGTCCTACAGGCTACATCTCTGGAGGAATCAAACTCAGTAAGATAGATTGACTAAAATAAAGTCTTCCTACTTTATAGCATAGATAATGAAACATATAGACAGTTAGGTATTAATGTTTGCTATTCATAAAAGGACCAGTTTAGATATTTTCTGTTTGTCTGGAGTGGTTAAAACACTGCCAGCCTAAAAGAAGGCTGTAATATAACAAATGTGTTTGATGTGGAGGAGCTAGTCTTTAGGTTCTTTAAATTGGAGCTATAGGGCTAATTAATAATAAAATATGTTCTGTTCATATTTTCTGTGACTGAACTTATAACCCTGGACATGTAATGAAAAGTCAGATACATAATCTGTTCCACTTGGACAGTCATTAGTCTGACTTTGTGCTGTGAAACTTGTATAAATAAAGAAGCACCTGGTTGCCAGTCAGTCACAGTAGCAGACATGGCCTGATCTCTAGTAAGTCAGAGCCACAGAAGCGGCCTGATTGCTAGCCAGTCAGAGCTGTGAAATCCACCTGACCATTGACTGACTCCCTCTCTTCTCTACTCCCTACTCCCTCTAGCCTACTCCTCATCTCCTCTCCAGCCCACCCTGTCAGCAAAGACCCTAAGACCGTAGGCCAGGGAAGCCCCCCAAGAAGGGGCAGTGCACCCAACAACTGCTTCCATAGTTTTGAAAAACAAATGTCTCCTTTTAAGTCTGGAGAGATGCCACAGTGGCTAAAACACCTTTGCTGCTCTTTCAGAGGACCTGAAACACCTACAATGGGCCGCTCACAACTGCTTGTAATTCCTGCCCTAGGGGATCTGATACTTTCTTCAGGCTTCCATGGACAACTGCACACACATGGTGCATATACATATACAAAGAAATACCTAAGCCTAAAAAAAGTCTCTTCTTTTTGGGAAAAATGCTTGTCCCAATACTTAAACTCTAGTGCCTGCCCTCATAGCAGCAGTGTCTAGTATAGTGATAAGGGTCACCCAAGCTAAGCCTGCCAGCCTCCTTTTCCTAAGTAAACCTTATATGGACTGGTCCACTTTCCCTTGGAGGCCACAGGCTTCAAGATACAAAACAGCTGGGGACAAGAAAGCCCTAGAGAAGTTCTTAATTCCAGCATTCTGCAGGCAAGGGGCAGGTGGATCCCTTTGAGATCTGGGTCTACATAGAGAGGCCCTGTCTTTAAAAATATCTCAAAGAAATACAAAGACAAAAAGCTAATAATGGAGACATCAAACCTCGGCTCCAGTGTCCAAGGTTTTCAAGCATGGCCTAGTTTCTATAGTTTACCCTTCACTTCTAAGAGCTACTCTATATTTTGTCTATTGACCAGAACAACAAACCCCAAAACTTTAGCTTATATGAAAAGGCAAGGGGGCTGGAGTTCAGCAGTTAAGAGCACTGACTGCTTTTCCAGAGGTCCTAAGTTTAATGCCCTGTAACCACATGGTGGCTCACAACCTTCTGTAATGGAATCCAATGCCCTCTTCTGGCAGGCAAGTATACATACAAATAGAGCACTCATATACATAAAATAAACAAATCTTTTTTTTTAAAGGCAGGCATAATTCTGTGATGAGTTCTAACCTGTCACAGCCTACTGAAATAATTTGTTCATTTGTCAAACGTTTCAGTGCTGTGCCACGTCTGAGTTTTATCATTTTTATTTGTTGGATATTTGCTTGCATCTTGTGCTTCCAGAGGTCAGAAGAGGGGATGGGATCCCTTGGGACTGGAGTCACAGACTTGTGAGCTACTGTGTAGGTGCTTAGAACTAAACCCGGGTCCCTGCAAGAGCAGCCGGTCCCTTGTATGGACAAATAGACTACAGTTCTTCACACTGTTCTCTACTTTTCTATATCTTTGACATTTTCACTTAGAAACGGTTTAAAGAAGAATCTAGTGCGGGGCAGTGGTTGATTGTTTGTGTATGTGTGGGGCACTGGAGAGTACAAAGTGCTGGATGTAGGTCTATTGTCCCAGCACTCAGGAGGCAGAAGCTGAAAAATCACGAGTTCCGATATTCCCAGATCAACATGAAGGGCATAGAGAGACCACGTCAAACAACATTAACACAACAAACAAACAAACAAACAAACAAAAACACCCCCTGCCCAAACTGCCTTTTTTTTTTTTTTTTTTTTTTCCGAAACAGAGTTTCTCTGTATAGCCCTGGCTGTCCTGGAACTCACTCTGTAGACCAGGCTGGCGTCGAACTCAGAAATCCGCCTGCCTCTGCCTCCCAAGTGCTGGGATTAAAAGCGTGCGCCACCACCCCCCGGCTCCAAACTGCCTTTATTAGGCTTTACAAACCAGTCCTATATTTGCTGTGTAAGTTAACACATTTAAGTCGAGTGTCAAAATATCAAAAGCAGATGCCAGATCTAATGCTGGTAATTAATAAAAGGAATAAACACAAATCTTGTTCATTTCACCGTAACTCTGAGGCCATCAGATCTCTCGTCACATGTCAAATATTTAGCGCTTGTGACTACTACAAATAAAATATACAATTAAGCGTACCAACATGTTTCTAATCTAAGCAAATTCCTCAAGTCATGTTTTTCTGAGGTCCGTGTGATCTAGTAAGTTTTAGATTCTAGAAAAAAGTAAATGTAAGATTTCTAAAATGTAGACTGTCAAGCTGGACAGGAAAGGAAGCCTTAGTACTTAGCTAACTTGGGGCGCTTAGGGCTCTTCTCAAGTAAGTGGCAACGGGTTCTTCTGCTCACACACACACCCACCAGCTCCCTGCTCGGGTTGGGAAAGGCGCGGAGCCCGGGAGAGCAGCGTCTACGGGGTCCGGAAGGCGAGAGAAGGAGGAGGGGATAGGTAGGTAGGTGTGCGGCTCCGGGAGGCTCCGGGTCGACCGTGAGCCTGTCTACCCCCGAGCCTGCAGCCCCGACCCGGGACTTGGTCCTCTGCCGCGCCCTGCTCCGTCTTCCCTCTAGACGCAGCACGTCCCATCCGTCCCTCCATGCCGGGTAAGCGGCAGCTCAGCCCTACCCAGCACGCTTAGCGGTCGGCGGCCGAGCCAACAGTGCTCCGCCCCTCGGCCGCACCATAGAGAGGGGTGCGCCGGCAGCCAGAGCGACCGAGTCCTCCGGGTCCCCGCGGACGCTGGGACGCGGGCTCCTATCGGAGCAGCGCTGGTCGTTCACAGGATGAGTCGATGGCTGCGGTGAGTTCTACACGCCTCCAAAGCCGGACAGAAAAGTGGAAAACGTCCCGTCCGTTTCTTTGCTTAGTGCATATCGAATCACCCACCTCTCCACGATGCACCCATGTGATGGCAGGCAGCCAGGATGGAGAAGTCCCCTCACCGATTGCAGGGCACACCGTGGGTCTGGGGCTCGATGGCTCAGAAGTTTCTAACTTCCTTCAGTGGATGCCACAGGTCTGGGGATGCCATAGGGCAGGCGATGCAGGATCGCGCGACTTGTCAGACCTGACACACCGCAGTGCTTCACCGCCCCCTTGGGGATTTCTCAAGTCTTTGCTACCTACGTACGGGCGGGGGCGACGCGGGGGTTGGGAGGCGGCTGGTCTTAGGACATCAAGGGCATAGCAAAATCAAGACTACATACTAATCATGTTGGAAACAAAAGACTAACTGGACTCGGATCCCAATTCTGAAACTGTGGCTATATATGCCTTACTGTCTTGGTGAGGCAGCTGCTATCTTAGTACAAGGAAGCATCTGGTGTGAAACAGCCCAAAAATGTCCAAGAGGGGACATTCTTTACTCTTCTTATGTCCTCAAAACAAGTATCATGGAAAACAAGGCCAGCAGTATTCATGATAATTGGAATCTTCAGTTTCAAGCAAATTCCTGGGTCACCTGAGAAATCTCAACCTGCACTTTGATTTGTACTGCTTTAGGATTAGAGATACTTTTATAATTAAGGACCCCTATGGCAGTACAGTTGGTATATGTGCCATACAGTCTAGGCTTTCTGGAAGCCCACTGGCTAAAAACAGTGATTCATTCATACAACACATCCTGAATACTACTGTTGTGCTAGGCTACAGAATAGCTTCAGATTAACTATTCCAATAGAGGCGCTCCTTTATTAGAGGGTACTGACCGCATGGAAATACACTGTACAGATAGTGATAAGTGGTGTTAAGGAAATACGGTGATAAATAGATCTTTAACAAGGTAGTTGGGACAACCATAGACAAACGTTTGCTGAGATTAGAAAGGCGAAGGAGCCGGAGGGTGGCTATAAAGGGGTGGGGGGCTGTTCATTCAACTAATTGACACTATCACTCCCGAATCCACTATATAGTCCCTCTATTCCTGTTTCCTGCCTGTTAATGGTAAGAGCCTGAGAGATTAGGATTCAGACCCCCTGTGATGCAGAGAGAGAGGGAAAAGGGTCCATGGCTAGGCAGTAGAGGTGGCAAATCTTCAAGAGGGCTACTTTCTGCAATCCTCTGGTTTAAGACAAAAGCCTGGCCGCTTTTGTTTCCCATCAGCCCGCCCCCTGCTGATGGTCTGGCTCAAGTTCAAGGCCGGATCATGACAAGACCTGTTGTGGACTAACACTCAAGTAGAGGAGGAAGACTTCAGGGGGTTTTAAACACAGCACCCTCAAGAGACTGGGCTTTCTGGCTTCCGGGGTTCCTGCTCTGGTTTTTGGAGGGTCTTTTTCTCTGAGCCTCTGATGCCTTTCCTCACGCCCAATAAATGCTTTTCTTCAACCGCTGGCTCTGTCTGTGGCACGAGATTGCTTTGCTGTCCTTTGTGGGCTTTGGATTTCCTGCCTTTGAGCAGAGAAAACAAACCCGATCCTGACACCTTACCTATATCATTTAGGTTGTAACAGGATTGCTTAGGTCACTTTTCTCTTTTCTTCTTTCTCTTTTTCTTTCTTTCTTTTTTTTTTTTTTTTTTTTTTGGTTTTTCGATACAGGGTTTCTCTGTATAGCCATGGCTGTCCTGGAACTCACTCTGTAGACCAGGCTGGCCTCAGAAATCCGCCTGCCTCTGCCTCCCAAGTGCTGGGATTAAAAGCATGCACCACCACCGCCCGTCCACTTTTCTTTTTTGATATATAGTTTTTGCTTTTTATAGTTTGGATAGAGGAGAAAATGATCCCTGTTTTTAAGTGGTAGACTCAAAATCCCCTGGGTAGTTTTTTAAAATTATCTTTTATTTTTGTGAGATAATATATTACTTCTGCCTTCTCTTCCCTCCCTCCAAGCCCCCTCATATACACTGCTGCCCCCCACCCCAACCCCCTGCTCTAAAAGCCCAGGAGGCCTCAATCCTACATAAAAAAAAAAAAAAAAAAAAAAAAAAAAAAAAAAAAAAAAAAAAAAA
>NW_021604578.1:215965-260600 GCF_004785775.1 Grammomys surdaster
AAAAAAAAAAAAAAAAAAAAAAAAAAAAAAAAAAAAAAAAAAAAAACTACAGGCAACTATGAAATGCTGAGGCCAGGAGAAAACAAATCTTCCCTGGAGAAGAGCACACCAACTGCTTCTCCCAAACCACACAGCCTGCAAACACACCTACGAGTAACATAAAGGCTGGGCAGGTTGTATTCATTTAGGAATATAGATTTATTACATTTACGTATATAACAACACTTAATGGGTTGCTGCCCTCCAGACAGCTGAATGCCTGCTCCCTCACTGCTGATGTAATAGCAAGGGGGCTGAGAATTCTTTCTCACCTAGGTTTGGCAGGCTTTCCCCTCACTGATTCTTAGGTTTTCAGTCCATTTGGATACATACCTAGACAAACAGAGCCTGTCTGAGCCTACATAAACTCCCCGGCACAACATTTCACCATCACCTACCTTTGTTGGCCATTTCCCCACTCTGCAAACTTGTTCCTGCTCTTCCTCAGCAGGCTTGCCCTCAGCTCTCATCTGCTCTTCATGGCTGTCTGTGGCTGTTGAGAGCTTTCACTATTAAATCTGAACTGTACTCTTTGTAGAGGAATGTTAATCCAGCAACATGGCTGCTCTGGCAAGGGATCACATCCAAAGACTACATTCCAGGTCTGTGTGATCCAGCTGGAATACAGACACACCTTTAGTCCCAGGAGACCGAGGCAAACAGATCTCTGGGTTCAAGGCCAGCCTGGTATAGAGCAAGTTTCAGGTAAAGAAAAGCTTAGGTCCCGGCACAGTGGCACATATCTTTAATCCCAGTACTCAGGAGAGAGGCATACAGATCTCTGAGTTCTAGTCAGTCAGATGGATTGAGTCAGTGAGTTGTTGAGAGGTAGTAAGAGCACTGGAGTGGAGTTTGTAGAGTTCAGTCCGTAGAGTTCGGAGGCAGTCTTTACCAGGATAGTTGTACAAAGACAGACTGCAGAGAGAACAAGCTAGACACAGGTGAAGACAATGAGCCAGAGAACGAGGAGCCAAATGATTACAACAGATTAGTTTGAGGCCAAGCAGAGCAATTCAGTAAGAGGCTTAGAGAGAAGCCAGATTGAGTCAGTCAGCTTGGAAAGGAGTTTGAGCCACAATGTTGAGTTGAACCAGCCAGCCAGAGTTCAGAAAGAACTAGAAAGGGTGAGCATACTCAGCAGTGAGCCTCCCAAGTGAGTAAAAGTTACTTTTACAACTAACTCTCCCTGTAACTGACTCTTTGTTTCATTTACCTTCCTCTCTGTCTATGCACTCGATTCTTTACAGTGGTGAGACCAGCGCTGGGAAGAGAAGGAAGAAAGTCTGCTTGCTATGCTAGCTCTACTGGAGAGATTAAATAGCAAATGGCCCAAGGTACAATTCTGCACATTAATAAAGAAAACTGGAGCCGGGCAGTGGTGGCGCACGCCTTTAATCCCAGGACTTGGGAGGCAGAGGCAGGCGGATTTCTGAGTTCAAGGCCAGCCTGGTCTACAGAGTGAGTTCCAGGACAGCCAGGGCTACACAGAGAAACCCTGTCTCGAAAAACCAAAAAAAGAAAAAAAGAAAAAAAAAAAGAAAACTGGAAATTAACTTCACAAGATAAAAAACATATAACTTTCTTCTTATACATCTGATGTAAGAAATGGAATAGTTAAAAATTTCAAAACTTCTTTATTTTAAAAAATGTATACACACAGATACACTAAAATTTACAAGCTAAGCAAGATATAATCAAAGTGAAATCAGTTCTGTACAAGTAACATTTGCAATTTCTTCAGTTTGTAGCAATTCCATACTAGTAATTTGAAACATCCTTAGGACTTTGTAATACTTCCATTTTTCACTTTCTAGAGAGTGACAGAAGATAGTCAATATCCTGAAGGATTTCAGAAGTTCTTTTCAATGCTACCGATACACTCTCTTCATTAGTTGCTTCTAGCAAAGTTTCTGAAGATCCTGATTTAGAGTGATCAGAAGAACACTGTTCATTCTTCTTGCTGGAAGTCGGGTCAAGGACACCACTGTTTTCCAGCAGCCCTGAATGACTTAGTTAAGGTGCTTTCCCCTACATTTTTCATTACATGATTTGAGTTTTAGAAAGCTTGGCTTTGGTATGAAAATGATATTTCTCAGTTGCAAGGAATATCTATTAAATTCATGATAGCATTAGGATTTCGGAGTTTATGGAGTCTAACCCTTACGGATGAGGAAACCAGTCATAGTGCAGGCAAAGCGGGAAATTATGTGTGTCTGGATGGCAGTTTAGTAGGAAAGAAAAGAAAACCTCAGTAATATTTCTTAACTACATTTGTTAAGAAAATAAAAAGGGAAAGGGTAGGATGATAGAGTTATAAACAATGAATGTAATGCATTTTTAAATTAAAGATCTAGAATAAAAAAAATTGACTTCTCTTACAGAACTAATTTATTATTTGGGTAAGGTTATATAACTATTTTTCCCCAATTAAAACAGTCCTTCCTGGAGGGGAAGAGGGAGCTCACAAGACTCAGAAGTAGGTAAAACACACACTGCCCAGGAAGTATATGAATCTTACAAGGATCAGTAAGCTCCTAAAAGTTACAAAATTCACAAAGTCCCTTGCCAAGGCCATATAAACACTAACAGTTGCTGGCAAGAGGTGACTTTGAGTAGGTGAACTACTTGTAGGTTGTTCAGGGAACTCCTGAGATGCAGTTTTATGAGTTGTCAGACATCCTCAGCTTTTAGGGGATAGCCGCCTTTGAGTCATCATGCTTCTGTAAAGATGCCCCCAACCATACTCCTTTAAGTAATCCTAGGGAATTCATTAGTTCACTATGCTCGACTTGGGCAGAATTGTCTCTTTGGTCTATTGTTGGTCCTCTATATGGGGTGAATAAATGTAGGATCATATCTCTCCAGGAAAAGTCACACAACAGTAAGATTACAGAAAATAAAATGACAAAATAAATTCAGATGAAAGGGTTCATAATAAAGTTATAGATATATATATTTTCAACAGCTATAATTTAAATTATATATAAGAGAAAATGTCTTCAAAAGAGACTTTAACCCTAGCTCACCATTCCTTACCCAATTCAAACATAAAAGTATAAATGTTAACATAACAAGAACATATCTTAGACATCATCTGACTTAACAAACTCAGCAACATGTATGTATGGACTCATAGTCATAAAGCGTAGTCACTCCTCAGCCCTGACCAGATCGGAGTATTTCTGAAGGATAATCCATTTCTGTAAAAGGATACAGTTAAATTTCTGTATTTTCTCAAGCTCAGAAGCAACAGACCTATGGAGGATAAAGGGTGACAAGAATGAGCTCTTATCACATATACAGAAAGAGGCGGGAGATCAAAGAGCATGAGGACTGAATAGAAAACTGCAGCAGAGCCCCTAATGTGAATGTCATGCCTTGTCTTCCCTAAGGTCAGCATACATGTGTACTCAGGGGATAACTCTGACTTTACACTGGGTTCTGAGGACTGAACTTAGGTCATGAGCCTACGCAGCAAACCTTTACCTACTGAACCATCTTTCCAGCCCTTGTGTCTTGGTCACTGTTCTGTTGTTGTGAAGAGACACCACGGCCAAGGCAAGTTTTATGAAACAAAGCATTTAACTGGGGGCTTCCTTATAGTTTCAGAGGCTCAATCCATTATCATCATGGCAGAGAACATGGCAGCACACAGGGACAGGACACTGGAGCAGTAGCTGACAGCTACATCCTGATCCATAGACAGACTGAAACCTCAACATCTATGCCCTAGTGACACACTTCCTCCAACAAGGCCACACCTCTTAATCTTTCTGATCCTTTCAAATAGTGCTACTCCCTGGTAACTAAGCAATCAATATATGAACCTATGTGGGCATTTCTTTTTTTTTTTTTTTTTTTTTTTGGTTTGGTTTTTCGAGACAGGGTTTCTCTGTGTAGCCCTGGCTGTCCTGGAACTCACTCTGTAGACCAGGCTAGCCTCGAACTCTCGAACTCAGAAATCCGCCTGCCTCTGCCTCCCAAGTGCTGGGATTAAAGGCGTGCGCCGCCACCACCGCCCGGCTTATGTGGGCATTTCTTATTCAAACTATTATGCTAATATTTTTAAGTATTGGCTCTCATTCACAGGTTAAGTTTACAGGAAATGTAAGTACCAGTTTTCTTTGAGAGTAGGTGAGAGATGTGTGGACACCTGTCTTGGATGACTTTGCGTTAGTCTTCTGCACCATGATATTACTGATGCCACATATCTGGAAAGAACATAATACAAATATTTGATAGGAAAGCTTGTTAATTTATATAATTAATATGTACGGTAATAAAAATGAATTATCATAAAACAATACTTGGGTTCTAACTTACTGGGGTAGTCAAAATAACCTTGAACTTCTGTATTGAATGACATGTGTTGGAATTATAGGATGTGTCACCACACCTGCTTTTTTTGTTTTGTTTTTTTGTTTTGTTTTGGTTTTTCGAGACAGGGTTTCTCTGTATAGCCCTGGCTGTCCTGGAACTCACTCTGTAGACCAGGCTGGCCTCGAACTCAGAAATCCGTCTGCCTCTGCCTCCCAAGTGCTGAGATTAAAGGCATGCGCCACCACCGCCTGGCACCACACCTGCTTTTATTTTTTTTTATTCATTTTTCTCTACCTTGCATGCTGGGGATGGAACCAGATCCTGGTCTATGCTAAGGAAATGCTCTACTATCTAGCTTAACTCCTAGCCTAACTTTGTATGTTTTCTACAAATACATAAGACATGAAAAACTTCAACAAGACAGTTTTGAAAAAAAAAGATAAAGAAAAGTTTTAAATGAGGCAATAAAATTTCCTTAATTGTATTCACTAGACTCAGATGAGGCAACCTTTTTTACATTATTCATAAACAGTAAAAAATTTTAACCTATATTATAAAGGAAACACCTAAATTAAAACACAAAAGGAATACTTGCACTTCATTTAAAACTCAAATGTAAACAAACGTCCTAACTTTTTCCTTTTAGTTTTTCAAAGTGAAGTGAAATTCCTTAATTAATATATTCTTTTATATATGAAAATACATTTCCATACTCCACAGGAGCGTTTACATACTAAGATTTAAGCTTGGGAATGCCCATTAGAGCATACACACGTATATACAAGCACACACACACACGCATATGATGACATGTAACTTAATGAATGAAACAAGCTTAAAAATGGAATGATCTCAAGTGACAGAACAGAACAGTCATTAAAACATTTGCTAGATGTGCTATCTTCTTGAGAGAAATTATTTAAAATAGCAACTAAATGCTGGAACATTTGGACCAAAATAAGGCCATCCAACAGAAAAAGAAATTCAACAAATTAAGCAAGCAGTCTGTGGGCACTGACAGGTCAGGCCAGGCTGCTGTCATGTCAGGACTCCTGTCCAGGCCAGCTGGACAATCAAGTGGGACCCTTAGACCCTGTGGAGAGGACTGAGATGCGCGAGAAGATAAGGAGGCACAGCAAGTCAAGCAGTCTGATCAAGCTGGCAAAGATTTTATTGTTCACACAGGTTATATACTCTGAAAACAGGATATGGGGAGGAGTAGGAAAGGAAAGAGGGCTTTGCAGGTGGAGGAAGCTGGCTGCAGCTGTGGGGTCTAACTAGATTATACCTGTTGTTCTCACAAAGCCTTGCCGTTACCAGGGGTTCTAAAAACATCTATCTAGCAGGATGTTGGCTAAATCTAAAGATCTGGAGGAAGGGTTACTAAGGTGGGTTACTAGAGGCCTTGTTTGAAGTTCTGAGAACTGACGAGTGAATCATGGAAGGTAAGCAGAAAGAAGAATAGTAGATAGGAGAGCCAAGGGTGAGTGTTTGCCAAGAGTAAGGCCATGCCATGGCTTCCCACAGACTCCTACAGATACAGCTCCTGCAACTAACAGTGAGCTACATTAACTGAAGAGTTATATTCCTAAAAATCTCAGTTTAAGCATCATCTCAATTAAGAATAACCATCAGCTAGTTTTTAACCATCACAGAAAACATACAACTTCTTTGTGGTCATTTGTAAACTACCTTTCTTTCAATTTCGTTAAGGAATTAGAATAACTGGCTAACACAACTGATCACATTCCACTCTCCACGGCAAGTTGTGTTGGAGACATATTACTTTGAAATAATCAATTGCATGCAAACAAATGTTTAAAGCTGACTTGATTTACTTCATTATGTTAAATCTGAACACTATGAAATATTGAAAAACTAAAGCTACATGTAAGATTTAAATTTTATTTACACTCCAATAGTTAAAATGTGAAGATAAAATTGCTCTTCCGTACCTTTCATACGCTCCAGGATGCTCAGTTTGAATTAATTGATCCTGTCCATCAGGAAAAGTTAATCTGCACCAACCTAAGCTGAGACCTTGATCTACCTTAAGAAGCAAAAAGAAGAGGCAAGTTTTATCATTCTAAAAGTAAAAACGAAAACTTTAGCAACCTATTAAAAAATAAAGGAGTGGATGAATCATTCAAATATTATTTTGAGAATTTAGAGACTGTACTGTAAACGGCTCGTGGTATGTTTAAGTCATTGCCCACACAGGTAGCTATCAGAAAATAAGGATGCTGATCGCTCTTGTTACAATGTGTATACACACACACACCCACACACACACACACGCACACAATTTGTCATACTTTTTTTTTTTTTTCGAGACAGGGTTTCTCTGTGTAGCCTTGGCTGTCCTGGAACTCACTCTGTAGACCAGGCTAGCCTCGAACTCAGAAATCCGCCTGCCTCTGCCTCCCAAGTGCTGGGATTAAAGGTGTGCGCCACCACTGCCCAGCTTGTCATACTTTTTATTTGTAATACTTTTATTTTTTTAAAAAAGATTGTTTTATTTATTTATTATATGTAAGTACACTGTAGCTGTCTTCAGACACCCATGTGAGGGCATCAGATCTCATTGCAGATGGTTGTGAGCCACCATGTGGTTGCTGGGATTTGAACTCATGACTCTAGGAGAGCAGTCAGTGCTCTTAACCACTGAGCGATCTCACCAGTCCCTTGTTACACTTTTCTAATTTTTGCTAGGAAATTCACTGAAGTTCCTAAAACATCTTGACCAGATTTTAGATTTAAGAGGTTTGGTCCCTAGCACTCAGATGATGGCTCACAAGTGCCCGTGATCCAGTCCAAGGGATTCCGATCCCCTCTTTTGATCCCAAGAGCTCTTCCATTCACACTGCACATAAACTCAGACAGGTCCACATAAATACACAGAAAAAAACTAAAAACACGACAATTTGAGATAATGTAGTACTGTTTTCTGTTCTGTTTACTATAGATAAGTAACCAATCTAGATATCCTTATGTCTAGACTATAAATGACAGACCATAGCTAAGAATAATGTGTTATATTTGAAAAAATCTAGACTATAGGTTCTTGAGTGTTTTTGTAACAAAGAAATAATATTTGAGAAGACAATGTTTATCTTGATATTAATAATATGTAATATATGCAATTATTTAACACCAATATGGTGTCTCATAGGTGACAACTGAAAACGCTGTTTAACAAATTTTACTGAGTGAAACAAATGGATTTCAGTCTTAGGCAACAGGTCTCCAACTGTGGGTTGTGACCCCACAGGGGTCACCTATCAGATATCCTGCATATCAGGATATTTACATTATGATTCATATCAGAGCAAAATTACAGTTATGAAGAAGCAACAAGAATACTGTTATGGTTAGGGGTCGTCACCCCATGAGGAACTGCAGTAAAGGATCACAGTGTTAGGAAGGCTGGATCTCAGGCAGACTCACTCGTCTCTTTCCAGCAAGGGAGCTGAGATCCCAGTTCAGCGTTAGGGTGACGCCATCCACAAAGACAGCATGGACCTTGTCATCAGAGTAGGCAAGGAATCTCCCCACACTTGGGATGAGCGATTCCTTCAGAAGTACAGGCAGGATATTGCTAACATTTACTCCAGGTGCCTAAAACCAAGTAAACAAAGACAGCATAAGACAGAGTTTTCCATGAAAAAGATTTCAGTAATTATTAGTGAACTCTGAAGCAACTCAAGAGTCTTATTCAGAAGTTGAGTACTATAGAACTCTTACCCATATTTTATTTTTTCAAGAATTGTACAGCCAAACTGTCTACCTAATAAGATTAAGTTCTTTTTTTTCCCAAAGAGGAGGGGGTTTATTCAGGGCAGAGGGCAAAGGTGGGGAGAGAAATGGGAGAAGATGGCAGAGATAGAGGAGAGAGGAGAGACAGAAGTGGAGGCCAGCCATGACCACGTGGAGAGAGGGGGAAGGGAAGGGGGGAGAGGTGAGGGGACAGAGAGAAGCTAGAGGCAAGAGAGCAAGAGAGCAAGAGTAAAGATTAAGTTCTTATATCTCTGTAAGCTACCATTCTGCTATGAAGTTTACATAGGCAAAAATTATGAATTATAATAGCATAAAGGTGTATAATCAAATTAGTATTGATTTAGAAATACTAATGATTTGAGAATCATTTCCTCTAAGGCATGATTAATGGGTTTACTTTTACATTTATAAAAATGTAAAATATACTATTATGGTTTGAACCGACAATGCTTTTACATAATCTCAAATTCAATCAATTCTCATCTCTCCCTCCTCATTAAAACAAAGAAGCAACCAGCTGAGCATGGTGGCACATGTCTGTGATCCCAGCACTTGGCAGGCTAAGGCAGGAGGATCTTACGTTTGAAGCCAGCCTGGGCTATGCAGTGAGCTCAAGGCCAGCCAGGGCTACATATCAATATTCTGCATCAAAAAGCCAAAGAGGGGAGGAGTGGGGGGAAGCTTGTATAGCTCTGTGATAAGAGTGTGTGACTGGCATGCTCTAAGCCAGATTCAAATCCCACATGGTGGCGGTGAGCGCTTATGTAGATAAAGTATCTATGACACTGAAAGGACAGCACAGGGACAAAGGGTGTGCCTAACTGGCCTACATCTGCAACGCCTGGGACTTAAAAAAATGTACACAGTAGAAGCCGGATTTCCCAATTTGTCTATGAGGTGGATATTCTTCCTTCCCTCCCTCTGTGCCTCCTTCCCTTTCTTCTTTCTTTGTTTCTAAGTTTTCTGAGACAGGGTTTATGCTAGCTGGTTTTATGTTAACTTGACACAAGCTAGAATGATGGGAGAGAAGAGAACCTCAATTGAGAAAATGTACTTTTTCTTAATTAGTGATAGATGTGGAAGGGCCCCGCCCACTGTGGGTGAGGCTACCCCTGGGCAGGTGGTCCTGGGTTCTATGAAAGCAGGCTAGGCAAACCATGATCAGCAATTCAGTACGCAGGGCCTTTCCATGGCCTTCTGCTTCCTGCCCTGCTTGAGTTCCTGCCCTTTCTGCCTTTGATGATGAACTGTTACATGGAATGATGAATGAAACAAACCCTTTCCTCCCCAGGTTGTTTTTGGTCATTGTGTTTTGTTGAAGCAATAGAAACCCTAACTAAGCCAGGGTTCCTCTGTGTAGCCCAGGCTATCCTGGAACTCATTTGTAGACCAGGCTGGCCTTGAACTCAAGAGATCTGTCTTCCTCTGCTTTCCAAGTACAGGAACAAAAGGTGTGCACCACTATACCTGGCTCAAGGTAGGTATTTTCCTGAATAAACAAATTTACAAAGAATTTCTCACATGACTTACATGAAAGCAGTTTGAATGTGCAAGTATTAATCCAAACAAGAAAACAACTAACAGTCTTGCTTTTAACATACCGTTTTCCAGCAGCATACACGGTAGTTGTGGCTTAGTGAAAGTCTTATCCTGGCGCAATGTTGAAGAATTCTGTGAACATGAAAAATATTCCCTAAATGTTTGTAAGTATTGACATTTCCCAGTATTTCCAAACACCTGGTTCTGTAGTACAGTGCTTTAGCAACATCCTGAATTGCCATGTTACAGTTTAGATGACTATGGTATCTCACTTTCCCAGAAAGTATTAAGTTCCTGGATGGGAACTCACCATCACTGCCTTCTGCCCTAAACATAGCCAGCTAAGGCTACTCCTTAGCCTTTTAGCAATGAAGGAACTCTATAGATAATTTTTAAAAATTGTTTACATTAATTAGTTGTGTGTGTGTGTGTGCACTGCCCTGTGTGAGTGTGCAGGCACGTGTGTCATGGTGTGTGTGTAAAGGTCCGAGGAATCTGTGGATTTGGTTCTCTCTTCCCACCTTTATGTGGCTTTAAGAGGTCAAGCTCAGACTACTCAGCTTACACAGCAAGTGCCTTCCTCAGCTGAGCCTTCTTGCTTCTCAGATGTTCTAAAGAGGTGACAGAGTCACATGCCTAAAGACTTAGCGTACTCTAAAGATGGCAAAAAAGCAGTCAACTATGTGTAGGAAATGAAACGGTCACTTCTGAGCCTGCTAATCGATTTGGAAATTGTTTACAGATAACGTCATAAACACAAATTATTGAATTCATTATTGTGCTTTCTTAGTCAAGAGAATTTAAAAAGAGGTGAAATAAAGAATCAACCTATTCTTTATCTTTAGTTCACTCTCATAAAGCTTCATACTCTAGTAAGTAGCAAAATTTCAAATGTATCTTCAAATCTTCACCTTGACTGTAGCGACTGTAAGGGATGCTATACTGATCCGGAGGACAGCATTCTCGTCCCTCCCAGGACCTGCTCACTTCCTATATGGAAGTTTTTCCATACTTAAATTTCAAAGCCAGAAATGCACAGATCATTTTTAAATTATGAGACCAGAAAACTTGTCAGATTTGTAGCAACGACACATATTTCCATTGTACCACAGAGCCTTAATCTTACCCTGAACCAGAGGAAACACATCAAGGTATTCCGATGTATAATTTTTTGGTCAGATGAATGTCATAACTCACCTGGTTGCCTGTTTAATCAGAGAACGTACAGAGAAGAGATTTCCTGGTCTGTCTGGAGGAAGGTTATTTACGGAATAAGTTTTCTCTTCTCTCTGAAAGTTTAAAACAAGCAAACAAACAAACAAACTCAAAAAATCTGACCCTTAGTACTTTACTATGTTTTCCTTGAGGTATATATGTATATATGTACCGTGGCTGTTTGTATTACGTCAACTTGGGTCCCCAAAATTGTTTACATGAGAATCTGACACTGAGGGACCCTGTCCTCATTTGCTTCTGGTTGGAAAATAAAGTTGCCAGCAGCCAATGGCTGGGCAGGGCAGACAGAGATATGACTTTTAGGATGGCAGGCGAGGGACCGATTCTCCTATCTGGCTCCTATCTCCCAGTAAGGAATGTAGTCCCTAAGTGGCTGCAAAAGCTGAGGCTGGCCCCTTCTTCCTCCCCTAGCCCACAGCTATGATAAGATGTGGTAAATGGCAGCACAACATCTCCTCAGCCTGCAGTCTGCAGGTGCTGTCTATTGTGGTACATCTCATTTCCTGCCTCAGCAGGAGCTGCCCCTTACAAGCTGTCTACGGTGGTGACACCTTTTCTGCCTCAGCCCATTGCTATCATGAAACACCACCACAGGAGCTGTCCCACAGGAGCTTGTCCCAAATGGCAGCACCTCCAGCCCCAGCCCCTCAGCTCCCAGCAGCCCCACAGAGATAGTGCCTCAGCAAAACCAGGCTGTAGTCAGGAAGGACTTCCTACCCTAATCCATGGGCCAGATGCAAGGAAAAAGGGTTGGTTGGACAACCCCCCCCCCAAAAGCTCCACCCCTCAAGAAGTCCTATATAAGCACTGCCCTTTGTCCAATTCCCTGCTGCCTACCTCCTGGAGCAGGGGAGAATAATATTATATAGACAGCAAATTTCCCATACTATGACTTTAAGAAGAGCTTTATATCGAAAATCTTGAGTTTTCATAGTTAGCTTACCTTTTCTGAGTCTTCTTGACTTGAATAATATGTAAAATAGTTACCAAAATGAGCCCCTTCTGACTTGAAAACTGATCCGTCTCCAGGAAAAATCTCTATTGAGTTTACATTTTTATGGGTAAGCCTAAGGTAGAGAAATGATTGTTTTGTTTTTCTAATTAAGACTAATGCATGCACGAAAGCAACCATTAAGACAATAAAACCCCAAACAAACAACAAATCAGACAAAACCAGAGACGTGGGTAATTCTGAACCGAAGAGAAACAGAACAAACGAAGTCCCTTGTGTGTTTACATCAACAAGTAAGCTCAGAGCTTCTAGGATTCACAATCCTGTCTTCATATCCCCAGTGCCAACCAGAGTGACTGGTACATAAAGAGTCATCAAAGCAATGTTGATACATAGAAGTTAAATATCACACTTATAGGTTCTGAAAATAAGATTATTCTTCAATAAATATAACTGGTGTAATTAGTACCTGATGGATGAGATTAACTATCCATGTAGGACATGACACATGTGGCAACCAGGTATAATCAAAGCATTCTGTATACAATTACTGAGAATTATTTTTATTAGAAATTACTTTTATTAGAACAGATATAAAAGATATGTCTTTCATATCCTGTTGGGGCCATTGAGATGGCTCAGCAGGTAAAAGCACTTGCTGCCAAGCCTGAGGACTTGGTTCAATCCCTGGGACCCACATAGTGGAAGGAGAGGATGTCCTCTGACCTCCACATGCATGCTATAGCACACACGTGTTGGCACCCCCAATAAAAAATAAATTAAGCTAAGAAAAATATGCTGTCAGAGCATGTGGGTCTTCATACAAGACAGGAGAAAGCCTCTGGCAACCAAAACCCATCAGGTATTTAGCATTAGTCATGGAAAGAAGACTGCATCTGGCCAACACTATCCTGACACTTGACAGTAACTCTGCTGTGGGGAAGGGAGAATGCAGTGGAGTAGTGCAGGCCCTGAGCAGCCAGGAAAGGAATGACTTTCTTTGACTGAATCACCCTTAGGCTGATAAGATGCTCACTAGGTAACACAACTAGACCTTCTCAGATCCAGAGGATACCCTAAGCCTCTGGTACATTCCATTCAGCAGCATGACCGAATCTCAGTGGCTTTGTAGCTGCCATGTAGTCTTGGAAAGTTGGCTAATGTGAGCCCATAAGACCTCTGTGCACACTAATAAAATTAGTTTTGTGACCTGTAAAAGTAAAAACAATACACAGTGGCCTAGCTGACCCAGCAAAACTGTTTATAAGAGTCGGTTTGCAAGTATAGTCTCATATCATATCTTAACATACGTAAAATAAATTAATCTTAAAACTAAAAAAAAGAAGCAAACAAACCAACCTCCCGGTGCAACGTGGGGAGGAGCTTTACCTGTATGTAACACCATTTTGCCACACCACCTTCACGAGCTCAGGATAGGAATATTCTTCTGTATCAGACTGTCTCTGTAAAAGTGAGTCACAGAAGTTCCACCTGTGAAAAGTAAACTATGAGAACAAACGCTGCTTGTTCAAAGTAACTGCTGCCAAAAGTCAACAAAACAGTGCCACCATAGTGACGCTCCCTGCCTTACTCACAAGATCAAAGAAAACATACCGCAATGCCCGCTAGAGACACTTCAGAGCAAGTCCTGCTTTGCCACGTGTCTTTACAGTAGTTCTCAGTAACCTCATTAGTGGATCTCTGCACGCTATACAATGAAATTTTTCCTAATCTTTAAAACTGAGCCTGAATTCACACAACAAATCCCCACTGAGATGTTTACAGTAGGCCAGGCATCGTGCTCAACACACTGAGAAGTTAATTTCCCCCAAAGCAGGTATGTTTTCTGTCCCCACTGGAGACTTCCATGTGACACTGTAGTAAAACAGTAATCACCAAGTCTAAAGAGAGGGAGCCAGTGAGTGCCAGGGGTATGAACGAGACCTAACGTATCAACAGTCAGTGAGACTGCGCCCAAGGAGGAAGGCTTAAGCTGAGACAAGGGAAGGAGAGTGTGTGTGTGTGTGTGTGTGCCCCCCCCCTCCCGTGTGTGATGCTCCCGATGGAGCAAAGAACAAGGGCGGGGCAGGAGGGAAGGAGAGCCAGAGAGAGCACACATCCGGTAAGCACAGGGAAGTCACGGACAGGAAAGATAGCAGGGGTGAGAACTATAGAGAAGGAGGTGACCAGATCATAGAAAACCTGATGAGCTGTTAAGGAAAATGGACTTCAACATAAATCCAGTCAAAGAAATACTTAATTTAGGAGCATAAAATCTCTTCTGTCACATATTTATAATCCTGGAATTTCCAGCTTTAACTGGATATTTATGGCAAACTCAAAAACTATTCCAATATTTTAAGTAAAAATGTGTACACAGAGACAACCTAGGATCAAATTTCAATTCTATAAGTGCTAGGGATGTGAGTTGTTTGAATTCTTTATCATTTCTAGATCTTAAGTTCCTCTACAAAAGATCACAGTAATTCTTTGTTTTGTTTTGTTTGTTTTTTGTTTTTTGAGACAGGGTTTATATGTATAGCCCTGGCTGTCCTGGAACTCACTCTGTAGACTAGGCTGCCCTCGAACTCAGAAATCCACCTTTCTTCTGCCTCCCAAGTGCTGGAATTAAAGGTGTGTGCCACCACTTCCCCCCCCCCCCCCCCGCCCTGTTCACAGTAATTCTTGTAACAGTGTTACTACACCCAATATATAAGGACACCAGTGTCTCACAGTAAGTTACTTTACAAAAAAAGTTATTGTATCATTTATACAAAGTTCATGTTGCAAATTTTTAACTATTAGATTATTCATCTTTGAATGAAAGTAAGTTTTTGACCTAGCCATGAAGAGGTCTCTATATACTGGACCCTTTTGAAAAAGGACAGACCTTTAGTCAGTTAACTAAAAAATGGGTAGCTTTGGGGCTGATATCAGAGGAAGAAGCCATAATCGAAACTCTGCAGGTGCATGCTCTAGCCGGGGTCATGGGCTCCAGTGACCAGACATAGACTCCCCTCTTGGCTTTCTCCCAAAGAGCTCTGAGTAGGCTCCTGCTCTTCCATACTTTAATGAGCCTTTTAAGGACAGTGACCTTCATGAGCTACTCTACACTAAGGAACGACTCAGTTTAGTTTGCTCTGTATTGCACTTAATGAAGTATCTAGTGTAGAGTTAACCTTCCCCAAACACTTCTCCTCCACAGAGAGTAGGAAATGCCAACATCTTTGCTAGGGAAATGATTTACTATCCCTTAAGATTAAAGATCTCAGTTAAGTAAACGAGCTTAAGAATAGTAGCAGATGTGGCTGGGTGTAGAGGCGCACGCCTTTAACCCCAGCACTTTTTGGGAGACAGAGGCAGGAGAATCGCTAGGAATTACAGGTAGAGGTTACTTAGTGAGATCTTGTCTCAGAAAAGCAAAATCAAAACCAAAACCAAGTGATGCTTAGGGTAGAGACAAGTTCTCCCAAACCTTGCTCTCTGCAACAAACCATTCTTGCTTTACCTGTGCATGTGTGGGGCAGGGCAGCTGAGTGACAGGGCCCTGGGAAGGATAGAAACCTCTTGTCCTTTTTCTTCAGGATTGTCAGAAGTCACAGTGTTACTCGCAGGGAAATCTGCGTCAACTTTGGATGCAGCAGGAACTTTGTTATAAAAACGAAGTGCTAAAGACAGAGGGTATTTCCACTGGTCTGGACAGGAGGCGACAGACCAAGCCTGCTTTACCCACGCGTGTACACATCTGAGCTTTGTGCCCGAGGAAGGCAGCTCCTCCCCCTCCTCAGTTTCATTCACACAACATATGTTTGCTGAAGCGTTTTTAGATTTCAAGATCTGGTAGTGAGGTTCGTTTTCTTTATTCCTTAATCTTTGTCCTGATAAACTTCCACATCTGTAGACTTTGCTGGTCTTCCCAACTAGTTTATCTTTTGGGACGTGATTCTTTGTTTCGGGTAATATTACAGATGAATCTGGCCTCTGGCTCACTTTACACAAAAAATGTACCGTAAATTCATGCTGAGATCTGGGCAGGCAAAGGTATGCATGTCCATCCAAGGATGCTATCTTCACTTCACCACTCTCTGAGTACGTGGTGCAGTCATCTCTGTCAAGGCTAGGCCATTCGACTTCCGAGAAATCAATGAAGATATACTGAATTGAGAGGGGACAAAAAAACCCCATGATATTTTCTGTTAATGTTCAATTTTTCCATACTTTTGATATTAAAAGTCTTATGTAAGAGAGTAAGGAAGAGTTTTCATACTTGTGTTTTTTACTACCTAGAAAATGAAGACTGGAGTCAATGTATGGTTTTACAGACAATACTGAATGTTAATAGTATTTCTCTTAGAAACACACACACACACACACACAAAGAAGATTAGCTCTAAGCTTACTTTGATTTAGAATGTTCAATGAGTTAGGGAGAGATGGATTTGCAGACTACTCATCTCAAAAATCTGATTTGAAAAAGAGCAGCCATAAGGAGGTGAAGGAGAGCCTGGGCTGGGCTGTGCTATATAAAAGCAGTTGGAACTTACATGCTATGAAACTATTGTCAAAGTCACTGAGACCACAACACAGAGGGCACCAAAATAAATGCAGCATTTTTTAAAGTGTCAAGAGAGATCGGAGAAAGGTGAGAATTATTGTTTAGGGTGGCTTTGGAATTACCAGGTGAACTAAAAAGTCACATGAAGCACCTGCCCTAGAAGGCAGGCAGCACACTGTTACCTAAAATACATTCTGGGTGGCTTTAAAAGTCATTTCAAACAATTCAAATACTCAAAAGTAAGCTGACCTTAAACAGCACACTTAAAACAGTTAACTCTCTCTGTTTTTTTTTTCATACAGAAATCAACCACACTGTATACAGTATTGTGATCAATTATTGTATAAAGTTTAATACTTCAACTCCCATCTTTATTAAACCTTAATTTTACTAAAGTTCTTGTCAAGAGAGCCCCTTTACAGAGCCATCCATGTCAGAATACTCATCTTAGGGGCAGTGACTGATGGGTAACCTGTGGAAAGAGAGTCAGGGAACTCGAGCCACAGTCCAGTGGCCACACCACAGCATCAGCAGCAAATGACACCATGTCAACGAATACAGTTCTTCAAGAGACACTGGGGAAAAGCTTCTTACGGCTCCTCTGCCTGCTAAGGTGTGCATATGAGGGGTCCTTCACAAAGGTGTAGGTGTTAAGGGTGAGGCCTCCAGCGGGTGGCGCTGCTGAGAGGAAACTGGATCATGAAGACACTAAGGTCGGCTAAAGATTAATCCATTTATGAGTTCTCAGCTCCAGAAAAAGCAAACTAGGATCATACATTAGTAAGCACACAGTTTACTAAAATTTGTATGATGCTTAATACTGAGACATATGAGAATAAAAAAAGTCACAAATCTGAAATGCTATAATCCTTGACTATAAATATCGAGGAGCTAAATTACGTAACGTCTACGCTCCTTAGCCTGGTGAACACAGAGGCCTGGACACCCTATCGTATGTGCTTATTTCTAAGTGCTAAACCGTCTGTTTAATTAACCTATGCTCAAATATTACTCCTAAAAGTGTGGTTTTAGACAAAAATCACCTTTTTCCTTTCAGAAGGTACGATGCTTTCAGATAAAAAAGGGCACGTAGCTGAAGAGTTTCGAAAATCGAGGGCTCGCTGTAGTTGCTCCTACAAAAAGAAATGTAGCCTATTTGAAACTCAGTTTAGAATGACAAAAGTCCAGCGCCCTAGCTCCCTCCACGTTCTAGCAGCTCCAGCCACCGCTCAGTATTAAAATGAACACTTTAGCCTGGCAGTGGTGGCCCACGCCTTTAGTTCCAGCACTTGGGAGGCAGAGACAGGTGGATCTCTGTGAGTTCGAGGCCAGCCTGGATAGCAGAGTGAGTTCCAGAACAACCAGGGGTACACAGAGAAACTGTGTCTCGAAAGTAATAGACAGACAGACAGACAGACAGACAGACAGACAGAGACAAAAGTGTATTTTTGTGATATTACTTACTCGGTAGTTGCTAATAACAAAGTGTGTCCGTTGGCGAATTCTCTCTGGTTGTTCTAAAGGATGTGTTGAGGGAGGAGGTGCCTTTTCAAAGAGAAATTCAGAGCCGCAAGGAGAGAGCTGCAGTGTGGAACCATCAGCGTAGTTCACTTGGACCGAGTCATCCTCATAGAGTACCATTCGCACCGCGGCTGCCATTCCCACGCCTGGGTATGCCGCACTTCACAGCACGGACTGCAGGAAATGGGGACACAGCAGCACAGGCAGCTTCCTTAAGGGTCGGGAGTTCGGTCAAGCTCAACAGGCATATTTCCTAAGAATACAGGGCAACACACACACAGGGCCCTGTGGATCCTCTTACCTCTGGGATCTAAAATAAACTTCCTTAACAAACTGCCTGAGTAACCCATAGGACTTGACTCAAACACAGTCAAAACATAAGCTGGAAGGCACAGACAAACGTTTTGTGGTTTACTGTTCCTCAAGTTTAATTTTGTATCTGATATGCTCAGCCTCTCGTTGCAGATGAACCATTAATACCTTGATAAGAAAAATATAGCAATTTGGGCAGGCATGGTGGTTCCGCACGGGCAGATGCTTGCTATGCAGGCCTGATGAACTGAATTGTGTCCCTGGGATTCACCGTGGAAAAGAGAACAAAGCTGTAGCAAGCCTGCACTCATATATCATACATACACACATACAATAATAATAATAAATAAAAATAAAATAAATAAAAAACATAGCACATCAATGTTAATACACGCAAAACACAGGTATGGAAAGCATAGTAAAAGCAGTTGTTTTGGGGGTTAAGAAACTGAAAGTGAGAATAAATTGAAGAGACTGGATTAACTACTTCCTTAGTGCTGGACTGGGGAGCGATGTATTCTGGCATTTGTATTCTTTCATGGTCTTTTCCCTTAAGCTTAACAGTTTCAAATACTCCACTATTTGCCAGGCAGAGATGCCTAGGGATGTCTGTAAAATGAGCAAGTTACAGGACTGTTGTAGGTTTAAGTGAGAAGATACCCTTGGCAGTGCCGGGCATTATGAAAGCCACCTGGTAAGGTCCCAGTCAATCAAACACAATCCTTCTGTATTATCCTCTCCTGCCAGTCAGTCTCATCCGTCCAAAGCAACAGGGAAACACTGTTCCCCAACTTCATGTCAATTTCCTATCGCTAAAGCACAGTAAACCCCTCCTTGCTAACACCTCTTACTAATCTTCATCCTACTACGGCCTGGCTTTCTCCTCTGAGACTCCAGTGGCATCCATTCACAACGGCCATCAATCTCTTTGTGCACGCAATGTCTTCAGACCTCATCCTATTAGACTTAGTCAGTCTGTGACAAAGTTGTACATCATCCTCTCTTCCAAAGTCTCCCCCCTCATCCTCCTCCAACCCCCCCCACTTTGGTTTCTTCTCTACTGCCACCTCTGTCATTACTTTAATCATTCTTATTCACTGCTTAAGTCAAAGATTCTCCAAGACCTTAACTTAATAAAGATGGTTACTTTCGTCCTCACCTTTTTTGGTTCTTAAATATGCAAATGAGGTACCCACAATTCAGGCTACTGGTAACAGCATAGACTTCTACGTCTTTGTTCCATAGAGAAATGGAATCTGATTAAACTACAACAAAAGCACTCCCGCCAAAAGCAGACTTCTGCAGCATCCCCTAAATCCATTCTTTAGCTGGAAGCCATCAACCCTAGCCATTCACACATAGAATGAGATCAATAATCCTACACTACAGCCTGCAGAAACCACACAGGCTAGCCCACCACTCTCTCCAAATGTCAGTTCCTAATTCCCTAGTTCAGATCACTTGAATCATACTGGCTTTGTAAAAACTGTTCTTGAAAGAAGGTGTTTTCCATCTCAGAATCTTTGCACTGTTCTCTCTGTCTAGCTTGTCATCTCCTTGGCTTATCACACCACAAACTCTTTGTCAGAACTCACATCTCAACACAAGCACTGCTTGCACAAAGGCTCGACTTTATCACCTAAGTCAAACTACTCCATAATTCTTAGCCTAGCGTATCCTTTGTCCTCATAGACATTATCAATATCAATAACTCCCACCAGGATAGGAACGCAGACAAAATGGACCTCTCCTGTCTTATTTACAAATGTATCACTGGGACCTAAAATAGAATTAGACGAAGAAAGCTGTTAGGCAAATATACTTTCATCAAATATAAAAACAATAAATGTTTAATTTCTTCCCCTTGAGTTTACAATGTGTTAATGACACCTGTCATCATGATGTTTTCTTCCTGTAACTTTCTACTGATTTTTCAATCTCGCTTGAATTTGGCCCTTTACCTCTCTTTCTCCCATTTCTTCTCTCTTCAGTGCATCTCTATATTGCTGTCACAGGTATCTTCCCACAAGTAAGACCACAGTAACTGCTTTACGTCACTTGTTTACGTCCTTGCAATGTCAACAAGCAAATATCACGATAACAGAGGGCGAGATGTATGCGCACACATGCATAGCTCTACCTGGTATTTTAAGAGCAAATTGGTGCTTTGCATTGTTTTAATTCATGTTTACACGCTAACCATTCAATACATTAGGTCTGGGGGATAACGAACTGAAAAACCTCATCTGTTCTGCATGTTGAAGGCTCGTTTTTCAAAACAAACTGTATAGTTACCCGGGGCGGGAAAACACCCTCATCAAGACCACCGTCAAACTTCTGACACTTACAGGCCGTCGCGGGCTGCGAAATTGTTTTCCACCTCGAAAGGAGGGCAACCACGGCCTCTGACCGACCTCTATTCTGCTCAAGTGGCAGGAACTGTGCTGTTGGCGACTGCTTCTCCACGGATCCCTCAGTAATATATTAACTACCAAGATATTTCTTGATGAAGAAAAATAATCACATCTACGGAAAAACATGGACACAAGAAGTGTTTCGATTGAAACACCAGTTCAGTCCTCTGGGGCAGCATCGGCGACCGGAGGACCAAAACAAAACAAACAAAACACAAAGCCAGGCAGCAGTTTGAACCTCCCGCACCGAGGGAAAGGAGCCGTCTCCGGAAAAGTGAAGCCGGAAGTCCCGCCTCTTCCATTACAAAGCGCAGTACCGGAAAAAGACGAGTTTTTTCGGGCGGTCTCCACCTATTGGGTGTTCAGTCTCCGTGCGGAAGTGCTGAGATTCTGTCGCAATTAGGATTGTAGACCAGCCCTCTGCCCTACCAGGCAACACTAACACAAGGATAGGTGTTAGCGGAGTTTTAAAATTCTTTAAAAGTAATCGAAGACAGAAAACGTCTTCTAATTCTTAATTTATTGCCGTTAGACATGCCTACCAAGTCAGCAATGTACTCTGCGGATTAACCCAATTCATTGGCGGGTCAGGATGGGGCTTGGAAAATGACTGGAAAGACGAAATAATCGTTCGATTAGTTGTTGGTGTTCCTAAGCTAAAAATATAGCGATCAATGAGAGAATATAGTCTGAGAAAATATTTCCACTAAAATCTGAAGGTTAGAGTTTTGGGGTTTTTGTTTTTGAAACAGGGTCTGTGTAAACCTAGCTGTCCTGGAGCTCTGTAGACCAGGCTGGCGTCAAACTCTGAGATCTACCTGCCTCTACCTCCCTAGTGCTGGGATTAAAGACGTGTTCCACCACCTTCCTGGCTTTGCCAGGCTCAGAGCCCAACAGTAAGCCTCTTCTAATTTACTGCCAACAGAAATAATATGGCGTCCAGAATATAGACAGTGTCCACAAGACACTCTTGGTAGTCAAGCAGACCTCCTTGTGCTGCCATATTGCTCTCAGTATGACCATACGCTCAGAGTAAGGGTGGACAGATCTCTCCACAAGGACATTATCCATATGACCATACCTCCAGATCTGGAGTTTTAAATAGGTACTTGCTAAGTACAAGCAAAGGTCAAGGCTCTGTGTTACAACTCCAAGCTGTCCAAGGGAAGGATGATTTCTCTTTAAAGGGCATGATCAGGGAGGAAAGAGGCCTGAGGTTAATAGGGCCAGGTCATTATGGAGCCAGACTTGAAGAAACTTTCTGATTCTAAATTTAAAAGTCTCCAGGCAACTTTTTCTTTTAAAAAAGCTTTATTAGGAATACTTGTTTAGTACAAAAACTTTAAGCAAAGCTAGCAGCATCGAGAGATTGGGAAAACATATCTAACTCTTGAATTAACCATCATTCGAAAAAATACTGATATACAAACTGATCTCAATCTTAAGACATCTTTGGACAGATAACAGTCTTATTTCTTAATGACGTGTGACAGTACACACTATACATTGCATAGTTGTTTTCTATCTCCACCCTTTCCTCTCTAATGTTCGGGAACACAAATAAATTTCAGAGACATGGGATTTCATGTGTTGAAAGGTTACTGGAACTGCTGAATGGGTTGTGGGCAGCAAGGATAAACAAATAACTAGAGAACTCCTAGAATGTAGGTTCTCAGCGCTAAGAAGACAATAGCTCCAGCAGGAGATTTAATTATATTCTTGGGAATTACTGGAGTTCATTTGATGAAAATTTAAGATTTGATTGGAATTAGGAGATGCCCACCCGGAGATCAATGGCCATTATATGTTAACTTAAGATTTAAAAGAATGACCAAAGAAATGTGACATTAGAACATTAAGGGGGTCTGGGGAGATGGCTAAGAACACTGACTACTCTTCCGGAGAACCTGAATTCAATTTCCAGCACTCACACAGCAGCTCAAAACCTTCTGTTACTCCAGTTCCAGGGGGGACACTCTAATCTGGCCTGAGTACCAGGCACACATTGGTGCAGACACACATATAGGCAAAATGCCCACACATACAAAATAAAACAATTAAAAAAAAAAAAACTTAGGTAAAGTAGGAGATGCCCAGAAAAGTGTTTGCAGAAGAATATAAAGAGAAAGCAAATTATTCTTAGATGACTAGATGCTTTTAAAATGTTGGTGTCAGTATAAAGAAGGCAAGCTGATAACAGATTTATTAGCTTTAGTGAGGCAGGGGCCAGGAACGCTTTAGTGAGACTGCATATAGTGGGAAAGAAAACAATGACTTTGGTGCGCACTGTGCCTGATTTGGCTTCTCGTCATGTCTTCTTACAAGACTTTCAGAATCAAGCGATTACTGGCCAAGAAACAAAAGCAAAATCCTCCAATTCCTCAGTAGGTCTGGATGAAAACTGGTAACAAAATCAGGTACAATTCTAAGAGAAGACACTGGAGGAGAACGAAGCTGGGTCTGTAAGGATTTACACAGTGACAAGACTGAGGGTTTATACTGAACTATGGTCATCGGTCAGCCCTACCAGATGGATTTCAACATTTTTAACCTGGAGACTTGCTTGTGTCTAAATTAGGGTGTCTGTCCAGTAATAAAATTTAGAACCTTTAAAAAAAAAAAGAAAACAATGACTTTGAAGACCAATTAGAGCCAAGGAAATGGATAAATACGGGCTACTTGAGATGGCTGACTATAGGACTCTGGCACAAAGAAAATTAGAAAGCTAGATTTTTATTTTTATTTGGTAAGAATGGCATGGGAAAACAGCTCGTGGAGAAAAAAGGAGCCAGATTAGACAAACAACAAAAAGAGACTCCAGCAAGCCTTAAAGAATAGAATTCATGAAAGAGGAGGCAGGAAAATCTACTCGGATACTTCCTGTAGAGAAGATAAAGTCAATAGACAGATACGTTTGTGTACATTTGACTTCTAATGTTTTTCCCCTAAAACAAATGAGGTAATGAAAAGATTAAAGGAGGTAAGAACCAATTAAAAATGGACAGAGGGCCGGGCAGTGGTGGCGCTCGCCTTTAATCCCAGCACTGGGGAGGCAGAGGCAGGCGGATTTCCAAGTTCAAGCCCAGCCTGGTCTACAGAGTGAGTTCCAGGACAGCCAGGGTTACACAGAGAAACCCTGTCTCAAAAAAAAAAAAAAAAAAAAACACCCAAAAAAGCAAAAAACAAAAAACAAAAATAACCTTCCCCCAAAATGGACAGAGGGAGCACAATGATCACTAGCAGTACAGACAGCCTAAGTGGCAGCGGGGATTCTGAATTTACAATAGCACACATCTACTAGAAGCAAACCTAAGACTTCTGGCTGCACAGATGCAGCTGTGCTGCATTCACAGGGTTCAGTTTTGCTAAACCAACACAACAGGGCAGCAGCATACACAAGCTTAAATTATTTCCATCTGCTAAAGTCTAGTCAAAGACCACCAGGCTCAAGCCTGTTAGCTGGCAAGAGAGGAAGGGTATCCCCCACAAGGGGGGGATCTTTACTAAACTTAGAGTTTACTTAAACTTTGAGTGGCATCTTTACTGAACTTTGAGTTCCTGATGGAAGACTCTGGGGATGTCCTAACGGAAGGGGGAACAGTTCTGGGGAGATGCTGTTTCTGAAGCTGTATAAGCAGCAGAGTTTGACCCAGTTTAATTGATGAACAAAAGCAATGCCTGGGCAGAGCTGCTGGTAACAAGTCAATGGTTCCACAAGGTGAGTACCACAATGGCGTTTTAGAGCTGCTCTAAGACTTTGGATTAAAAACATGTTCTGTTAACTTTGCAGCTAGCTCTATGTGTGTCTGCCCTCAGGACCTGATAGGAAATGGACTTTTGTGTGAGCTGACTTTCAGCCATCAACAGGATTTTACCTATCAAATACCCTCCTCTCATTAAATGACAAAATCTTCTTTTTAATACGGGAAAAAAAAAAAACCCTACACTCATCTGTCCTCCTTGAAGGTAAGATTTAGTGGAATACTTACAGAATTACAGAAATTCTGTCTGATTTTAAATTCTAGCAACTCTTGTAGATAAACTCTATGGTCCTCCCAAAGTATACATTCTCCATCACTGTGACAAACCCAGCCTACTAAGATATTGTATGTTTTTGCCTACTAGCTAAGACTCAGTTGGAGTTGATGACCTGATTGCTTGATTAAGATCAATATTTGTTTTGTTGTTACAACTCAAGGCTGACAGTGACTGGCAGCAGGGCCGGGCACATGCTCATTGCACTGTTACTATTTCTGTAAGACATTCATATTTGGGCCTGGTGAAGGCATGCATTCTACAAGACAATGTGACACAGGACACACTCATTTAACATAATTACAAATTTACACCTTATGTATACATTCCTTAATGGCCACCTATCTGATATAGATTTAGTGACTCATTTAGAACCCAGAAAGTAAGTACTGCAGCACAGCTTCTGAGTGCAGTTTCTTCCTGTTCTGGTAAGCCCACTCTCAGAATCAGCCAAAATGCTGTGAGAGGGCCGATAGAAAAGCCGCCATCTGTAAAATGTCAACACTCTAGTCAACAGTTCGGGTCTAGGCGTAGCTGGGTCCTCTCACAGCCATTGTGTGAAGACTGCTCCTATGATGACTGTCCCCAGCTGCTCAAGCTATCACTAGCCCACTGTTTTTCCTACTAAGGTGGTTTTTAAGTCTAGTGCTAGGGATCCAACTTAGGCCTTCTGCATGCTAAGCAGATGAACTGCCACCAGACGACCAATGTATGTAGATTCTGTTGATAGCTACTTTTGAGTACAGTAATTAGTGACAATGAGGTGAGTGGTAAGATACTGGATGCTTATACAACTGACCAGACGTCTAAAATAGATGTAGCCCAGTACGTCTGTCATCTGTTCTAATGTGCTGTAACCCTCACGTTCCGAGACTGCAGGCTGTGCTGGTAGCCATCAAGTTATAGCACTCATTTAGAAAACGCAATCTTATGACGAATGCCAAACATACAGTTACTTTTAACATGGACTCTAAAAACTACTGTTATTTATTTTCTAGGTTCATTTATGTTTCTGAATTCAATTATTTTATTGGTATTGTAATTTCTCTAACTTTTAAACCTTTATTTCATGTAAGCAAGCTTAACAAAAAATTCTTTAAGATATCGTTTTAAAAAGTTAGAAGAAACAAACTAAGTTTTATTTTCAAATTCTAATTTTAATACAGACTGAACAAACAAACAAGCAGAAGTGGGAAAACTAAGTGTATAAGCAGACACAGATGTACCAAATGTAAAACAATGAGTTATTAACACAACTATTTACATGCGTATTTACAAGCAACCCTTTTATATATGTTTATTTTTAGTTAGTTGGAAAAAGATTTGACATTAGATAAAAACATTAAATAGGGCTGAGGTGGTACATTATAGTAAAAGTATTAGAAAAGTGATCCTCACAGTATATCAATTATAAAGCAGATGAAGACTTGAATGATAAATACCTAGTCAAATTCTCTAGTAAAAAGTTGATGCAACCCATGCAATGAAATCAAAATGAGTAAGCCATATAAAGAAAGCAGAGTAATACTGTAGAATGGCGGTAATGAAGTTAGTCAGGAGAAGCAAACAAAAAGCAAATCACTCTTGAATTGGAATAAATCCTCAGTGAAGAGTCTTGGTTCCTTAGCTGGTGTTCTAAGCCCCACTCACCCCACATTAATGACATTTAAAAGCCCTTTGTATCAAATAGCATCTACATATGTAAATAGGTTGTTTATATACTCCAAGACTTTGGTGCTAAAGATTTTCATGATTGTGATTAGTACTTGAAACTCAATATATAGAGAGTCAAATGCTAAACTAAAATAAAAGCTGTAATAATCATATCTAAAAAAGAATGCTACATTTTTTGCAGTAATATGTACTTCCAGGCTAAGACTTTTTAACCTCAAGAAAAAGTTGAACAATAAGCGTCTAACCAGCTAGCAAAATTTTCAACATTTCATTTATTTCAAAATCGATTTTATTGCAGCCAAAACAGTGAATTAACTGTACATAATAAAACTATTATATATATATACACATTTTAAGTTACAGGGAATAAAGTTTATTTTGGCAGGTAGTGTTAAACAAAATTAAAAGTTGCATACATTAGTAACAGAACTCAACATCCTTAATTTGGTATAAGTCTGACACAGTTCCTTGCTTTCCTGTGTTCGGCTAAATCAGCATACCTAAACTTTAAAAAAAAAAAACTGATATCCTCAAACTTTACTGTTTTCGCTTGCGCTCTGATTCCAAACAAAACTTTTCATAAGCTTCTTCAATCTCTGGGTCCATCTCATCATCGATATCATCCAAATATCTATAAAAAAGAAGCCAAAAATGATTCATATACCTTGCTGTTTTTCAAAATCAAAAAATGTCTGGAGGTGTTAAATGCACTTTCCTAAACAGAATTTTGTTATATTTTTAGATATGGGCACTTAAAAGTTAATAAAAGGCTTGACATACATAAGTTCACATCTTATTAAGAGACACTTTAATTAGAATAATTTCAAATTTACCTATGACTTTTTTATTATTCCACTCAAAAAGTTTTATCCTTCCAGTGGCTATGTCTAATTAACATCAAAATCTATTTCTGACATGATTTCTGCAAGGCTATTTCTCACAAAGAAAGGTCACATTCCCACGTATTTGAAACCAGACTTGTGTAACAGAAAGCTACTTTTGAGACTGTATTATCCAGGTGGCCCTGTTCCCAAATTCCAGGATTTTAAAATGATACAAAGCATTGCAGCATAGTGGTACACTGTTGTAATCCCAGCACTCAGAGGTGTCTACGTGGAAGTCAGAGGTCAACTTTGTGAAATCAGTTTTCTATATCCACCTGACATGGGAGTTCCAGAAAGCAAACACAGGTCATCAGGCTTGGGAAGCACGTGTTTCTGCCAACTGAGCTATCTTCTGATCTCCAAATGCCATTTTTTAAATAATTTTTCTTCTAGCTTAGTTTATATTCAAAACTTGGGCACAAACCCTTCATTTAAAAACTGAGCAATAAGGGGCTGAGAGGGATGGTTCAGAGTAGAGCAGCTGCTATGAAGCACGGAGACCTGAGTTTAGCTCCCCAGCACCCAACTAAAAAGCTGAGTCTAACTCAGTGACTGTAACCCCAGATCTGGGGAGAAGAGACAGGCATATTCCTGCAGGTTAGCCAACCTAAGTGAAATCAGTTACCTCCTAGTTTAGTAAGAGAGCCTGACTCAACATAATGTGGACAGTGACTAACAGAGAGCTGACACCAGCCAATCACTCCCACATGACGTACACATGTACATTAAGAACACACACACAGACAGACACACAGACACACACACACACTAAAACTAACAGTAATGAAAGAGTACTTACGGGTCACCAGCCCCTGATAAATCTGTTCCATTTTCTTCATAATCTGGAAAAAAGTCCTCTCTTTCAAGTAACTCTTGATACTTTTCTTGGTAATCTATAAGACAACACAGAAAACAAAAGAGCAGACAATCTTATAAAATGGGCAGTTTTTAGCCCTATAAACTTAATGACTTTATAATAGTAAAAATTTAATAAATGCTTTCATGAAACCTATTTTCTTAATTGGCCTGCCTTTGTTTCACTGCATGCTCACAAACCCTAAAATATTTTTACATACTAGCCTTTTAAATGTTAAGTACATTCTACAGTTGGTTACTAAAGAGTAAACCTAAGGTCTCCCTTATGGCATATAATCTACGACTGAACAAACAACTCCCAAACTATCTCTTTTTAACTTGTTTGAGAGGGCTATATAGCTCTGGCTGTCCTGGAATTTCCTATATAGATCAAATGGGCCTCAAGTTCACAGAGACACTGCAGGCTTTGCCTTCCAATTGCTGGGATTAAAGGCATGTGCCACCACACCAGGTTCTTTTGCACTTTTTATCGTATTTTTATTTGTTTGTTTTTGGTGTTTTTCAGACAGTGTCTCTTTATGTGGCCTAGGCTGCCAGACTGTTGAGGAACTCACTATGCCAACTAGGCCAGCCTTAAACTCCTGGTTCAAGATTCTCCTGCTACTAATCTCCTAGCTACCCTCAAGTGCTCAATGCTGGGATTAAAGGTATTTGCCACTACTCCTGGCTTAATTTTTATCTTGAGTGAGGATCTTACTAAGTTGCCCAGGCCTGTCTTTTAAATCTCCTGACTCTACAGAGTAACTGCTAGGATTACTGGCTTGCACCACACAGACTAATCGCCGTTCTTGTTTTGAAAGGTTGTTACATCACTGGGTTATGGCCAGGTTTTTCCAAGACTGTCTTTATAAAACTCTAACTCAACATCAGGAGCTGGTGCCATTCCAATTTTGACAGATTAGAGAAAATTTAAGCATAACAATTTCCTGCCATAAATCCTTGAGATAAGATATAAGATATTCTTTTTAATGTATCAATGAAGGCCAACAAGGAACTCCAGATCATGCACATACATGACAGCTTAGAGGCTCAGAGGGCGCCAGTTTCAGCCGCCAAGGAGTCTGGCATTTAAACACAGAGCATTCAAGGCCCTGGGTCTGTGCAGAACAGAAAGACAGGACTCATATACCTATATCTCATCATTCCTAAACGTCTAAGGGTTGCCATCTTACAAGGAAGGACCTGGAGAAGCAACAAACAAACAAACAAACAGACAAACACCTCAGTGGCAAACAAAATTTTGTTTTATATTTGGGTTTGGAATGAGCTAGGCACTCTGGAGAAACTGTTTATTCAGAGTTTGTAACAACAGAATTGACTTTGAATTTCTACTTTCCATATAAAGCAGCCTCAAGACAAAAACCAAACACCAAAAAACCAAAAACCATCCAACCTTTTCCAAGTTAGTGACATACCTGCAGTGCCTGCCAAAAGCAAACACAAAACTATTTTGGGTAGAGGTCCTAAAACCAAAGGGACAACAAGTTTTTAATCAAGAAAACAAAAGGTCAAACCACCACTGCATTCATACTGAAGCAGGTAGTAAGCCAAATGGTTACGAAAACAAAATGTGTGGCGACAGCAAAAAAAAGACAAGCCGAGTAAATCAGTTCCCAACACACATCTGGGAAAAGACCAGTCTTTGTGCAATTCTCTTTCATTACTGTTGTATAATTCTGAAGTAATTTCTGAACAGAGGTTTAAGAAAAACAAAGACTATGTATAGAATCATGAGAGAAAGGATTTGAAACTTTGAAAAAAAATCAGCCTGAGAAAACAAAAGTGAATCTCTATAAAAGTATGAACAAATTGGACAAGATAGACACCAAAGAATCAAATGAAGGAGGATAACTCTGGAAAAATCCGAGAAGTAGGAAGCTTTTTTAAATTGTCCTGTGAGAGGTGGTCTTCCTATGTTGCCTAGACAGGTTTCAAACTCCTGGGTTCAGTCTTCTACCTCAACTTCCTGGTTTGGCCTTCATGCTGCTCAAACTGTATTGGCCAGTTTTAAGAGATTTGTCTTACCAGAAACAGTATGATTTACATAAGAAGAGTTAAGAATGGGTTATTGGTGAAGAAAGACAAATATACTAACAAAGAATCCACAAGAATGAATAGTATTCAGAATACTATAAGCAACTTATTATAATGAAGAGAGAAAAAAAGTTAATACCTGATGTTGAGACAATACAGTGGAAAAATATTTAATACCTACTCTATTCTTCATGTAAAAATTAGGTGGGTTAAAGGTTTAAGTAGGAAAAACAGCAAGTATGATTTTTTAGAAGATAATGAAAATGTAATTAAGTAAAAATCAGTAAAAACAAGGCTGATAAAACTCAAAGCATGTATATGAAAATATATCATATACGAAATGAAAAGATAGCCACATAGTACAAAGGGATGAACCCATACCTGACCAAGATCATCTTTTTCTAGACTTTGTAAGGAATCACACACAATAAGTAAGACAAATGACCCAACAGAAATAAGGGAAAAAGTCAATCAACAGACAATTTTCAAATGAAGACAAAACAAAACAAAGGTTTATACCTAGGAAGAAGTTCAGTATTAGAGTCATGAAAATAACTATATCCAATTTCATAGAATTTGACTGATAGAAGTTATGTCTAATAAGTGTTGCCAAGAATGAAAAACCAAAGTCCTCTACGGGTTGGAAAACTAACTGGAATGATCACGCTGAAAAGCTGTCCAGCAGCACCGCCCGACTTACTGAGGTTGACGATTCTCAGACCTGTAACTTAGTTCTACTTCCTCATCCTAAAGAGGATGCCAAAAGCATGCGATAGTCAATGCTTGTTACTTACAGGAAACAACTGGAAAAATCCCTATTGTAGCTGGCAGTAGATTGTACTACATCAGAACTCTCAGATTACAGTCCCACCTGTCACACTACTGCATTTTCTATAAATAACCCTTTACTGGAAGGTGTGCAGAGATTTAGATTTTAATTAACTCTGAATTGTAGATACTAATGTAATCTGTAAGTATTAACATTAAAATAAGCTGCTGACTATTCAGTCAACTAGAATCATCTTTGCCTTCTATCCTAATCATCTGAAAATTTAAGATGAAAACAAACACTAAGAAAAGTACAAAATAAAAATGTCCGCACTTAATGGAGGGGTGAAATCTTTGACAGGGAAAGTAACAAGGCCCTATAAACTAATTACTTAAACGGTCCCTAGTAATCAACAGAACAAATTGTAACCCTACAATTTTAGAATATATGAAACCCACCATGAAAACCCACCATGTACTGCCAAGGACTGGTTTTATGTAATTTACCACTTAAGAAAAATGGGAAAGTGACTGAGACAACATACCTGGGTCAGCTGCAGTGAAAGGAACACCATCAGAGGTATAAAATGTTGGTTCATTCTAGGATGAATCAAAATGATAATAGGTACTCATTTCAAAGTACATTAGAGTAATATAGCCCCTAACTTCCCAACAGCCCATACACTTCACTGGGCATACATATGGTTCTTAGATTTCCATTTGTCATGTCACTCTCTTGTAGTCGTAGGCCTCATTGTTGTGTTTGATCCATCCCTGGCTGGACTGTGACTTAATGTTGACTTAGTTTAGTTTTATTTTCTTAATATCCTGCCATTTTTAAAGAGTTCACAAGATTGGGGTTGAGTATTCCTCTGTAGCTGCTTTGTATTGGGTAGTGTCAGAAGGTACTCGGTACAGAACACCTGAGATACAGGAATTTGGTCATAATGCGGACTAAAGCCCAAAGCATTATCACTATTCCTTGACAATGGATGAATCTTGATTTAGTCTCTTTTTCACTAGAGGGTCTCTCTTTATTTATATGAACTGCTGGCTCCTATGGCAATAAAAAATTTAATGGGCACTGGATTATGAGAATAGCTTTATATATAATTCAAACAGTTTCCAAAACAGAATTTATCATGTGGTTTCAACAAGAAGGGGCCCCACAGGCTCATGTGCTTGAATACTTGGTTGCCAGTTGGTGGAACTGTTTGGGAAGGATTAAGAGGTATGGTCTTGTTGGAGGAGGTTATCACTAGGGGCAGGACGTGAGATTCCAAAAGACTCTCAAGCTATCATTCCCAATGGGCTCTGCCTTCTGCATGTGAATTGAGATATAAGCTCCCAGCTGTTCCTGCCTGTGTCTTTGCTCTATCATAGACTCTAACCCTCTGGAACTATAGGTCAAATTAAATGATTTTTTTAAAGTTGCCTTGGCCATAGTGTTTTATGACAGTTATAGAAAAGTAAACTAAAACAAAGCATTAAATGAAACTTAAAATGTGAACCCTGGCATACCATGAAATAGTTAGGGTCATTTTCAGGGGTCGCCTCTCTGTATGTTGACGTTGCATGGACCCGGCCCCAGTTACTCGATCGAAGTTCAACAAGCTTCAGGAGCATCTGTTTTACATCTCTACAGATAAAAAGGTTTTAAAAAATTAATATGCATCTACTACAAATACTGTCAGGCTCTATAATATTCCCAGTGACTTAAAATGCTCAATTTATTTAACATAGGTACCCAATGCTTTAAATTTCTAGACATTTTCTTTTTTTTTTTTTTTTTTTTTTTTTGGTTTTTCGAGACAGGGTTTCTCTGTGTAGCCCTGGCTGTCCTGGAACTCACTCTGTAGACCAGGCTGGCGTCGAACTCAGAAATCCGCCTGCCTCTGCCTCCCAAGTGCTGGGATTAAAGGCGTGCACCACCACCGCCCGGCTAGACATTTTCAATGACATAATTCACTGTATTATTTTTATTTAAAAAAAAACTTGAAGCTGGCCAGCCCTTGTGACACACTCCTTCAATCTCAGCAAGGTAATGTGTGTTTGAGGCCACTCTGGCCTACTTAGTAAGTTAAAGGAGAGCCAGAACTATATAGTAAGACCCTGTCTTAAAAAACAAAAAACAAAAAAGGCAAACAAAACAATACTTTTGAAATCCACTCCACTTTACCAACTATATGGTCATGAATTACACTGGATTACACTGGTCTGTTATATTACTTATGGTAGTGTCCACTGCATAAACACTGGGTCCATGTTTAAAATCTAAATAATTTTCTTTCTCAACAAATTCATCATATTTTACCACAAAAAAATCTTAAGTTTTCAGTTTTAATTATAGCTGAACAAAATTTACTAGAGTGAGAAACCATAGACAAAATACTGGATTGATTTATAAACCTTAATTACTCTCTGAAGTATACAGATTTAAATAAACATTAAGAAAATAATAGAAGATCTACTTGCTTCTTTTCCTACCTGCTGCAGTTTGCATCTAGGACAACATTTTCAATTCTCTGAATTATTTCTTCCATATCAGTTTTCCCCTTTTCCTTCCAAGTATCTTCTAAAACTGACCCTGTCAACTAAAAGCACAGATGTCAATAAAATCAGGAATACAGTAAAGGAGAAAATTTTAAAATATATTAGTAAAAGCTGGAACTTAAAAAAAAAAAAAGAATTGAATGGTTTGGTATTTCCAATTATTCTCTCCCTACTGACTATATTCAGGAACCTCTACATCACCTCTGCTTTTCTCTGACTAATTAGAAAATGAAAGTATTAGGCTTCACATCCATAATTATTATCCAATGTTTCCTATTAAGACTGGCCATTTAAGTCTGACTACCTCTTTTTAAAATATAATTAACAGTAGAGTGTGACCTAAAAGTTGTAAATTGAAACACACACCTCACCCCCCCCCCCAATCAACAGCTGACTGAGGTGGTACACACCTTTAATCCCAACACTTTGGAAGAAGAGGCAGATGGATCTCTGTGGGTTTGAAGGCTAGCTTGATATACAGAGCTATTTCAGGACAGCCAGATCTACATAGTGATAACTTCTCAACACACACACACACACACACACACACACTCACACACACACAGAGTAAATGTTTAAAAACTTAAGGATTAAAAACAGGCCATTCACAAAAACAATCAAATGGCTTATAAGCATGAAGGACTGCTTAATTTGATTATTGATTAGATGACTTCAAATTATAGTGAGGGTTTTTTTTATTATTATTATTCATTCAAGACAAACCCAACTGATCAGATTGCTCCCTGGAAGATAGAGAAAGGTGTACTAATTCATTACTAGAGAGAGTATACTGCAGCTCATCAAACTTTGATGTTAACTGTTGATATAAAACACCTATGCCCATCGACCCTTTGAATCTGTTCACAACTTTAAAAGGTATCTGTAAAGAGATAATGAAAGACTACTAGCAATGCTCTAATAGCCAAATGGAAAACAGCCCAGATTTTTATTTAAATAATGGATGAACAATGTATATAAATTCAATAGAATACTAAGAAGTTACTCAATATAGAGCTAAATCTCTCTGGAGGGATTAAGATATTTCATCTGGGAGCCAAAAAAATAAAAAAGCTGAAATAGATTAAGAACATTTTTGTAAAGGGAAGGGAGTTTACAACTGGGTTGGGGTGAAGGATTTCCATTTTTCCTCCTAATTTGAATCCTTATATACACACTATATTGCATTGTTTCTAACTCATTTGAAAGTCAAATGTAAGACAACAATTGTGTAACTTTAAAAACTTAATCTTGAATTTGTGTACTACACACACTTTCCTTCTTCTAAATTATGTATCAAATGGGTAATTACAATTAAAGAGTATAAGCTGGTAAGATGGCTCAGCTGGTAAAGTTGAATTCCTAGAATCTAAAAGGTACAAAGAAAAACCCTCAAGCTGCCTTCTGACTACACAATAAATGTTTAAAAGAAAAAAAAAATTAAAGAAAAATAAAATAAAAACCAACCTTTAGCAATTTTACTGCACAAATTAAGTTGTCATCCATAGGATTAGAGAACAGAGCATTCAGCAGTTCCCGAAGACCAACCTGAAGAATATCTGCTCTTGTAACCTGTCCATTCGTTCCTTTAATCTTTAAGAGAAAAAAACAATTAAAGCCACAATACTAAAATACTAAAATGTGATATAGACAAATAAAAATAGCCTACGAAAGGTTGCAAAAATAAGTATTTGGGTTAAATATAAAAATCACAGGAATGTACTGTATTAACTTCATCAAATTAATTACAACTGTTCTCTACATAATTAAGACCTCTAATAAAACTGCAAATTACAGGTAAAATTTAAATTTTTGCTGGGCAATGGTGGCCCATGCCTTTAATCCCAGCACTTGGGAGGCAGAGGCAGGCTGATTTCTGAGTTCGAGGCCAGCCTGGTCTACAGAGTGAGCTCCGGGACAGCCAGGACTACACAGAGAAACCTGTCTCAAAACCCTCCCCACCAAAAAATTTAATTTTTACTCATCACACATAAAACATAAAAATATAAGTCTACTTCAATACTGCTGCTTCATCTAACATGCTGTAATTTAGGCTACCATTTAAATACTATTTAAGCTTTTTCAAATGTGTTTGGCTGTTTTGCCTAAAGGATTTCTGTGCATAATGTACATGCCTCCTGCTCATGGAAGCCAGGAGGGAGTTGGATCCTACAGAACTGGACAGACAGACATTTGTGAGCCACCAACTGGGTGCTGGGAATCAAACCCTGGTCCAATGGAAAAGCAGCCAATGCTCTGAACCACTACGCTATTTTTCCAGCCCCAAAGTACCACATTTTAATAACAAAGTATTCTATTTTGCTTTATATACAAGTTAAAAATACCCCCCTTTTTATACTAGACTATTTCGCCTGCTAGAGAAAGATATGTGTAGGACCAATGCTTTGCCTTCATACTCCCCAGAGAACTAGCAGAATTATTTTCACATTGGAGTGGCTTTTTTCTTTTTGTTTAAGACGAGGTTTCTCTGTATACCCCTGGGTGTCCTAGAACTCACTCTGTAGACCAGGCTGGCCTGGAACTCATAGAGATCCACCTGCCTCTGCCTCTTGAGTGCTGGGATTAAATGTGTGCACCACTACCACCCAGCTCTGAGTGGTATTCTTTTCTCTTTTTTCCTATTTATTTTACATCCAATTGCAACCTCCCTCCTCCCCCATGCCAGGGGTACCAACCCACCCATTTGGCACATTAGGTCCCAGGAATAGGCACACCTCCAAGTGGCATTTTAACATGACTTCATAAAACAAAGAAAGATTTATTTTTATTTGCTGTGCATGGGTTTTTGCCTACATGCATGTATGTGCATTGTGTGTGGTGCCCAGAGGCCTGAAAAGAGTATTCAATTCCCTGGAACTAGAGATGCAGACAGTTGTGAGCCATCTGCATAGTGGCTCTGAGTCTTCCAACAGAGTAGTACCTATCTTTACAGCTCCCTTAACGTGACTTAATTTAAGGCACATTTAAACTGGTGTTCTTATTTATCTTACAAACAAATGAAACTGAAAAAGGAACACACTAAGACTTCTAAAAAGTTATTCTCTTCTGGTTAGAACAGCCCAGCATGGAAGCTGTTTGTGGGGCCCAGGCTGTCACTCCAGCACTTGGGAGGCTACAGGAGGAGGAATTCGACAAGGGTGATGCCAGCCTAGCTGACAAGTTAGCTTCCTGAGCACATAAGGGCTTTTAAAAGTTCAGTTATTATTTTGTAACATCCTGCTCACGGGCAGAGAAAATGTTATCAGTGTTCCACTCAAATACAATTTAAGTATGAAAAGATTTGCTTTCTCTCCTATTTCTCTCCCTTCACTTTTGTTTAACTTTGACAGGGTCTCACTATGTAACCTAGGCTAGCCTAAAACTCAAGATTCCTCCTAAGTGCCAGGATCGAAAGCAGTTATCACCTGGTATCATTGCATTAGTTTTTCGCCATTTTTGATGTTGCAAAGTTAACATGAACAAAATTCCTTCCTGGAAGCATTTTATGTGTTCGAGCCTTAAGTTCTAATAAGAAATGCTCTCACCTCCAGGTTAAGATATAGTTCTCCCAGAAACAGAACAAATGCATGAAATCGTTTTCGAGTTGCTTCGTCCCCTTTTGCAGCTTGGTCTTTAGCTTCGTACTCCGTCCGGCACCTAATGAAGACATTATCTTTTATTACCTCACGTTGTTTTGTCTCTTCAACAGTGAACAAGCTGGTGCATGTCAATCTGTTTACCCACAGCAATAAAGGCAATGACTCCCCTGACCTCTCCAAAGGCTGCAGTTTTAAGAAGTACAATGACACGATTGGATTTTTGCAATAATAATAAAGATTTCACAAGGTTCAGAACATTCTAGTACTAAAAAAGGAAGAAAAAAATATGTCTAATAGGTCTTTTTACTAAGGAAGAACTGAAGTGTTCCAATTTTTTTTTTTTTAAATAAGAAAGTATGTGTATATCTAGTTCAGCTGAAGGGTGAAAATGGAATTCTTAAGGTTTTTCTTTCTTTCTTTTTTGGTTACATGAAGAGTCTGAATCTGGGCCTTGGGTGCATGAGGCAAGGCAACAATAAGCTGTCTCCCCACCCCTTTTTAATATATTTTTTTAAGATAGGTTTTTTGCTAAGTTGTCCAGGTTGGCCTTGAACTTAGCATGCCACTTACAAGAGCCCTCAACTGACAACCTTCCTGCTCCACCTTCCCAGGACCTGGGATTAGATTTTGCACTACCACATCCAACTAAATTTCTCTTATACTTCCCATTATATATATCAGGTTATACTGAGGGTAAAAATAACTAACTAAATAAACCAACAGACTCTCACCAGTAGAAACCACAAGTCCAAAGCAATTAATTTGTCTCTATTTCCAACAGAGACTGAAGGAGTCAAATAACTGATTGTCTCTTACTCCCCTCACTGGGTCCACGTGCCTCATCTAGTGATGAGCAGAAACCCTGGAGTTTTATTCACTCACAGTTCCAAAGCATCTAAACTAATACCAATCCACCTACCACAGAGTCTAGAGGGAACTATAGTGTTGGCTACTATTACTAAAATGGATGTTTTTAAAAGATTTTCATTTTGGCGTTTTTTTTTTTTTTTTCTTTTTAAATTGGTGAAGTAGTAAGAAATGTCTGCAGAAGTATTTTGTTTTATAAAACTGATGTTACTAATTCTCTTTTTAGAAAGGACAAAGGAGGAGTCTGGAAAGACGGAGCAGTTAAGAGCTTTTGTAGACTGAATATTTTCCAAATAGCCAGCTTATGATAGTTCCTTTTTAAAAATTTCTTCCTTATCTTTTTTTAGATAATGAAATCCTCTATTTCCCAAACACTTACTGGGCAGTGTGAAAGGACAAGAAACTTACAATTCTAATTATCACAAGCTATAGCCTAATGAACACTGTCTTTTTGAGTCAAATGCAGTAAGAGCTGTTACCTTCTCAAATATATTAAAGGAATTTCTCATCAGAAGACACACATAGAAAGGACTAACATAAAAGGGCTATGTAAATCAATGGCAATTCAACTATCTTAAACTTTTTTCTATTCTTTCCTATTTTGTAGTTAAATTTTGGTAAAACAGATATTTTTTCTTTTATAAATTTCTAAGACCATGAGCTATTAAGATGCATCCTTACTCCCACAAATGGAGGATGTCCCAGGTCAAACACCCTAAGTCTCTAAAAGCTAACTGTTTTCAATAAGAACCTGTGGTTATTTCACAAAGGTGAAAAAACAAAGACCAGATTTTTCCCAGTACCACTGTAACTTTACTTTTCCCTTTTCAAACTACTAAGGCACATTCTTTTAAGGGCAGCCTTGTGCTCTGTTTCCCATTCCTATTATCAGCACTTTTAAAATCAGTGTCTTTGATAGTATTACAGTACTGTAGGAGTTCACAACTGGAAAGAAAACAAAAACAGTGAGAAATGTACTGAGGTGGCCTTTCTGGCATCATACCCTGCTTCTAATTCCACATTCTCTGTCCAGATACCATAGTTTGTACTTAATTACAGTAGTTTTTAAAAATACATGTAACTTTGCCATTTTTATTTTTCCAAACTGTATTTATCAAGAGCTATTTTAAATTTTTTCTTAAAAATTTACTATTTCTATGAATATGGGTGGTTTTGCCTGCATGTGTGTGTACCATGCACATGCACTGCTCACAGAAGAAGAGTGCCAGAAGAGTTACAGATGGCTGTGAGCTGCATGTGGTGCTGGGAATCAAACCCAGGTCCTCAGAGGAGCAGCCAGACACTCTCGTCACTGCTCAGCCAGATCTCCAGCCCCACTAGGCTTTCCTTACTCAGTCCTAGAGATCTCCTTTACTAATGCATAAAATTTCTCATTTTACTTTATATAAATTTTGACTTCCCCAAATGTAATTTATATTTAACTAATTTTCTAAATCTAAGTTTGTGGTCTATGGGTACAAAGTCTTGCTTAAAATAGTTTTGACAACCCAAGATTTGTTTACTTGTTAAGTACTTCCCCTAGCTGTCTTATTCTAGTCTGATATACTAATCTGGCATAGGACAAGAACTTATCTCTCCTTTTTCTATTTCTATAAATGACTATTGAGCTGCTAGCACAATTCATCTTTTAGAAGTGTATTTGAAATACCACCTTTATCAATGCTTTAACTTTTACACTTTTAAAAAATAAAATATAATTACATCATTTATTTCTCCCCTTTTCTCTCCTCCCATGAACTCTTTCCTCCTTCAAATACATGGTCTCTAGCCTCTTATTTTTAACTGTTGTTACCTCTGTGTGTGTGTGTGTGTGTGTGTGTGTGTGTGTGTGTGTGTGTGCATGTGTATTCTGCTCAGTCCATACAATGTTATTTGTATGCATATGGTATCAGGGCTGATCACTTGGTATTAACTAGATAACCAATGGGCTCTTCCCTAGGTGTGCAAATAGTTTTATGTCAACTTGACACATGCTAGAGTTACTTGAAAGGAGGGAACTACAATTGAGGAAATGTCTCCATAAGATCCAGCTGTAGAGCATTTTTTTAACTAGTCATTGATATGGGAGGGCTCAGCCCATTGTGGGTGGTGCCATCCCTGAGGGAGGTAGGGATCTCTGGCGTTCCATAAGCTTGCTGGGCAAGTCTACCTCCAGGTTTCTGCCCTATTTTGAGTTCCTGTAGTCTGACTTCCTTTGATGCTGAAAATTTATGTGAAAGCATAAGCCAAATAAACCCTTTCCTCCTCAAGTTGCTTTAGCCATGGTGTTTCATCACAGTAACAGAAGCCCTAACTAAGACAACAGAGATGATTATTTTTTCCTACTCAAGAATTCCTTAGTTGTCTGCAGTTCTTTGTCTAGGGTTGGGAACCTGTGAGGTTTCCTTTTCCATGTAAGCTAGGTTCTATCTTTAGAATTCTTATTCAGAAATATTTTATAACCCTTGTTATTATTACTGTTATTGTTGTTGTTATTATTTTGGCATGTTGTATGTCTGTGCACACATGCAGGCATGTCCAGTAGAAACTGAACTCAGGACTTCGCACTCTAGTCCTGAACTACAGCTCTAGCCTTCCATTAGATATTTAAAGAATTAGGCAACAGGTGATAATAAACTTTTTTTAGAAAAAGATTTATTTATTTAATGTATGTGAGTGCACTGTTGCTCTCTTCAAACACACCAGAAGAGGGTATTGGACCCCATTACAGATGGTCATGAGCTACCATGTGGTTGCTGGGAATTGAATTCAGGACCTCTGGAAGAGCAGTCAGTGTTCTTAACCACTGCGCCATCTCTCTAAGCCCTGATAATAAACTTATTAAACATGAAAATAATCTTATTGCTAAGGATCACTCAAAATGATAATTTTTTTTTTTAAGTTTTATTTTATTTTTTTGAGGAAGGAGATTTCACTCTGCAGCCTAGGCTGGAGTGCAATTTAGTCTGTATCTCAGGCTAGCCTTGAAGTTAAAGCAATCCTGGCTCAGGTATGAACTACCACACACACTTTTAAGAAAATTAGTTTTCTCTTGTACTTCCAAATCAATGCCACCTCTTAAATCTGTAATAAATACCAACACTGTTTGTGTAATTCAAGCACTAATTCTACACTGTAACAAGGTGTACAGCAAAGAAGATTCCACAAGAACTGAGAACTATTTAGACCAGATAATTAAAATTTTAGAGTTCTTAAAGCTATTATACAGCAATTAGAAAGACAAGACCAAGTGACAGATGGAACATAATGAGAAGTGTAGACTTAAAGCCCAAGTTTAATAATGCAGTGTGACGCAAGTAGGAGTTCAAATCAATCAAGAAAAAACAAATTACTCATTTTTATCTAACTTAAATTCTCAAACCAAAATTATGGAAGTACCTAAGAGCACATCAGTAATCATTTTTATGATTCTGGGAAATGCATTCCTAAATCCAAAACCATAGGAAAAACTAACATATTTGACTGTAAGGTTTAAATAGTTTAGAAATGAGTCTGGTTTGCCTACATCCCCTAGAACTCTCTATATTATAAGGTCTTGAGAAAACATCAATGGTCAAATTCTATTATGTGTAATTTATGTTCACACTGACCTTTGAAGTAGCAATTGGCGGAAGTTGCCACTCTGTGGGCTAATTGTCAGATGATGGGACAGGTAATTACACAGGCGAGCTCCCATGTAAGAGAAATTTGGGATAGACGTAGCCTTTTAAAAAGAAAAATTTTGTATGACACAAATACATTATCATCAACTCAAACACTTAGCAATATTTTATGGAGGAAACCATTTTGGCTACCAAAATTAACTATATAGTTAAAAAAAAAATAAGGGTTGTTAGGCATAAGGAAATTAATTCTCCCATGTAGCCTTATACTAAGAATCACAGTACAAAGAAAGATGTTTAAGGCAACTTCTCCGATTCCTCATTTACCTGAGGTCCCTGAGGTTACCAGAAAACAATTAGAAAATGTCTTGATATTAACCCATTTTTGCTGAAAATACAGACATGTAGACAGCTGCTTGGTAACAATTATGAAAGATGAGAAAGAGAAACCAAACTATTGATCAGTGTTGCTCTTCAGGAAAAGAACACACACTTTGGGACCTACCAAGTCCACAAGACACCCAAGTTTTCTGGTTTGTGACACTGGCCACTACTAAAAATTCCCTAAGCTTCAGTATGACACACAAAAGTGATTAACAGCACCTGACATGACATCTCAAAACACTTGGAATAAAAAGAAAATCAAAACTACTAAGCCACTAAAAAGAGAATGAAAAAAACCAAAAACCCAGAATATACTACATCTGGAAGTTGAAAGCAGCACCTAAGAAATCTGACTTCAGTTGCAGATTTTAGAGATCAGCAGATGACACAGCTCACCCCCTCATGGGAGACAGGAAAACACAGTGGAATGTTAAGAAGCCTGACTAAGGTCACAAAGGTAATCAACCACAGATTCCAGTTTAACAGATGGGCTGAAGGCCCCCCAGCCTCTTCCAGATCAGCTTCCTAGAATACACAAGTCACTTAAGCGTCTCTGCTCAGGATGTACAAAGTATACAGAAGAGTAGTATGTTTTAGCCACTGAGCTACATTATTGGTAGAATGCTTAGCATTATCATTAGAAACATAGCAAATGCTTTATAATTATACTTTTTTATGTCTAGGTTTTTTTTTTTTTTTAAATGCTCACATTTGGTTCATTTCAGGGAAAACAACAACAACACTGATTTCTCCTTATAGAAATCCAAAGAAATCTAAACTTCTGCTTCTCCCATTATTGGCTAAGAAACTTTAGCGTCTGGGAATGCAAAACTTGACATCATTTCAAGATAAAATTTGGAGATTCCAATCAAAATTGTTAGTCAAAAGGACTTCTTTTCAAGCTATCTACTTTTCTTCTGTGGTCTATGTGGCAGAATTAAGCTATATACTTGAATGATTAAGACACCTTACTAATCTTGATACGGACTAAGAGTGACACTACCTCTTAGAAGTTAGAGTGATACCTTTGTGTATTATCTTTGCAATGTATGGTCTTCTATACATGTTAATACTTTGGAAATAGTAAAAAAGTTCCTTAACTTTTAAAATTGTACTGAAGGCAATTTTAAAATAAAGTTTGGGGGAAAAAAAAGACAGCACTGTCTAATAAAGTTTGAACCCTTATAATGGTATTAATGTGCCACTGTTCAGTATATGATGATAGAAGATGAATATTGCATGACATAAACATATCAACTGTGAAGATACGAAACCTAAGAGTGGGCATAGTCAAATTCTACAGCCTGGAAGATGGAAGTAGAATTTCCATTAGTTTGAGGCCAGTATGGGATAGTGAGTTCCAGGCCAGCCTGAAATACAGAGTGAGACCTTCTCAAAAGCATATGAATACATAAACTAAGACAAGAAGAAATGTTTGGAACTTAATGTTTGACTCTTTCGCAGTCTGGCTTATTTTTATTTATCTGTGTCAGTGCTGAGGACTAAATACTGGGCGCTGTACTTGCCTGGTCAGTACTCAGTCACTGAACTCAATCCTCAACACCACGTTGGCTTTTTAAAGAGCTCATTTGTGAGGCAAAAAAATTTTCAACTTTTCTCTCCCCTTCCCCCCAAATCCTACATAATTAAACACAGAAGGGGAAATCCCTACAACTGTTTTGTGTGCGTTAGTTTCAGATGCTACAAAATGGGAGCATGTGGAGGGTGGACGTGTGATTCTTGTGTAGATTCCTTGTCAGAGCCTAAACCCCCTTCTGTACTAATTGTGTGTACAGAGCGTTGGCTAAGCCATAAGTACTGCTTCTATAGACTGTGGCTATACAGGCCAATTGATAGTCTGGCTCTAGCCTGGGATCTCTAACTATTCAAATTATAGGCAGACTTCAAAGCATAAAGCCTTAATGAGTATGGATGAAACTGATAGTAACCTAGTCTCTTTCCAAGAGTATTCACATCTTGGACTCCAGGGAAGCGACCAGGCTACCCCGGCTATGAGCCTACCTACCTGTTGGTAGATAAGTTCCACAAGTTCTTGCAAAGCATCGTCTGTTGTGACCCATCCATTCAGGGTTTCTGCAAACTGTTCAATTTCTGTTTCAAAGCTTCCAGGCTGTTCTGTAAGATGATTCAGGAAATCCTGAACATATTCTGATAGAGTGGGATATTCCTCACAACCATCTTCATAGGATTCCTACAGTTTAAAAATTAAAACAAACAAAACCAGAATAAAACAATTTAATTCATATAACTGGCAAAAGAAGCATGCAGTGACTTTAAGTTGAAGTTTTCTCTAGCAATGAGTTTTGTTTGGGGACCTCGAATAACTTTAAAGAACAAAAACTTTAAGTGCACTCAGCTATTCCTCTCCCTTGCCTAACCTAAGTGTTTTTAAAAGAAGGTGTTCCATTAAGACTGTCTTTTTCAATCCTGTCAGACTTTACAATATGACAGAGAAAGTTTAAAGTAACTTCACTATAATAAGCAATATAAAAGGAAAGAATCTAGTTACAGATGAAATAAGACCTACTTACAAATTTACATTAAAACTTATGGGAAAAGGTGGACAAAACATATAGAAACCAAAATTGCCAACCCAGGAACGTATAGAATAGTATAGTATAGTATAGTATAGTATAGTATAGTATAGTATAGTAT
>NW_021604578.1:260610-283111 GCF_004785775.1 Grammomys surdaster
ATAGTATAGTATAGTATAGTATAGTATAGTATAGTATAGTATAGTATAGTATACTATTCTGTATACCCTTGTATATGTTTAAGACTACATCTGAATCGAAAGAAAAAAATACCCCCCAAAATTAGTATGCTATGTCATTTATTTGTTGATACCCAAGGAAGGAGAAACATATTTAAATGTTTAAGTATAAAATTACAACATAATGTACATGGCAAGAGACTTTCTGGATGCTTTATGAGATTTCCAACCAATCTGGATAGTAGCAGTAGTTTTAAAATACTATTTTTCCCACTGAAATATTCCATTTTTGGTAACTGCTAACCTTATAATTAATGTCAGGAGTCTTGATACAATTATGCAAAATTACAGCAGGCTAGAATAACATCCTTCTTGCTCTCATCACATGGAATACTATCCAAAGCATACTAAAGTTTATCTGTTATCCTCAAATACATACAAGCTTGATGAGATTTATCCTTTTTCAAGTAAACTCAAATTAGAAATAATAAGAAAAACAAAGAAGCAGTTTATGAAGGACTATAAGTTCTAGAGTCAGTGAGTTAAAAAAAGTAGTACACAAGGTCAAACTTTCCTGTGATGGAGCTATTCTTTCTGATAGAACGGTACCTCACAGCCCTTCAAGAGACACACCACTAACTCCAGCACTAGACCGACTGCTCAGTAGTTCCAGGTCAGTCTAGACTACACAATAAGACTGAATCTCAAATCAAACTACATGCTGAGTGCCTGCTAAGTGACAAACTATATAGGTGCTCAAACTACTTCTAAGATACAGTACCTGCTGTGTACAGCAGGCAAAATTAAAGTTCTCATAATACCATGATACACGGTGCATTCAGTTGTGGAAGTAACTATGGAAAGCATGGCCAGACAGAGTCTTGAGAGACAATATCTGGGAGTTGGTAGAAAAAGCTTAGTGGTTAAGAGCACTTGTTGCTGTTGTAGAGGATGTGGGTTTAGTTCCCAGCATCTACATGGTAGCTTATAACCACCTGTTTAACTCCTGTACTAGGGGATCCAGTGCCGCCTTCTGATCTCTTCAGGCACCAGGTATGCATGTGGTCCATATATACTAATGTTAACAAAACATCAATATATATAAAATAAAACAGATTATTAAAAAAAATTAAAGTAGGAACTAACACCTGAACTGACAAAACATGCAAAACGAAATCCCCTCACAACTCATCAGAAATTGGTGGCAAGATATCCTATGCAGCAGCACATGCAGAATGTTGGTTCCAAAGAGAGAGGAGGGACTTGGCTTGATACTTTTGAGGAAGAAAGTCAATACTGAAACAGGGGTGGAAGGGATAGTGGCTGTTAGGAGTCAGATCAGGCTTTGTTTTTGGTGACAGATTAAGAAGGCTAATTAAATGCAGAGGGGGGAGTTTATACAAAGATAAACTGCACACAAGTCAAATAATTTGTATATAATAACAAAGCTACTAAAAATTGTACTTTTATATTCTAAACTATTCTCAAAATCTTAGAACACAAATTTGACACTATAGAAGTGTATCTGTCCTGGGTGGGTGGGGGATGGGGTAAGGGGACAACATATGAAATGTAAATAAAACATCCAATAAAAAAAAAAAAGAAAAAAGTGTGCCTGTTACCAAGAAACATATCTAACAATCTATAAGCAAGATTAAATTACATTTATATAATGTGCTTTCATATATAGCCACTTAAGAAAACAAGACAGAATTGATATACAAAATATATATGGCAGGATATACATATCCATCCTTCCAGAAACAGTCCCAAGATAATCTGTTAAATAAAAAGAGCATACATAATCTTTTTTTTTTAAGGAAAGGGACTTATTTGTACAGACCTAACATTTCTGCAATTTAACCATCTGGAGTGAAAACACGTTCATATCATAAATACATACTTCCACTTTACTGAACAGTTGTGAAAGCAGTTAAGCATAAAAACACACATATTGATATGTGTATTACCTATCTCAGAGTTTCAGAATTAATAAGGTTTTGGTGTGTGTGGTTAGTTTTAGAGAGTCAAAAGAATCATATTAATATAATGACATGAGTCTGAAAATATCAGCTGAAACAACTTATTTTTCTATCAAATGTCATTTACAGCAACAAAAGCACAGTTTACAGTGTCCAATTTCAGCTTTATATAAAGTCAATAGAACTCTCTAAAACAGAATTCAAGTCTGGTAAGTAAAGCAAAGCTGCTCTGAACAAACAGAGGAGAGACCTAGGTACACACTCTTACAGAGTATTCTGAACAGAGGCATTCCTCCTATGCTTGAGTCACAGCTTACAACACTTCTCTAGCACCAGACCTTTTCAAAGACTTCTGCCTTCAACATGGAGACAGCTAACTTCCCAGTGAATATTTGTTTTCCTTGGAATTCTATGGAAAGAGATTATGAGGGACCACTACTTTACAAATATACCTTTCATGAAGGTAGTCACTATGCACTGCACTGTTAGGAGAACCTAATCCCAGGCAATGGGAGAGGAACCTGAGCAGAGACTGAGACTGGAATAATTCAGACTACTTAGGTTAGCTGGACTGAACCACGAAAAGGATGAGGAGGTGAGTCAACACAGCTAAGTTTCTGCCCAAACCCTGTTAGAAAAAAAAAAAAAATCTAGAGAAGATAAATGTTTTATACTTTAAATATGAGATCCTTATGAAGTTTTTTTTTAAAAAAAATGGAGCTACAAAGCCTGGAGTTCTAAAGAATGAGATTTGAGGGTTATTTGTACATGAGAAAGTATCAGAACCTGGGAGCAGGCAGGATTCACAAAGGTAATAACATGGAAAAACATGAGAGGCTTCAATCTGAGAAGAAGGACGATAGAGAACTTTCAGCTCAGAAATCAAAGGACAGCTAAGTGAGGAATGGGATGCCCAGGGTGAGGGTCACAGTTACAGTCTGAAAAAGAATGGTGGGTGCAAAGTCTTGGAAGTAAAGGAGATTATACACAAAGACAGCACAAAACTAGTAACATTAAATACGTAGTTCTAATAGAACTATAAAATAGATTTTATTAAAGACTACTAAAGGTAACTCTGACATATACCACAGGAAATAGCACAGTTTTTTAAACTGAACAGATTATGCTGTGTTGGGGCCTAAAATGAAGGCAGGTTAAGATGACTACACATTTAAAAACAGAGGAACATCATTTACAGTCATAAAAATAGTATCAACATACCTAGAGGGATCAAACTGCAAACATTTGCATTTATTAAGCATTACACAGTACCAACAATAATTTTTTTAAGAGAAAAAAAAAGCAGCAGTAGTAACTTGAAGGAAGATACTTTTAGAGGGGAAAAAAGCTTTTTTGATGGTGATGGTGTGGTGATATACTAACATTTTCATCTCTTAACAAGTGTTTGATGAGATCCTATATGGAACCTTTTTATTGGTAAGTAAACTATGATTAAATACTCAGTCATTAATTTGTCTAAGAAGCAACCATGAAGAGATGGATACAGTAACTTGCTAAGACAGTATGAAAGGGAGGAAATTCTAGCAGCAGAACTAGAGCAAGGACTAAGATTAAGAGCACAGTAACTAAAAAGGCACACCAAAAGCCACCATAAAGGTTTTCTATGCGCATGCACGTGTGCACACTTGTGGAAGTCAGAGGACAACTTGTGAGAATTGGTTCTCCATCATGTGGGTCCCAGGAACTGAACTTAGGTCACCAGCTCAACAGCAAGTGCCTTTCCCTGTGGGGCCATCTCACTGAACCAATTATGTATAAAAGAACAGACTCAAGGATTTCTGAAAACAGGAAGATTTCTAGAGAAGAGCTTCCATAAAGACAGTTTTCTCTGCTGTGTACTATCTGACCAGTGTTTGACCCAGCATAAGTATTAAACTCTATGTGGAACTTGTGAGTCTAGCTTACTTTGGAACATGGCTATTATACAGAAAAGATTCCTTTATAGGAACTTATCTGAAGAGCTGAGACCAATGAGGATTCTCTTGTTCTGTACTAAATGGACTGAAAAACATTTAACGTGGACTATGAGTAGATACTAGTGTAAACTAGTAAAGTTGAGAAAATGTACTGGGGCATAGTAGCAAGCCCAAGCACTCATCCATGAAATTCAAGAGAATTACAACAAGGAAGTCATTCGGGGAGGAGACAGTTATGCTCATCCCACTATGCTTCAACCAATTTTGCTCTCAGAAGTCCAGTCCACTCTGGCTACTTCTTATGATCTGAACAGAAACTAGTAAATATAGACTTTTCAATATCCAATTTAAATGCTGGCAACTAATTAAAACTGTCTTTTAAAAAAAAAGGTCAGACAGGGCCAAAGAAGCTTCTAGTTCATAATTTGTTTTGGTACACTGAATAGAGAAACTGTTGCACTAATAAATATACCAAAGAATTCTTAAATACAACACTGATTCAAAGGCAGTGGTGGAGGGGTAGAGAAGATGGCTTGTTGATTAAGAGCATATAACACAGGATTTGAGGGGTTGCTCAGTGTTTGAGAGTACTAGCTGCTCTTCCAGAGATTGGGGTTTAATTTCCAACACCCACATGGCCGATCAGTTGTCATATATAATCCTAGTTCCAGAGGATCCAACACCTTCACACAAACATACATGCAGGACAAACACTAATACACATAAAAATAAGTCATTAAGGGGGAAAGAAAGAAGAGCATGTGCCACTCCTGCAGAAGACCCAGTTCCTTTCCTAGCATCCACATTAGCCATTCACAACCATCTTGTAAATCCAGCTCCAACAAGAAAGATCTGACCCCTCTGGCCTGCTCAGACAAACACACTCACCTGCACATACACACAAACAAATATACTTAAAATTGAAGGGTCATTTGAACTTTACTCAGGACTTTGAAAAGGAAAAACAAAAAACCAAACTATATTCCTCCCATGATAAAATAGTCCACAGCAACAGGAAAGAAAATAAATGGGTAGCTGGTTTTGGCTGCTAAAAAGCAACTATTCTTAAGGGTTTATTCAACTACTCAATGGTTCCTTCCCTTTCTGAGCAAATACAACCCTGACAACACGCCAAGCTACTCTTACTTAATCTTCGGAACAATGGCTTTCCTCACCAAATCAACGGTCCTTCCTGCCACACTCAGACTGTCTCCTGTCTAATCCCAAAGCTAAAAGATGTCTAGAGCCTCTATTTCTACAAAACGCAGTCTCCACACTGGTCAAACATGAAGAGAACCAAATACAGATTATAAAAAGTATGCAATCATTAATTTTAAGAGACCATAACCACTGGGATGGCTAAACAGAAAATACCCAGTGCTGACTAGAAAGAACAGCAAGCGGCAAATCAGACACTGTGAGGAGTGTAGACTGGGAAGGTCTTCTTAGAGACGATGGCTGATTCTATTAATGTTGGCTACTGTACTTCTACTTTTTTTTTTTTTTTTGGTTTTTTTGAGACAGGGTTTCTCTGTGTAGCCCTGGCTGTCCTGGAACTCACTCTGTAGACCAGGCTGGCCTGTACTTCTATTTTTACCAAGCAGAAATAAAGGCATATATCAGTCAGGACACAGACAGAGACAGCACAACAGCCCCAAAATAGAACCTATCTATTGATAAATGAACAAATGGAACCTTGATACAGTCAAGTGATGTGAATAAATTATCTCAAATTATTATGTTACAATATAAATTTAGATGTAGAGTTAGAACAACAATCTAAAATACTTCATTTATGTAAGCTTTGGAAAACTACTTTGTCCAAATGGTGAGTTAGTACTCACATCCAAATACTGGGAACAGGCCAGCCCGGAGAGGCTGGGGTGGGAGGATATCAAGTTCAAGGATAATTAAGAATACATATCAAGGGGCTGGAGAGATGGCTCAGCAGTTAAGAGCACTGACTGCTCTTCCAGAGGTCCTGAGTTCAAATCCCAGCAACCACATGGTGGCTCACAACCTTCTGTAATGATATCTGATGCCCTCTTCTGGTGTGTCTGAAGACAGCTACAGTGTACTCATAAATAAAATAAATAAATCTTAAAAAAAAAAAAAAGGAATACATATCAAAACTATCTTAAAATAAAAAAGCTCAGTGGTTACCTTTAGGCATGAGTGGTAATTCTAGGGATGAATGGGGCTTAGCGGATGTTGATACTTTTCTATTTGGCTGTCATAGTTGTCTTGAGTGGTAACTTTGAGCTGAGCCTTGTTCGTACTGTGTTTGCAGTAAACTAAAGAGAGTAAGAGAGACTTCCAGCTAAGGTATTACCAATCATCTTTTCAGGCCACCACTATTATCCCCTCCCCTTTCTAATGTTAATCTGTATACACTGACTCACCTGAGTTTAGCAAGCACATGAATTTATTTCTTCCTATACACATTTCAAGCATGCTTTATGCTTCCTACTAATCTGAAAACTAGGACCAATTAAGATTTGCTGCATTACTGACAAAGATTTAAAGTGTGGAAAGTTCTTTATACCTATGTATATTATATTTCTGTAAACTCGTTGCCAAAACCGCTTATATAATAAAGCATGGTGAAGTTATAACTTTAATCCCAGATTTGGAGGGCTGAGGCAGAACAACTGCCTTGCCTGCCTCAGTCAAAACAAACAAAATAAAGACAAAACCCAACCAATCAAAAAACGCTTACAATATTTCTGCATATAATATGTAACCTGCAACAAAAACATTGTTTTAACATAATGGACACACACTCAATATTCATGACACTTCCCATTTACAGCACAACAGCTATTTAATTTACTTCAAAGCCACACTGAATACTCTGCAATGTGACTAAAATCAAATTAAAGGAAGCTTTCCTTGCTACTCACTGTACAGGTTATCTAGAAGGTTCTGAAGTGGATTTCAGTTTTACAAATTGAAAATATGCTTGACAATGGGCTTTTCATACCAGGTTTGTTATTTTATGTATTCTTTCTAAGTACTAGGAACACAACAGTGAAACGAGCCAGACGAGAATTCCTAGTCTCACAAGCTTACATTCTAATACCTCGAACACAACTGCAAATTATATTCCTGAATCATGACTTCGCTGAATAAGATATTTCTGTGTGTAGTACAGAAAGCAGCCAGCATACTCTAGTGAAAAGAATAACCACTTTTATTCCAACAGTTTTAACACAAGAGTTGTAGGAGGTTTTAAAAAAAATGTACTCACTGTATAATTAGAAGAATAACCTGATGGGTAAAATTCGGGGGCGTTCGCCGACAGCTTAGAAATTAGCACCGGGGCCACGACCACCTGGGGCTTAGCCATTGCCGAGTCCTGCTGTGGGGTTTTATCCTGTGAACTAGGTGGAGCTTTCTGGGACCTCGTTTGTTCTGAGAAAGAAAAAGGCAAAAGAAAAAAAAAGCAAAGAGAAAAAAAAAGCAGTGCTAGATGTATTCATTCCTTTGTATATAACAACTTACTACAGATTTAGAAACCGTCTGAGAACTTCCGGATTTTAGGAGTTAAATACAAAACGTAAGATCCTTACGAGTCGTACAAAGAGCTTGCAAAACGGAACAATAGCCTTGCTTTGGCTCGTGAGTGCAGGTACCTGCCTCCAAAACGAAGGTTCCAGGGCTTTTCCCACCCCTTCCCTCTCTCGTAAGGAGTTGGTTAAGAAGTGGATGTTCGCCTGGGGCCCCGGGTTCACTAGGGAGCGGTAGACGATTCTGACTTCCTCCCGGGACGCCAGACCGAGCACCGGGCCCCGGCCCCTCCCCCAGCCGGAGCGCACAAAGGATTCCAGCCACCACCTCCTTCCAAACCCCAGTTCCTGGCTAGTCCCTACCCCGTGCCGAGCCGGCCCCTCGGGGAATGCTTTCGGAGAACCGGGGGGCGGATTCGGCGCGCCGGGGCTCGGCGTGCGCGAAGGCCCGCGGGGGAAAGCTGGCCCAGGAGCACCGGGGCCCCTCGAGCTGCTCCGTACCTGGGAGCGCCCCAGGCCGGGGAGGCCGCGCGGAGCCGGCGGGGGCCTCGCTCTGGGCCCCTGGCGGCGGGGCGGTCCTGGGCTGGCGCAGCGGCGGCGGCTGCAGGAAGCCCGGGGCTTTGGGCTGCGGCGGCGGCGGCTGCTGGTGCTGCGACCGCTCCGCAGGCCCCGCTCCGTTCGGGAACCCGCCGCCCTCAGGCCCGCCCCCTCCGCGGCCCAGGCCCCGGCTCCGGCCCCGACCAGCACCTGGAGCCCGATCGAAACTGTCCGACATGCTCCTTGCTCTCCAACGGGGCCGCCGCCGCTGCTCCGATTAGGACGCGCGGGAGGCGCCGAGGGCCGCCTGTCACCGCTGCGCCTCACTCAGGCCTCATGGAGGAGGCCGGCGGGCCCTGCTCGGTCCTCCGCGCTCCGGGCCCCCGCCGACGCGCCGCAGCACAGCGCCCGCCTCCCCGGCTCCCTTCGGCTTTACGGACGCTCACCCTTAAGCCCTGCTTCCCCCGCCCGCCCCCTTGCCCGCCCGCGACGCAGTGGGGCCGAGGCGGGTCACAGCGGCCCCCCGCGGCCCGGAGGCCCCGGGCGCGGCTGCCCTCCCGCCGGCTGGAGACTGCCGCTCGCGTTAGCGGAGAGCTGGCTTGGGTGGCTAGCTAGCGGGTGGGCGGGCAGCCGCGGCTTCACCCCGCCGCTTGGACGAGCGGCGTCCGGGCCAGCAGGCGGCTCCGCTGACGGCCGCTTCGGTGGTCGGGCTGTGGGATAGCCGGGGGGGGGGGGGGGACGCTTACCGGGCAACTCCGACCTTCTCTCTGGTTCCTCTAGAGAAAAGTGCGAGACTGACGGTTGGGGCCAGGAAAATAATCCGGGGGGAGGGGGCGTGGGCGCAGCGCCAGGGTTCGCCGACGCGCACCTCCGTGGGCACGCAGGTGTGTTCAGGGATAGCGCTCCGGCCGAACCCCGAGGCCTGGCGGCGAAGGAGGCCCGGGACACAGCCCAGTAGATGTCTCCCCGGTAGTCTGCGGAGGAGGGGAGTGCAAACAGAATGCTACCGCGCCCCGCCTTCCAGTTCCCGCTAGGCGTGAAGGTGTGATCACACACACACACACACACACACACACACACACACGGTCACGTCCACCAAGCCTCCTCCCTGCCCTTCTGTCTTGCCCTCCAGGAACTTCTTAGAAAATTGACGCTACCTTCCATTGCACGTCCGCTTCTCCCCTCCTGCTTCTTCTGCCGTCGCCGTCCAATAAAAAAGTACGTGAGCAAAAACTTACAGACCACTTAAGTAATTGTCGATGTGCAGAAGCCGCCTTAAATGAAAGGCAGGTGAAATTAGTTTTAATATCCTTACTCCTGTACGCTCAGATGGTATCGTTGCAACATGTAATTAATGTTAAATGTGAATGGCATATTCCCCCCCCCCTCTCTCTGAAACTCTGAAAATTAGTTGAAATTTAATGTGTATTTTACACTCGAAACATATCTCATTGGGAATCAGGCACATTTAGAATGCTCCAGAGCTACGTGTAGTTACTGGCTGCTGCGTTGCACAACCCAATTCAGTAATTACCTGTAAATTGTTTTTGTCAGGGCTGATCATGCTAAATGCCAAGTGAAAAGTGAATGTAAATAATGAAAAACAGAAAAATAGATGGCCGTACTATTGCACTGATCTCTAGAATTCTGAGTTTAACTCTGATTCAAGGAGGGCTTAATATTTTTCCAATTTTTATCTACAGTATCATTTCAAATAGAGCCAAACGTCCATATTAACCTTTTTTATTAACCATGTGAAACATGCCTTCATGTTAATGAATAAGAAAATATGGTTTTATTGGGGGCAAGCATGAATAAATGATTTGTGCCCCTGAGTAATATTGTACAATATTTCAGTTTAAAATTGGATGGAGATGCTGCTGCTGGCATTTTGAAATGTCTCTGATTATGGGCAGCAGCCACTTCTCGTCACTTAGTTTTGCTTGACATTAAAAAACTCTCAACATAATATTTTTATTAATTATTTGGGAATTTCATGCAATGCACCCCGATCAGACTCGCTTCCCATTCTTCCCAGGTCCGTCCTCCCACTCTTGTGCCCTCACCAAAGAAAAGAGAAAAAAGGAAAAAATACATTAAGTCCAATTTGAGTGACTTGTATACTCACTGGAGCATGGCCAAACTCCTGGTGGCCAGCCCCTTAAAGGTAACTGAGTCCTTCTCACCCCCCACCAAACCCCCATATTCTCACCGCCGCCTCCATCAGAAGCCAGTTATTTCTTGAGACTGAAGTCTGCTTTTCAGGCTGGCTTCAGTGGCACTGAGAACTTTGAGCACTGGCTCCACCTGCCTCCACCTCCCAGGTGTTGTGATTCCAAGCATTAGTGCCTGGCTCAGCAGTTACTTCTTGCTTGACTTTCTTTCCTATGTAGAAAGGACCCAAAATTGTTCAAAATCTGAAAGTGAGATATCCTGGGTGTTCTTACTGCGCAATTGTACCACATCTGTGTCAAGCTTTTGATTACTACCCTTTTGTTTCCTTCTAACAATTTTTTTTTGGTGGTGGTGGGGGTGGGGAGGTACTAAAATTGAACACAGGGCCTTGTGTATGCTACGCTTGGCCTCTGCTACTGAACTACACTGCCAGCTCTCCTGTTAAAGCTTTCTCGGTGGATAACCACCTTTTCTAACATAGAGACTTTACTAGGTGAGTATCGGTGCTGATATCAGGGAATATTTTAAGCTCCTTGTACCAGGAGAGTTAACTCACACATCCTAGGCCACCTCCCGTTCCCTGTTGGGTAATTTTAGCTCTATGCTTGGGAAATATGAGACGGACTCAGGGGTAACATGAATGAATTTAATCTGTGATTTGCAAACCAGGATTTATTGCAAACGAGCAGTTATCAATGATAATAATTATTAGTATGTATCCCCTACTGTTTCAAGAGGCTTTATCATTTTATTTATATAAGTCTTCATATCCTGTGGGGCATATGCCAGGATATTAGAGAAACTCAGATCCTTCTGGGTACCATTGTAATGCTGGACTTAGTACTGGGTACTACAGTAAAAGGCCATGTGGAAACATAGGAGAGCTATGAGAGGGTCCATGAAGATCACTGGAGAAGCTCCTCTTCTCCGTATGTACATGGCTTATTGATTGGTGCAGAAAGGGTATGCCGGATTCCACTCAGAGACGATGGAAAGTGTGGTGTACACTATCAGAAAGGACACGCCACTAACTAGGGGAAAGAGAGTTTCCTCTGAGTGATCTTAGTGTTCTTCAGGAACACTTCCTTAAGCTGCCTAGATTTTCCCTTGACATGGCTGTGCGCTGAGAGGATACTGTCATGGCACCTTGCTTGTCAGATTACTAGAATTCTTTTTTATAACCATTTCTCTACTGAAATGTCCTTTTGAAGGCAGGTGGTACCTTATTGGTACTTCTAGGTCAGGAGTTCTCAACCTTTGGGTGGAGACCTCTTTGGGGTCAAAGGACTCTTTCACAGAGGTTGCATATAAGATATTTATATTACATTTATGTTGCATGACAATAGCAAAATTACAGTTATGAAGTAGCAACAAAATAATTCTGTAGTTAGGGGTTACCACAACATGAGGAAGTCTTTTTGTTTGGTTGGTTTTGTTTTTTAAAGATTTATTTATTTTATTTATGTAAGTACACTGTCGCTCTCTTCAGACACACCAGAAGAGGGCATCAGATCCCATTACAGATGGTTGAGCCACCATGTGGTTGCTGGGAATATGAACTCAGGACCTCTGGAAGAGCAATCGGTGCTCTTAATCACGGAGCCATCTCTCCAGCCCTGGTTTGGTTTTATTAAGACAGGGTTTCTCTGTGTAGTCCAGGCTGTCCTGGAGCTCACTCTGTAGACCAAGGTGGCCTGGAACTTAGAGATCAGTCTGCCTCTGCCTTCTGAATGCTAAGATTAAAGGTGTGCACCACCGCATCCTGGTGGCATGAGGAACTATGTCAAAGGGTCAAAGCCTTAGGAAAGTTGAGAACCACTGTTGTAGGTTCTAGCCCAGTTCTTGGTCCACACAGACTTCAAACTGTAACTATTAATTTACAACAGACTTGCCTTCCCATAAGTCACAATTACAGTGACAGTAATGAAGGCCGGTTTTCAAAGCTGACTTCAGCTTCATCGGAGCACCTTTTAAGACCAGCTAATGAGAACATTTTTCATAACTATTAAGGAGGAAATATTTACAAGGCACATATCCAACAAAAGACATGTAACTAGAAAAAATGAAGAACTGTCATAAGCCAACTATTAAAAAAATCCAGTTGGAAAATGGAAATACCACATTAATAGAAGAAGAAGAAAAACTATATGAAGAGATAGCTCACTGTTGAGAATACACAGAGAACATTTAAGTTCAGGAAAACTTCTCAATTAACCAGTAGTTACTGAAAATTAAAACTAATCACATTTCCTTACCCACTTACCAAATAAAAGTCAAAAATCAAAAAACAAAAACTAATCTTCCCAATAGCTTCCACCCATATTTCAAAGGAAGGCTGGGAAAATCAGGCCGTGTGTGGCAGGATCAGTATTCTGGCATGTAGAACCTGCGAGAGCCATTTTGAAGCTGCGGGTGATTTTGAAGCCAATGTGATGGAGACCCCAGGAAGTTGGATATGCCAGAGAGGTAGAATGTCTACTGAGAAAAGCAGCAGGAAAGAAGCATAGCCAGCCCCATCTCCCCACCACCACAAGAAAAATAAGGCAAGATGGGAGAGATGGCTAGCTGGTTAAAGGTACAGGCTCTTCATGCACGGGAATAGGAAGATTGGGACTCTGTAACTGCAGCACTGAGGGGTATGGAGACAGGAAGGTGCTGGGGCTTGCTAGTTGCTGGCCTGAACAAAACAAAACAAAACAAAACAAAACAAAACAAAACAAAATTGTGAGCTCTAGGTTCAGGGAGAGATCCTGCCTTAAAGAAATAAGATGGGAAGTGATGGGATACTCTTTGCCTTCCTTTGTCTTCCCACACTCAAACCCCATGTTCTGCCTCCCCAAGCCTGCCCAGTGGCAGAGAGGGTGCAGGCCAACAACCCTACACACATGAACATTCTTTCTCTCCCTCCCTCCCTCCCTCCCTCCGTTTCCCCCTTCCCCTCCCCCTCCCTCCTCCTCCCCTTCTCCCTCTCCTCCCTCTCCCTCTTCCCCTCCCTCTCCTCCCTCTCCTTCTCCCCTCCCCCTTCCCCTCCCCTTCCCCTCCCCTTCCCCTCCCCCTTCCCCTCTCCCTTCCCCTCTCCCTCTCCCTTTCTCTCTCTTCACACACATTACCTCCCATACACAAACAGAAGACCATGTGGGCTATAGGGACAAGAAGACACTTGAGAGTTTACCTCATGCCAGACATGGAACTATGAGACTCAGTACTTACTCTTCAGGGTTTTGCTTTTACCATGACCAAACTCTATTCTTTTTTTTGAATGGGGATATTTGCTCTGTGCCATTTTATACTGGATTAAAGTGATCTTTTATTTTATAAGGAGATTCAACTAAAAAAATTTGTCTTGAGCCTCGGAGGAGACTTTATTTTGTTTTTTTGGGTTTTGTTTGTTTGTTTTTTGTTTTTCTTTTTGTTTTTCGAGACAGGGTTTCTCTGTATAGCCCTGGCTGTCCTGGAACTCTGTAGACCAGGCTGGCCTCGAACTCATAAATCCGCCTGCCTCTGCCTCCCAAGTGCTGGGATTAAAGGCGTGTGCCATCACTGCCCAGCAGGAGGAGACTTTAAATTTTCGGTTTTTGGGCAATGTTGGAACTGATGAGACTTTGGGGACTCTTCTTAGAAACAAGTATAAACCATTTTGCATTGATATGGAAGTCAGCTTCTGGAGTGGGAACAGAAATGCAAACTGATGGTTCAACACACAGTATCACCGCACCCCACACACATGCTTACACATATTGGTGAAGCCTCAGTCCCTAGCTGGAGGAACCTATATGGGGGATAATGAAACTTAGAAGATGAGGCTTAGCCAGAAGAATTAAGTTATTTGAGGATAGGACGTTGGGGGCTATCTTGCTCTTGATCCTTCCTGGACCCGCTCTTTTGCTTCCTGGTTGACACAAGCTGACTTGTTTTCTCCTGGCATCTTTTCTGCATGATATTTCTGACTTGATGTGGGTCTTCATGAAGCCAGCAAGCCATGAACTCTGATAATTCAGAAATGGAGCCAAAAGAAATCTCCTCTATTTAAATTGTTTTCTCAGGTAATTTGTCACTGAGATAGAAAGTTTTCCTAATCCAATAAACCTTGGTGGGTCTTACTGCATTATTCCTAGGTAAATCAATCCACCCTTCTCTATTCAAACCACCCTAGCAACCTAACTGCCATTATCAATGAATGGAGGTATCATTAAGGAAGAGAAGAAAAATTAGCTGGTGTGTTTGTCCTCTAGGGTCTCATTTGTGTTAATTATCTTCCTCTCCTGGTCTCTTGGGCCCTTTGTAACTTCAGCCAGTTAGCACCGGAGAGTTCTGGATTAGGGAAGAGTCTCCTCTGGACAAGAATGCTGCCTGAAATCTCTCCAGGATCTACTGATATTGTTTAATATCAGTAATATCCTCTTGACTGTATTATAAACTCCATGAGATTAAAAATATGTTCGTTCATTCACTCAGCAGATATCCTTGCATGGCTGCTATAGGCTAGATATAGTTTTAGGAGCTAATCATTTGCATAAGAGATTGAGAATATGTAATTGCTAGGTCTTAGGTAGCTTCAGAACTATTTGGTGTTGGTTATAGAAATTCATATAGAACAATATGGTGGCTACAGTGTGGTGATAGTTTATTGTGTGTGTGTGTGTGTGTGTGTGTGTGTGTGTGTGTGTGTGTGTGTTGGAGGGGATTCAGTGAATTCCCAGTGAGAAATTGCCAGATTGTACATTATGCATTAGCAAGAGGTCATAGGTAAGGATAACTTCCAGGATTCTGGATTGGTGCCCCAACCAAAACTGGAATACCAGAAGGGCACAGGTTCAGGAACAGAGGAACTTTTATTCCGTTTGGACATTCCATTTGACAGCTGAAGTGTCTAAGCAGAATCTTTCAATGGGCAGTTAAGTTTAAGTGTTTAAGCTCAGAGGACCATGTTTGGGTTAAGGATTTGATGGCTAGAGTCACAAGAACAAATGAGATTACAGGACACGTGTGTAAAGGCAGGAAAAGAAAAGAGACGTCACATTTAACAGCTTCATTGAAGGAGAAAGTTTTCCTTTCTTTATTTCCCTAGAACCAAAGTTGAGTCTACCATGAACCAGAAGGTTAGAGAAAAAGACTCCCAAGAGGGTCCGTTGTGGTAGAGATATCAGATTGTAGGATACTAGAGTGCTTGAATGTGACCCTTGCCTGTGACTGAGCCTTCCAGTGCCTACATTGGATGTTTCTTACATCCAGTTAAGCAATGGAATAAGCAACTGTCTTTTAGAAGCTGATGTGCATACAATTTTACTGTGTTTAAATTTGCATATCGAGAGAACACAATAGCAATAGTTATGGCTAATATTTATATACTTATATAGCACTTGTTTCGAGTAAATACTTTGTATTATATGGATTATATCTCATTAAATATTCAAAACCCCCCTATAAAATAGGTACCATATGCCATATATATATTCTCATATATGTGTGTGTGTATGGTAAGGCTTTGAATATGAAATGGTTCCCCACAGGCTCAGTTTGAATCTGCTAGGCCCATGGGAAGTGGCACTATTAGGAGGTGTGGCCTTGTTGAAGGAAGTGCATCACTGTAGAAATGGGCTTTGAAGCTCCGCTCAGTGCAGTTTCTCCAAGATACAGAGCTCTTAGCTCCTTCTCCAACATCAGCACCATGTCTGCCTGGATGCTGCCATGCTTCCTGCCACGATGATAATGGAGCAAACCTCTGAAACGGTAAGCCAGCTCCAATTAAATGTTTGCTTTTCTAAGAGTTTCCTTGGTTATGGTGTCTCTTCACAGTAATAAAATCTAAACCGAGACAGCTCATGTGTTTGAATATTTGGTTGTCAGCTGATGTCTAGCTGGTTTGTCTAGCTGACATTGGCTTTAGTTGTAGACCTTGAGGGTTACAGTCAGCCCTGCTTCTGTTCCAAGTACTCTTACCTGGTCATTGAGCTGTGTGGATCGTCAGTAACATGCTCCCACTGACTTGAACACTGCTGTACTTTCCCTGCCCTGGTGGATTGTGCCTTCTGAAATCAGGAACCCAAATAGACTCTCCCCACTCTAAATTGCTGCTGCCAGGTGTTTAGTCACAATGGTGAGAACATTAAATAAGCACTGTGGCTCTGGATATTAACTCCCTCAAGAGCCATCCTTAGTGATTGTTCCTACAAGCTTAATAATCCACAAGACCTCCAGAGTAAAGGGCTCACACTGTCACAAACAACTTAGTCTCACTGAGGTGTATTTCTTACTACAAATCAGTAAGGAGCCAACTCAAGGGTATTCTAATAGCAGTCAGAATAATAGAGATTTGTGAATAATTTGGTTGCAAGTATTAGGAAACATAGAGAATGTAGATAGCTTTAATCTTAAAAACACACAGACATGAGTATGTCAGCTAAAAACAAACGAAGCAGAGGGATTCCCCAGGGGAAAGGGTCAACATTGAAACGAGTACAAGATTATAGAAGGGAATGACAGGTCACAGATTCAGAGACCAGGTAGCAGACATAATCAGAAGGGAGAAAAAGCACTAAGAAATAGAAACAGATATGGATAGTGCAGGAATGATCTCCTTCTCCTCAGTAAGAAAGGAGGGAATGTCAACTAAGATTGAGCGTGACAGACTTAACCAAACAGGGAGCTTGAGGAAAGAGACAGTGTCTGCCCTGGGAGAGAAAGCACCCGCAGGAGACCTGCTGACTGCTGTTGAGACCAAAGCTAAGGCTGGGTCCTAGAGATCTACAGAGAAGACTCCACATCGTCCCTGACCACCTAACAGCAACTGAAGAGTCTGTTAATGGAAACACAGTTGTTTATGCGGCTAAGGCAGAAAGGACTGAAAAACTGTTCGTGGTTGAGGCTAGACAGAGATGGGTTGAGGAAGAAAGACAGGTGATAGATAGAAAAATGGGGAATAAAAGTCAGAAATAAGGACCCTGGAGATAAAGGGGTCACCAGAGCCTGCGCTATAAGAGTGGAAAAATTACATTCTGAATGAATAATTACCATATTCAATATTCCAATTGCACAGGTCAACTAATTGAACTGAGTGCTTGCTGGCCAGCAGGAGGGAATGTAATAGCTGGAAATACTCGTCAATCAGATGATGAACTGAGTCCAAGTTTACATCAGAGGAAGAGGAGCATCATGTTTTAATACATAAGCATCAACCATAAGGCCTTTTGTTTCTGGTGTGTTCTGTTTCCCTGTCTCTCTAGCTCAATCTACTCACTCACCTTTCAGGTGACATGCTCAAAATCAGTGTATTCTATTTTTAAAAGTTTCCTTTTAATGTCTGGGCTGGAGGTTGCTCAGCGGTTAAAAGCACTTCCTGCTGTTCCCAGAGGACCCAGGTTCAATTCCCAGTACCCACATGGCAGCTTACAACTATCTGTAATTCTAGGTTCAGGAATATGACATCCTCACATAGACATACATGCAGGAAAAACACCCATGCACATAGATTAAAAATAAATAAATCATTTAAAATGTGAATGGGTGTTTAGCCTGTGTGTTCATCACATACTATTTGCATGTCTAGTGCTGCCAGAGGCCCTAAGCAGGGTTGGGATCCCTAGGAACTGAAGTTACAGAGTATGAGCTTCCATGTGGATGCTGGGAATTAAACGCTGGGTCTCTGAAAGAGCAGCCAGTTTTCTTAACTGCAGAGACATAAATCCAGCCCCCTTTGCTTCTGTCTTAACTACTATAATATAATATATAATATGATATTATATATAATATTATATTATTTCATAATATATGCTCACATGTCTTCTTAGATTTAAGAAGTATCTGTGGGGGCTGGAGAGATGGTTCAGTGGTTAAGAGCACTGACTTCTCTTCTGGAGGTCCTGAGTTCAAATCCCAACAACCACATGGTGGCTCACAACCATCTGTAATGAGATCTGATGCTCTCTTATGGGGTGCTTGAAGATAGCTACATGAACTTACACATAATAAATAAATAAATCTTTGGGCTGGAGCAAGCAGGAGCAAGCAGGGCAGGAGCAAAGGGAGAAGGAAATGGGAAGAAAAAAAAAGAAGTATCGGTGGACTGTCTGCATAATGAAGCCAGACATTCTTTTAGGTGTAGATAGTGTTTCAATGAATAAGACAAAATGGAAGCCATCAAGGAACTTGCGTGTAAGTGCAGAAATCAGACAGATACCTAATCATAATGCAGGGTAGATAATATTTATTCCCCTCCTGCTCTATATACAAAGCAAAATCAGACATGTTTATATCTTTCCACAGTGCTTTAAATAACAATAATTTATTTATTAAATTTATTAAATAACAATAAATCCACAAGCTTCCTTGGTTTTGTTGGCTGCAATTTTCAAAGTATCCCTGATTTCCCATGAGAGTTTCCCATTGGCCACAGCATTGTTGGGGTACAGTGACCTCCTTGGAGGAGACACCGAGCTGTCAGAGATGCAGAGAGTCCTAGCTGCAGTGCTTAGATGGACCCTGTTGGAGAGCAGCTGGAGGTTCTGAGCTGCAGAGGCTGTAGGATGGATCACAGGGCTGAGCCTAGCTGCTAGGTTGACATGAGCTACAGAGGCAAGATACAGATCCGTGGAAGCTGTAAAGGCAAGGTACCAAGGGATGACTGAATGAACATGAATCGGATGATGATAAATGAAGAAGATAAAGCCAGCAGTAGGGGAGGGAGGCCAGAGAAGCTGCTCTGGGAAAGGAAGCTGATTAGGAAAGGAAGTGTTCTAGGAGATTTGCTGGCTACCGCTAAGGCCAAGCTGAGATTAGATGCTAGAGGTTTATACAGACCACACCTCAGTATATTGAAATATTAACAGTTTTAAGGAATGGTGGTTTGGGAGTGGTGATTAAGGCATAAGGGCTCATGAGTACGATTAATGCCCTTATAAAAGAGCCAAAAGAAGAGACCTTTGCTCCTTTTGCCATGAGAAAGTATAGTTCTCTATGAGGAACCACACATCTCTCGTCAGGCACCAAACACATCTACCTGTGCCTTGACCTTGGACTTTGCAGCCTGCACAACTGTGAGCCATTCATTTCCGTTGAATATAAACCACTCAGCTGATGTTTTGCTTTGGCAGTCTGACTAGAGTGAGATACATAGTTATAAACATTAAAATAATGGCAAAATTAGGATTTCCAGGGGCAGACACCCACCACAACCTTGTGTGGCTTATTAAGTCTTCTATGAGAAGGCCTTATTTCATATGAAATGATGGGTTAATGTTTATTTTCTCATTCAAACCTCAACTCTCTCTGGAAAAGACTTCCCTACCAGGGATCAGCAAACTTGGAACTAAAGACTTACATTTGAGTCTCAGCTATTTTTTTGAGGTTATGACCTTAGAGCAGTGGTTCTCAACCTTGCTAATGCTGCAACCCTTTAATACAGTTCCTCAGATTGTGATGAGCCCTAAATGTAACATCAGTCCGTTAAAATCACTACCTCATTGCTTTCATTTTGATACTGTTATGAATTGTAATACAAATATCTGATATGAAGAGTATCTGCTATGTGACCGACTCCCCTTCCTCCAAAGGGTTGAGAACCACTGCCTTAGATGCATCAGGCCATAATTTCTTTTTCTTAAAATAGCAATGCCAATTTCATAGTCACTGAAATAATCAAATGAATTTGAATAAATTGCCCCTATAGACTTATATATTTGACTGCTTCCCAGTTGGTGGAACTTTTTGGGAAGCATTAAGAGGTGTGGCCTTGTTGAAGGAGTTGTGTTACTGAGGGGAAGGCTTTGAGGTTTCAAAAGCCCATGCAATTCCGTTAGCTCTCTCTACCTCCTACTAGAGGATAAGGATATAAACACACGGCTACTGCTCCAGTGCCATGTCTGCCTGCCTGCTGCCATACTCTTGGCTGTGATGGTCATGGACTCATCCTCTAAAACTGTAAGCCACTATAAACGTCTCTGTAAGTTTCCTTGGTCACAGTGTCCCTTCCTAGCAATAGAAAAATAATACGACAGTAATACATGTCACACTGTTGTATAAACTTTTACACATCATATAGCTGTTATTCTTCTGTCCTGTGGGATGACGCCTGTGCTGGCCAGCTTTTTGTTACTGTCAAAGGTACATGAATAAATCAACTTAAGGGAGGACTGATTTATTTCGGATTACAGTTCTAGAGGTATCAATCTGCAGGCTCTTGTCTCTATTGTTCCTGAATCATGCAAGAACAGAACTTCTTATCTCATAGAAGCAAAGATAAAGACACAAAGGGCCCTGAGACAAGATATAACCTTCAAAGGCATCTTTCCAAATGATCCACCTCTTCCCTGCCTCTTAGCAAGTCATTCAGTATGGACTCATCAGTGGATTAACCCGTTGATGAAGTTAGCATACTTTATGATCCATACCTTTTATCATCATGAGGTGAGGACCAAGCCTTCAATACATAAGCTTTTTAGAGAGTGGTGCTTCATCTTCAAACTACAACAATGGCTTATGCTTTTATATTCTTACACCTATCATAGAGATTAGGAAACATGACATTTCTAACAATCAATATGGGTCTCTAAGTAAATTTCAGATTTCTGAGGTTTAAGCTCCTAAAAGTAGTTATCCCCACACTGAACTACTTAAAAACAATTGAGTTCATGCCATAAGCCAGAGCACTTTGTCCCTTCCTCCAAAGCTAGGGACAACAGAGGATGCTCCTGACCCCCTAACCAGAAGCAGGAAGATGCAGGAGGATGTAGCAGCAGTGTGGAATGCTTGAGGCAGGTAATCCTTAGAGAATGGACCTTGACCAGTAGGTGGATTAAAAGACCAGCAGGGAGAGGAATTTGACCATCGCTGGGCCAAATAAACTTTGGAAAAAAATCCTTGTCTCCGAGCTCAGGATGGCTTCCTAAACCAGCAATGTTTACTTATATAACTTCTGAAAAGCCTCACAGATGAGAAACCACTTAACAAATTAAGCCACAGGTAAAGAGGCACTTCTGAATACTTGGACTAATTTTGTTATGTTGTATTTATCCCTTGAATTATGAGACTCTTTGGAATTTAGTCTCAGAATAAGTATAAGAGTTAATATATTATTTTTTCTAACTTTACTAAGAGACTATGTAAGAATTCAGCAAATTAAAAAAAGATCATAGGTTCATATGTCTTTCTTCCTAGATTCTACCATTAGTATTTTACTATACCTTCTAGGCTTAGCCTTGTAATTAATCATCTTACCTTGAGGTAGTCATAGACTCCTATGCAGTTGTGCAGTTTAAAAGAGAAAATCTCTGCCCTTGTTTCCTAGCATCTCTCAATATTAGCATCTGGCAAAGTTATAGGAGAGTTCCACACAGGCTTCATATGGGCAGTTTAGGAGGCTAGGCCTAAGAAAAAGTCAGGCAAGTCCAGGCAGGTCAGTTACTAGGAAAAAACAAACAAACAAACAAACAAAACTCCCAAACCCCCAAAACCCAGGTTTCAGGCAGCTAGTCAAAAAACTGCCCTGCCATCAGAAGCTACCCAGCCTGAGGCAAGGGCAATGGGTCAGCAGAAGTTTTCAGACTTCCTCAGCAACAGTTTCAGACCTTTCCAGCAAGTTTCCAGCCCCTACGAGCTGGTAATGGAAAGTCCATAGAGATGTATGCAACAGATTAAGATAGAGGTCACCTACCCCAGAATTCCCCTAATGTGCTTTAAATCAGGCCTGAAAGCTCACTTGTTGTCTCTTTATCTTGGTAATGGGAGATCCCTCAACAGGCTGGACTTCTGCAGAATAAAACACTCTTTGTGTTTCCATACTATTTGAGTCTGGGGTATTATTCTTTGGCGAATCATGGACCCTTACAAAATCACAAGACATCTCTATAGCCACAGGGGCCCTCAATTGCCTGATCACAGTCACATCTACTTGTGAAAAAGCCACCTCTTCTTTAAACCCTGCTAACTATGCATCTACTCTGAATTTCCACAACTTTGTATTTTTCAAACTGTTGCAGTGATGGAATCCCTTTGAGATTGGCTTTCTTTTAGCATAATTGTAATTCATCCAAGTTGTATGTGTTGTTTTTTCCTTCTCTTTGTTCAGTAATATTTCACAGTAGCCATATACAATGATCTCTAAGCTTACAGTCCATTTAGCCAGTCACTATTCAGCAGGAACATTTAGATTAAATTACTACCCATTTTCATGTTTAAGTTTTGGTGAGAGAATGAATTCCTATTTCTCTGGAATAAATACTCAGAAGTATAAGTGCTGAACTATATAGAGCTGTATGTTCAGTCTCTTTCCTACCATTTGAAATTATTTTGTTATCTATCTATCTATCTATCTATCTATCTATCTATCTATCTATCTATCTATCTATCT